>NC_091485.1:74167071-74484492 GCF_947461875.1 Haliaeetus albicilla
AGAAGGCAGCATGATATAGCGGTTAGAGCAGCACCTGCTGATAGACTCCTTCCAGCCCTTTCTTAGTGCTTGTTGAGAAGTGTGCAGCAAGTCATTATTTGCAAACACCTCCCTCCTGTTCCTCCTCCCCTGCCCCAGGCCATTATATACAAGTCAGAGACAAAAGAAGGTGCCATAACTCATTCTCACGCCTTAAGTTAGGGTCAGAGAAAACTCCTGAAAATAAGCTTTTGACTGGTGAGATTTGACAGGTTAAATCTCATGCTTTCAGCGAAAGATTTGTGCACCTGAACCCCACATCAACCACCGATACAACATGAGCTTTTGCATCACTATAACCTCTCTGACAGCTGCTCAATCACAAGACAGCTCCAGCTTACTACCACCTCCCTATGCACCAGATGGGTCCCAGTCATTATCCCCAGTGTGGCACTGCCTCACTATCAGTCAAAGATACGCGACAGATTCATTATATTATGGCTTTTAGGATGTGAACTAATGAGGTGTCCTGAAAATGTCGTCTAAGCTGCTTCACATTTCCATTTTGCTGCCTCCGGGGTATAATGTGAGTCTCCAAAGCCATTTATGCAAGGAGGATTCATAATATCTGAAGAAATAAGCCTGATAATAAATAATAGTAATAATAGTAAATTACAAACTAATAACAAATAATGATAATAATAAATAATGCCTAATAAGGTAGATGTTTATCTAATGTTCATTGCCATTATTCTGTTGACTTCAGTGGAGGTGCAGCATTTTACACTGCTAGGAATATGGCCCACAGATTCTATAAAATGGGTAGTGGTAGAAGTGCAAGGTAACATTCTAATCAAACAATAGCAAAGGCAAAGATGCAAGATAGGGAGCACCTTTTGCAAAAGGGAGTCCTACTGCCTTTAAAAGCAGTGGTGAGAATCCTCGACTTAGTGGTACATGAAAGGGTCCCTACTTCAAACACTTACTCAACCCATATATTTTCTTGCACTAGAAAAATTTTTAAAAAGTCAGTTTGTGGATCCATTGACTTCATGTAAATACCCTGGGGGGAAGAGGAAATGTAGTAGAAACTGTCATACCAGACAGGAGTAAGGAATGGTCATGGTCTCAACATGCCAATGACCAGAACAGAGAAGGCAAAAGAAAAATGGGTGAAAAGACATACCAGGCCATGAGGAGGCTGAGGCACAGGGTGACTAAATTGCCTTGCTTGCAACAGACAGACCATGATGTTGAACTGCAGTTCAGTGTTTCATGCACAAGATTGCCTGTGGGTTTTTGCAGCCTTCTGTCTAAGCCTTGGCCGTAGCTACGTGATTGTAGCAGTGGACAGAGAGAGCCGCAGACTGCACTGGAGGCATCAATGACCCAAACCAACTCACTGGGAGTGGGTCTTCTGGCAGGTTTTTCAGAAGGAGTTTTCAGGTTCCCTCCAGGCACTGAGCAACTTTTACAGAAAGGAATATCCTGAATTTTTTACATATATTAGCATAATTCACATATATTATGCCAGCCTTCCCTTCCCTGACTTTAACACAAAGAGTCACACCATATGCATCTCTCCGCTTTGATAAAGTTATAATTTATGCAACACCTTGCTGTAGCACCAACTATTGCTGTAGGACCCTAGGATGTTTTGGGTAGACTGGGAAGGTTCAATATATTGCTATCCCTGTCAGGGACTCTAAGTCCTATTATTAAAAGTCTCTTGTGGTTGACAATATTCAGACTGACGGAAAAGCATAATTAGTCTGAGGTAGCTTGGGAGCCTTTCTGCTGAATTCAGAAGGCCTTGGGATCAATCAGCTTGGTTTTGTGCTGCCAGGAAGAAGAGACACTTGCCCTGGGCTGCTGTGATGGACTATTTCAGTACCATGTCTGAGTCATAGCATTAAATTTCCTCTCCTGTTCAATGACATACAGGTTTATTTGACAGTCATCTCTCATCGTTCTTCTGCATCAAATGTTTTGGCAGGCTCTTCTGAGGAGACAGGTGTCCAAAATACATATTTTAAAACCAAGCTCCGTGAAATCCTCCAATATTAACAGTTGGCTCCCACCTAAAAAATTAAGCTCTCGTTTCCTGGGGCCTCTCAAACTATATAACCAAGACCAGCACACCTCCCACTCCTCCTCAGATAGCAGTTTCAAGCCACACTAATTAATTAATTTCCTGGGTATCCCAGGAGAGAAACAGGTCATAGATTATTATTATCCCTAAATTAAAAATGCGTAAACTGAGGCATAGCAACATCAAGTCAACTGCTTAGCAAGGTCGAGATTAAACAACTAACTCCTAGGCCACTATCTCTTCAAAGGAAAGAGGTAAAATTAATGATTGCAGGCAAATCTGACCAAATAACTGAACATTTCAGACCCTATGCAGAATGAGATGGGGCCCACATCACATATATCATGGTTAGCGTTTGTGTGAAAAGGTTATGACAAAAATGTGGAAAGGCCTTTTGATTGTTTATTCTTAGAAGGAGAATATGAAGAGTCAATTGTCCCAGGCACTGTAAAAAATCAATCTCTAGAGAAACTGTGAACAAAACTGAAAAGGGGAGATCACGGTAACTTGAGAAGAAAATGTGAAAAGCTGGGAGCAGATCGCAGGAATCTGTAATCTTCTCCTGAGCACAAAGGAGTTCCTGGAGCTCACAACTTCTCATTTTAAAACTAAGATAATAGTAATCTATGGCAGTAATTAAATTGTTATTTCTGCACTGGTGTCATCTTCAAAAGCAGCACTACCTTGGGAGTGCTGGAGTGAAGGATAAGAGTAATTTTCTGAAAGTGATGTTTGTCTTAATCACAATGGCTGAATCTAAATGCTGTGACCTGGGATTTTATATTATGGCATGTCCAGAGAGCCTTTTATCCTGATCATCCATGTCAAGACATAAATCAGCTCATCTCTTATTCAGGTATGGGGGTTTCTAGACCACCTAAACGAAGGTTTCGGTGACATGGAACTGGTGTGCCCGTTTCTAAACCATACAGAATTGGGCTACAGCCAAAACACAGACATGGGAGGTTGGAAGCTCTACTAACCCAGTTCTGATGTTTAGTAGGGATCTGTGCATTGCCTTTGACCAGTTATATTTAAAGGCTGAGGTGCTTTGAGATACTCAGCTGGCTTCTTACTAGTCAGCCTTTTCTTCCTCTTTTCCTTTTTACTTTTTCTGAAAGATGCAGGCAAGTGAGAGGAATTCTTTTTAAAGGACAGTCATCAATAAGTAAAAGACCAACAGAGCATAAACATGTAGAAAGCAAGACATCAAAATACGGTAAGATCAAGGAATAGAAAAGTGTCAGGCATGTGACCTTTACTGTCAGTGTTACTCCAGCAAACCCGCCTTTTCCAACACTGTTATTGTCTGCTTGAGATGTGTAGGCTTAGGGTAAGTTATGTTTCTCTATTTGCTAGTCTTGTCACAAAGTCCATTTTAATGGTCAACTGAGAAAAAGGAAAGAGATTTTCCCAGTTTTGGTCTTCAAACACATTCCAACAGTCCAGTGTGAACTGCTTCATAGAGTTGCCTTGCAGAGCTGTTGTTGCAGCTCCTTTTAATCTAATGCCGTGGTCTCCATTGCTGAGGTGTCTGATCCCTCATAATCAAGGATCATTTTATCTTTATAAGTCACATGACATGATATAATTTACATTTTATAGAAAAGGAGCAATTGGCCAGAGATAAATCAGAGATAAATCACTGAGATACAAGTGGAAAACTGTAACTCTTTATTGCACACTTTGCTAAGGCAACCTCCATTTCCCCTAAAAGAAAAGTTAAACCCACAAAGTTACTTAAAGTTACTTCAAAGGCAAGGGTATATTACTGAATACCTAAGTAATTACATCATCTCCACTATTGCAATGCAAAAAGCAAGTATCCCAGACTGATGCAAACTGCTGCCACCCCGGGAAAATGGGATCCTGAGCAACTAACAGTGATTGCTGGACTGGGGAAGGACAATGCTTTCCTACTACTTGAAATTACAGCTCGTTTGCATAAGTATAAAGTTTAGTTGCCTTAGTGATGGATCAGCTTAAAACAGAAGAAAAAGGGTTTGCCCCCCAAAGCATCCAGTCTTCAAAATGAGACAAGATACAAAGCCTGGGTATGTAGCACTGGATTTATCCAGAATCTGGACTGCAGGAAAAAGGGATGAAAGGAAAACTCCACAGCTGCAGAACTCCATCGGATGTGCTAAGGGCACATGTCCTTTTACAGCTCTTCTATTCAGCTCTCATCAGAAAAGTTTGCCTCTGGGTGGTTGTTAAAGTTCAAAGGAACTGGTAGATAGTGTTTTGCATGAAGGTGACAGGTTTTGAGCCACCAGACACCTAACTCTTACTTAACTTTTGTGATAAGATCATAGCAAATGAGAATTTGTGGTAATTTTGGGAGGGAAGAGTGAGCTGTTTCTGGCTATTTACCAGAAAATCCTCCCAACTGTGAAAGTTAGCACAGAGAAAAAGTACAAACAGTCCGGTTTCAGAGTTAGGCATCAAAGGTAGGAGGTACCATTACCACTGTAACTCAGAAATGGGATAGGAATAAAAGCTTTAGGTACAACAATGAACAATTAAGCACTCTATCAGCAGATGGGTAGGTATGGTCCCCCCTAAAACACCTTTTTTCTGGATGAAAATATTGCCTCTCTGCTAGATGTCTCAAGCTCTAGGTCAAATCCAACCACGGCTTAAGAATATTGTTGTCCTGGTTTCAGCTGGGATGTAGTTAACTGTCTTCCTAGTAGCTGGTACAGTGCTATGTTTTGAGTTCAGTATGTGAAGAATGTTGATAACACTGATGTTTTCAGTTGTTGCTCAGTAGTGTTTAGACTAGGGTCAAGGATTTTTCAGCTTCTCATGCCCAGCCAGGGCACCTGACCCAAACTGGCCAACAGTGTATTCCATACCATGGGACGTCCCATCTAGTTTAGGAACTGGGAAGTGGGGGGCAGGGTTTTTTTTCGCCGCTTGGGGACTGGCTGGGTGTCGGTCGGCGGGTGGCGAGCAATTGCCCTGCGCATCATTTGTACATTCCAATCCTTTTATTACTACTGTGGTCATTTTATTAGTGTTATCATTATCATTATTAGTTTCTTCTTTTCTGTTCTATTAAACCTTTCTTATCTCAACCCACGAGTTTTACTTCTTTTCCCCATTTTGTCCCCCATCCCACTGGATGCGGGGGGAGTGAGTGAGCAGCTGCGTGGTGCTTAGTTGCTGGCTGGGGTTAAACCACGACAATTGTATATGTCCTGGTCACTGTCTGAAGGTCAAGCCAGCAGATAAAAGTTAGTGAGGATGCCTGAGAAGTTGGCTTTGGTCATTATCAGTCCAAGCAGGACTGATATGGAAGCACTTTCACAGAGTAAACATAAGTGCTACCTAACGAGCATTCACCATCCTTGAGATGAACATCAGCTGTTTTAAAGATAGACATCTGCTCCAGTACAAAGTCATTGTCTAGATTACATACTCTGCAATCAAAAGGAATAAGCATCTGCAAAGAACTTTACACCATGCTACTTATCTCAGACAACTGTTTTAGGATCGATGAATCACCCTTTCCCCTTTGATGGACAGGCTATGGTGCTTAGTTTCAAACTTGACTTTCGGCTTTTGGATGACTAACATTAATTTAATTAAATCGATTATACCTATGGGTGGGTTGGGGTTTAGTTCTAGCCTTTGTCACGTATTCTATCATTTCCCAATAAACCTGCTTATTCTTTCAGATCCCCTGCTTTAGGACAGGGGTATTTTTGCCTTTTCTATTTAGCTTCCAAGCTCACTGAAGCAATGTCTGTTTCCTTTTTGGTCATTCAAAAAGAACTTTTCTTGAGGACATCAGTGTGGTTCCACTTGGAAATCCTGTGTCTTATCATGGCCAGTAGTCAGGTGCATTAACCATCAAAGATTAGTAAATGTCCTTAAAACACTAACCAGATGGAAGCCTTTTTCCTCTCCAGCCTCCCATTTCCAACCTTTGCCTTAAAAACATTCTTGGCATCTTTTCCCTTCATCATTTCCAGGGCAATGGAAAAATCTGAAGGGGATGAAAAATACAGCATTTGTAGGCTAAAATAAATTAGCACAGAAAGTGTTTGCTTCAGGTTTCTTAATGTTCATTCCCCCAGTGTAAAGATTTATGATTTAAATAAAATAAAATAAAAAAAAAAAAGGCAAAAACCCTGAAGTTGCACTTTTATAGATTTGCATATTGTTTTTTTGGAGGAAGATTCACATCAGGCAACAAAGACTGAATAAATCATTAGGTACAGACAGAGGAATGCTTTAAAAGAAATGATTTGCAACAGATATACTGTAAAACATTACGCACGGCAAATGTTGTATCAGCATTATATATAGAGCTGCCACTTATGAATTTTATGGGCTTCTTGGGAGGTTGCTTACGAATAGTAGTATGGTCTCTCCAGCACAGGGCTACGAATCAGGAGATCTGGATTCTATTTTCAGCTAAGTCAATGCCCTTACAATGTCAGCTAAATAAATTACTCGATTTCTCTGTTTGCCCTTGCAAAAATAAAGGTGAACTATTCATTCACACGAATTTCAAATCTTATTTAGGAATATACTTCGAGATCTTCAGGTGGAAGCTGCTACACAAATGCAAGATAGTTTGTGCTAAGGATTTTGAAATATTTCTAAGGCAGTGGAATTTGGAAACCTTTTAGGATTGTGTATATTATATAGCAAGATTCAGTCCAATTTTAATGGGCACAAAATGACAATTATTTGTGGTAGAACAGTCTATATAAGCGTATATAGCGTATATAAGCCCATGGATTGGTTTGTAAGTAGATTACATGGATAACATATATTGCTTGGGTTAATCTTTTCTCTTCAGCTCTAAGGAAACTATCAGCAAGTAACTTACTCCAGACTGACATTTTTGTTCCCCTTTCTACTTGTTTTTATTTTGAATGGGAGCTTTAGGGGAAAAAAAAATAAATCTGAGGGCATTTCAACCCTTGACTGCCTATAATTTCTAATCCACCTAGACTGGAGTGATGGAGAAACCTGTAACATACAGATGCTGAAGCTCTGAGGGAGTTCCCTCAGGAAGTCTTAAGTAAATTGGATGTTGGTTTTATGAGGTTGGTTTTATTTTGGTAGCAGACATCTCTGAGGGGTCTGTAGCAGCACTAAAAGGGATTGGAATTTCTTTTCACCTTGGGAGCACATTATTATTTGAAACCTTTCACCATTTAGGTATGTAAGTTAGGTCAGATATTTCCCTTAGCTTGAAAATTGAGTTTAGCTCAGAATCTCCTTCTGCCTCTGGCCAGGAACCATTATTAGATGATTTTCTTAATGATAGGATTTTTAAACAGGTAATTTTATTTCACAAATGTGAACCTGTTTTGCTCTTTAATTAACCTTTAACTTTATTGTCCATAGCGCCTAATCAAAGATTATAGGATGAAAGAGCATCTTAGCCAATGTTTAACTGCTTTGTACATTTAATAGTTTATACATTTTACATGGTATGTTTTCCTAACTCTAGTGAATCATGGGTGCAAGACAGAAACCTAAATGTCTTCTGCTGTTCCACGTATCAGCAACAGTTTCTCCTAGAAGGCTTTCTTAGCTCTGTCTCACTATCCTGTAAACAGTGACATATATTAAGAGATGGCTCACATTAGCAGTGTAGAGAGCATGCAGAGCAAGCCTATTTGGGTTGCAAAATACGACGGAGACACCTTTCAGTACTGAAAGCTGCCACGTCGATTTGTCTTGAAGAGGGTAGAATTCAGGGACAATTGCTGACTGTCTCCCTCAGTGGTCTGAGGTTGTGTGGCCACAGTGCCAAAAAAAATGGGTAAAAATGGGTCATCCAAATGCACTGTCTCACAATTTGAGGAGACCGAAATCAACTCTCACACCAACTGTAAGCAATCTGCAGAATTGGGTGGATGGTTATTAGGAGGGTGGGGGACTAACTAATTTCCCAGTTGCTGTCAAATGATTTGGAGATCAAAGACAGGCCCAATGCTTCCGGGCTTTTCTTCATACAAAATGCCTTAATGTTTCTTTAAACTGAAATGCCTAGGTACAAACAAGATACACAGGCCTTGAGATGGTTCCAATGCAATGCTATTAAGTCAGGAGAGGCTTCCCTAGGAGGGGAAGTTTGATCATCTCCTTTATGTCAACTGTATACCTGGGTGCTGTCATCACGATGAACGAGTCTCCTGTAACTCCATATGTCCAAGTACTAAAGCATGCCCTTGCCCTTATGTTCTTATGTAGGTCAAATCTTTGCTTTGCCATCATTGACAACATCTCTTTAAATCAAAGATGAATGGTGTCTTTGTGATCAGTGTTATTACAATGAATTTCAGGAGAAATGATAATAATGGAGCACTTACTTAAAAGTAAAGAGCTAGCACTTGAGCTAGCTAGCTATTAATTATATATGCCAATCTCTATCGGGAATTCTTTTTTATGTAAAACCGATCTGTTCTGAGTACTATTTTAGTGTTAATTAGAGAGAAGAGAATACGAAGTGTTAGCCAATGATGAGCATTCATTACAAGGTCTGCTGACCCCTTGTGCTTATTCCTGGAGCTGCACTGGTAGAGCCCCTGGTATTGGCAAATGCATTTAAGATACCGATGTTTTGGGTTTGTCCCAGGTAACAGTAAGGATGACACCTCCAGAAGCTTCTTGTTCCAGTAAGAGTGTCTGTAGGTGTTTAGTTGCAGCACAGAAAAAAATACTTCTGAAATAGTAACGTCCATATCTTAGGTAAATACAGAAAAAACTAAGCATTTATTGAAAAGCCTGAGAAGTGAAACAAAGACAGACACTGACCAAGGTTTTAATATGTTTTGACTGTGCATCCATGAGCCTGGAAGCAGGCAGATAATTTGAACGTATTCAAATGAACCCTCCTTGAACAACCTCTGTTGTCAGAGAAGCTGACAGTGGCATTGAAGGTCACAGATGCCAGCAGCCGTTCTGGTGCTGGATCTCCAGTCTGTGGAGTCCCTGACCACTCTTTCTCCATACTCTCAAGAGAGCCCAACCAGTGCTGCAGAGACTGCAGGTCAAGCTACAGCAGAAATTCGTGGTTCTTCCCAGACCCCTCCTGGGAAGGTTGTTTTTCTGTCCTGCAGGCCTGAAGGAAGGGTGATGAGCTACAATGCTTGTTACTGATACCTTTACAACCTGGTGGAGGATTGCAATATTTTGATCTACTCCTGTACTCATTCCAAAGGTAGGTCAGATTGATTCAGGTGGAATAAAAAGGCTGAATTTTAAAACCCATTTCGTCTTACGAATAGAAATAAACCAGACAGTAACCTTTATTTTGCTGCAAATAGACATTAATAAAAAGCATCAGAACCATCAGAGTGAATCAGAGCGATCACTCATTTGGTACAGGACCCTTTTTTGAACCATGGCCAGTTTCGCATAGTTCACATGAAGGTGTAAAAAGACATCTAAAAGTGGCCTAATTATGATATCTTGCCTACAGCAAAGCCTTTTTAAGTTCCTATGACTTGTAAATCCAACCATTGCCAGAAGTTTTCTTCTCTTCTTTACAGATGTAATCAGACACTCTTATTAACTACAGAAAAGTGAGCATTTAATTTAAAAATGTTGTCTACATCCACAGTCTTGAAAATTGGTATATAACCTTCCCTAGTTCCTGAATTTTCCTAAGTATCCCTTTAATTTTGTCATGCATGAGAATGAGCCTTATTTCTTTGCTGACTGCTGCCCTTTTGCCTCCTTTTCTACCATTAGTGAACTAAATGTTTAGAGAATGTAATAGTAAAAATCATTCTTTAATGTAAAAGGCTCTAGAGACAAATGTCAGATTTTATTTCCGCTACAGCTGATAATGGTACTTGATAGAACCATTTATAATTTCTTAAGAGGGAGAAATAATTCTCTTTAACTGATTTATTCATATAAAGCCATTTACTCTTTCCCTGTATGCAGTGGATCAAACTGAGTTATGTTTCCTAATTGGCTATTGATATGCAGGGGGCAATTCTAACGATGCCCACCAACATCCCTTTTTATAACCAGTGATCATCAGAACGGGCCTGAGACCTTGGATAAACCAGCTGGAGACCTGCTGATATCTACTCTCATTCCCCAAACTCTTCAAATAAAAGTCATTCTGTACAAAAGAGCTGTAACACATACAGGGGGAGCTGAAGGCAGTACTCCCTCCTATCCTACTGGGATATGTTCTGCTTTGGAGGACTGAGGGTTTTCAAAACTCACTGGGTGCTGACCTCTTGATTGCTGGTTCACCCTTACTAATGAAACCACTGCCTTGAGTGCCCTGACTGAGAAGACCTTTGCCAGGCAAAATAACCCAATGGCTACATGTCTGAAAGGAGTGAAGAGGTACACTTTGACATCTTCGCTTTATAAATAGGCACAAAGCATGGCGGGGAGGCTTTAAAAATAGCTTGCCTCTAACAGAAGGGAAGATGAATGCTTAAGATGAAATTTTGACCCTGCTGAAGTCAATGGAAATTTTCCGACTGATTTTAGTTGGGCCAAGGCTTCATCCAAAGCACTGATCCATTTTGATGGGCTTACAATAGTTGTACAAAGATGGAGAGGGCCTTTGAAATTGTATTCAGTGCTCCAAGGCAGCTGGGAAATCACCAGGTCTAGAAATCGCAAAATGTCACAACAGTGTCAGTTATTTCAGTATTTGCAGAGTTGTTAAGGGAAGTGCCCAAACCACATATGCTAATTCCTGCTTTAGCTTGTCACCCTAAACAATAACAAACACTTTGTGTAGGCTTGTATATATGTATAATTTTATGCTGTTCTTGTTTTTGGGTGCAGAGTTTTTTCTGCTGTGTTTTAACAAGAAGTCGATTGATAAAGCTAGTAGCTATTTTGCTTCATCCCAAACCGGTTATAAAAAATGCCACCACCCACAAAATTTGTAAATATTGTAATTTTTGAAATAGTGCACTCCATGGTAAGACAGTCTCATTGCCTCCTGAAAAGGATGATCAGAGTAAATGTGAAAACTAACAATTTTGTTAAGGTAAGGCAGATACTCCTGCCGATAGTTACCAGTTTAACTTGAATGGTTGTATGCTGATTTATACTAGCTGATGATTTTATTATTGTAATATATCCTTGTTTTTATAAATGTTAAAATGATTTTATTGCTTGCTTTACTGTTTCACTTCATGCGTAAAAGTGCCACGAATGTAATACACAATTCTTCTCACCTGAGAAGCTATTCCCATACATCCCTGTACTTCATACATACTCGTTTCTTCAAATGGCTCTTGTCCCTGTGTTTTATGGGGAAATATTGCCCTTTGCTGCCTTTCTGTATAGCGCACTGATTCTTTCTCCTTAAACTAAGTGATCTTCAGACAGGGTTTGCACCAGTACAATATTTAACTTTAATGGAAATTTGGTAACAGATTCCCAGAAGGATCTTTGAAAATTCATCCTTTGGCATTATAATTGCTTTCTAGTGTTCATTTTCCCCCTTGTTCTTTTGTTTAAAGTTCTTCCTGGAGTCCACCACTAGACAGTCTCTGTGTGTTCTCCTAGCAAATGCACACAGCTCCTTACTTGCACTTTGTTTTGCCATGTATTATTCCTAGCTTTCCTCCAAAAGGTTGTAAATCTGGAAAGGAAAAATACTTTTTCCATTGGTCATCATCATTTTTGATGCTTTGAAATAGGATGGAATTTTTTTGAAAAGGCAGGAATCAAGTGAGAGGAAAGGAAAAAGGAAATTGAATTGGCAGAGAGAATTCAATTAAAAATTAAAGTTTTATTAATATCGGAATATCCCTGTGTGCACAAATCTATATTCCTATACTTATCTTCTCTGCCAAACCCTCTTGATTTAATAATCCACTGTTCACACTACAACTCACATGTGTTCTGTCTACATTCCTGAGGAAGGGATTATGCATCTTATTAATGATGTTGTGTCAGACAAGGCTGGATATTTGCACATTTTACATGCCTGGCTTCCACTTGCAAGATTGCAATTATTTTTAGCAACTAATTACATACCCTGTACCCATGGCAGTGGAAGATTACAGCTGTAGTTTCTACAATATCACTGAATCTTTTGTAAGCAAATTTCAGCCTGGTCATTAGCCACTTCTGAGCAAGTTTGCAGGCTGTGGTTTGCCTGGAGAGGTTCTTCCACCTGAAATCCAGCTAGCCCAGACGTATGATGGGCACCACAAAATTATATCATTATTTCTTCCTTCCCTGTATCCTAACTACAGTGATTTGAACCTGTAGAGATATTAGAAGTGGTAGAAGGTAGTAGAAGTGGTAGAAGATAGTAGAAGTTGGGGAAACGGTATAACAGACACTTTCTTTCAGTGATACTTGAGATCAAGTCCATCCCTGGCAACATGTTTTCTGTATGTGACTTTGGTCAATTCACTTCATCTATTTGGTGCCTTGCCTCTGTTTTACAGATAAGGAATTCACATTTCCCTGGTGCAGAAGATTGTTAGGATGTTTGGAGGTGTTTTTTTTAGCATGAATAAGAGGTCAGATACTACAGACTCCACTGTGAGGAAAGGCTGAGAGAATTGGGGTTGTTCACCCTGGAGAAGAGCAGCCTTCCAGTACTTAAGGGGGAGCTGTAGGAAAGATGGGGAGGGACTCTTTATCAGGGAGTGTAGTGATAAGACGAGGGAAAATGGTTTTAAACTGAAAGAGGGTAGACTTAGATTAGATGTAAGGAAGAAATTCTTTATTGTGAGGCTGGTGAGGCACTGGAACAGATTGCCTAGAAAAGTTGTGGATGCCCCATCACTGGAAGTGGTCAAGGCCAGGTTGGACGGGGCTTTGGGCAACCTGGTCTAGTGGAAGGTGTCGTTGCCCATGGCAGGGGGGTTGGAACTAGGTGATCTTTAAGATCCCTTCCAATCCAAACCGTTTTATGATTCTATGATCTGTGATCTATGATGTCTCAACACTCAAGTGGAAGACTGTTTCAACCCTTCAGCTTTTATTTTCACGTCACTGATCTGGGCAGTAGTAGGAGTGCTGTAAGGGTTAAAAGGAAATATTCAGACCCACACTGCCTTTCCAATTTCCAGTTACCTGGAAAATATGCACTTAGGAACTGCTTGCAAATATCTTTAGACTGCAAACATGGAGGATAGAAGTAGGACAATTCATAATGGGGTAATATAATGAGATTATTCTTATCATAAATGTAAGGTGGATATCAGGAAAGGATGTATATGTAACACACTGATGCCTTAAATATTCTTTTTACCCATGGTGGTGGAAGTTCTATAATTTAGCTTGAGAAGCAAAGCACTACAAATGTGATTTTTTAATAACCCCACAAAAATTACCTATTAAGTGTTGCTTTTCAAGACTTTTTACTATTAGCAACTGGAGGTTGGGTGCAGCTCAAAGTGAGTTCTGTGACTCAGAGAAATCCCTATTTGTTTATAAAAAAAGATGAAATTATAAATAATAGGCCTATGGACATTGAAACACTTGAGATACTTCTGATAATTTCCCCAGATAAAATATCTATTATGTAAGGGATTAGAGAGTTCAAAAAAGAGAATTACTTTGTAAGTAATTTCTGGAGAAGGGGGAAATGTTAAAAAAATACTTAAGACTTGCATGTACTATACATCTGCTAAACTCTGCACAGCCAACCGTTTCTTAAATTAACTCAGCAGAAACTTTTCTGAGTTCCTGGTAAGAACATAAACATCAGCAAAGACATGAGCACAATACTCTGGAATTCATGAATAGGCTATATCTTGTGAAGCACAAGGTCAAGTCAAGTTTGGAATAGGGCACTTTTTTAGTTCTGAAGCCAAACAGAATTGAAAAGAAATTATACCATGCCTTTTGTTTAAAGAAATAAAAAAACCACCATAGATATCTTTGCAAATGAAATTTGAGCAAGCAATGGAAAAAAAACCCCAGAAGTTATCATAGTTAGAAAACAGTGTTCAAATCTTTTGGGTCTCATGAATTTCATGACAGGATACTTAGGCTGAAAGCTGAAGGAACTGCAGATTTCTTAGTGGGTATTTTTGAGAACTTATGAAATGCAAATGAATTCCTAGACAACTGGCAGAAGAAAATCTGAATATTTCTCTTTAAAAGTCAGAGAGAAGAGAAATCCCAAGGAACTCTAGACCAGTCAGCTTAACTTCAGTTCCTGGAACAATACGGGAACAAATAATCGATCAAACTATCTGTAAGCACTTAGAAGATAACAAAAGGATGAGTTGCAGCCAAAATAGATTTGTCAAGACAAAATTGTGCCAAGCCCTCTAAAATCATACTATGACAGTGTAAAAGCCTTGCAGATATGGAAAAGCAATAGACGTCATCTGTATTAGATTTAGGAAGGCATTTGATGCTATTTCTCATGGTATCCTTTTGGGGGAATATGATGTAAACAGAACTACTGTGATGTAGGTGTATAACTGGATGAAATACTGTGTTTGTAGTGTAATTATCAACAGATCACTGTCACAGGAATCCCCCACTTAACTGTCAGTGACTTATCAGTCTTCAGAGTATGGTGAGTTAGAATATAAAGTAGAAAATATGCTTATCTGATTTGTAGATGTCACTGTGCTGGATGGGGCTACCAGGAGGACATGGTGGAAGACATGATTAGCATGAACTTGACAAAATTATCTTGAGAAACTGGAATGACAGCCTCAAAAAAAATTACATTGCGATTCAGTAAGGGCAAATGCATATTTTTATCCTTAAGTGTGAATAACCATTTTTTTTTTTAAGTACAGATGAGAAATGGTAAACTAGACAGTCATTCTGTAGCCGAGGATCTAGACTTTTATTGGTCCACAAACTGAATATCAGTTTAGAGTCACACAGGTAAAAAAAAAAGACAAACACTATGCAGAAATATTTCAAGGAGCATGACATGCTTTGTTAGACATGTGAAACAATCCTTCAGTTTTGGCCACAAGAGGCAGAAAGAAATAGGTTTCATGTAGGGGACACTTTGTCTGATATTAAGCCATTCAGGTGCTATGCATAGATGTCTTCATGTTCACTTAATTTCTGTTTCTATTCAATTCAAAAGACAGCTAGACTACACAGTTGAGGGAGCATGAAGAGCTTGTCATGGCAGCCTAAAGTAGGTCCTTACTCTCTGATCAGCTGAAGGATGGTCGAAGCTCCCTCAGCCATATGGGCTAGATCTCCAATGACCGTAATGGAAGCCAGGGGTATTGTTCATCTGGAATAGTGCTTCCAGTCTTCAGAACGGCCAAGAGCTGCATCCCCATCAGCCATGAATAGGACAAGGCAGCTCAAACAGTGGCAAGGGAGATTTAGGTTAGACCTTAGAGTAACAGCTCAATGACACCTGTAAGGCATTTGGCACCCCTCATACCATTTGAGATTTCCTATGGTGTTTTGCTTGGCCTCCACCCCTTTACAGAAGGGTTTGAGTCTTCTGTGGCTCCTGTGTCATATCTGTCAGCCCATGTGGATATCTTGGACACCTCAGGGTATCTCAAACAGCGCTAAATGCCTGTACTTCAGTAACTGAGTCAACATGCCCAGACGGTTAAGTTTTAGCAAGCCCTAAGAAAAAAATAAAGTCTCATGGAGAAGGTAAAGGTGTATGGAAGAAGATTTCAGAGATGACATATGGATTTCATGCTCCTAGAGAAGTGGTTAGGCAGACATTTGGTTATAAAAAGATGCAGCAGGATTTATGCTGACAGAAGGCCTAGCTGACACTTGAGGTTTCTTCTGTGCTGTGGCATATAATACTGAAGTTGTATGTTGGTTGGCAAGAAGCTCGATGTGACCCGGCAATGTGTGTTTGCAGCCCAGAAAGCCAAACGTATCCTGAGCTGCATCGAAATAAGTGTGACCAGCAGGTCAAGGGAGGTGATTCTCCCCGTCTACTCCACTCTGGTGAGACGCCCCCCGGAGTACTGCATCCAGCTTTGGGACCCCCAACATAAGAAGGACGTGGACCTGTTGGAGTGAGTCCAGAGGGGGCCACGAAGGTGATCAGAGGGCTGGAACACGTCTCCTATGAAGATGGGCTGAGAGAGTTGGGGTTGTTCAGCCTGGAGAAGAGAAGGCTCTGGGGAGACCTTCTAGTAGCCTTCCAGCACCTAAAGAGGGCCTACAAGGAAGCCAGAGAAGGACTTTGTACAAGGACATGTAGTGATAGGACAAGGAGTAATGGCTTTAAACTGGAAGAGGGTAGACTCAGATTAGATATTAGGAAGAAATTCTTCACTGTGAGGGTGGTGAGGCACTGGACCAGGCTGCCCAGAGACGTTGTGGGTGCCCCATCCCTGGCAGTGTCCAAGGCCAGGTTGGATGGGGCTTTGAGCAACCTGGTCCAGTGGAAGGTGTCCCTGCTCATGGCAGGGGGGTTGGAACTAGATGATCTTTAAGGTCCCTTCCAACCTAAACCATTCTATGATTCCTCTGTTGTTTTAGAAATGAGCTAGAGAACATCTGATTGCTCACTTACCAGCTCAAATGTAGCGTAAGCTGACTGATTGCAAAATCTGTGCACTGCCATTCATACTTGTTCTTTTTTATTTTCTCCTCAGTAGTCTCATTTTGCTAGTCTATTTGGGTTGTATGAGTATGTGTGAACTCTTTTATAAAAAAAAAAAAAGCAATGAATTGTTGAGAGAAAGTACATACACTTTGTCATCTGCATACTTCCCTGCCTATCTGCCTGTTATTTGACAGCTCTGTGGCTCCTATTCTGTCTGTCTACCTGCCTGTCCACAGCTCTCTCACCTTCGTGGCCCACCTAACATAATTTATCATTTCCTACAGTGATCACCCTTTGCTCTTCCCATCTATCAAAATTTTTCATAAAATCTTCACCATTGTGGCACCCCCCCCTTTCACTAAAAATAAATTCTCAATGCCCAAGGCTAAGCAAGACATGGTCACCTGATCCATTTCCCTGTTACAGGTATCTTTTTCACCCCTCTGCTGCTTTATACTCTCCTTTGACATACTTTGAATATTGAGGATGCTTTGAAAACCCAAACTGTCTTCTATATTTCTTTATAGTCTCATCTTTCACAACCGCTGACATGATCTATAAGTGACTCCAGTCACACAGAAACACGACAGTTACTCCTATAAACAATGAGAAACCTTTGGTTTGTACAATAGTTACAATTTACACATGTCTAATGAGGCAGGTTTTTTGCTGCGACTGAAGAGTTCTGGAGATTTCTGGGTTCAAAAAATCTTATAGCAAGTTTTCGCTAGAGCTCTAATTATAAAGCAGGTTGAAAGCATGCCAAAAATACAATCTTTTAAAAACCTCTTTCTCATTTAAATTCTTATCTGACATTTTTAAGACACTGATACTGTATTAAAAAAAGGAAACATAAACAAATTAAAAAATCCAAACAAACTAAAAATATGAGATAAGTATTTTGCAGGTATACCAGTGCTTCAATTAAATCAGTGAGATGATTACTGATTCATCAAAACTTTTTTCTGAAACCCATGTCAAAGGAATATATGTAGCATACTAGAAAGTATTGGTTTTATTTTATATTATTTTAATTTGGTTTAATTTATTTTACTGTTATACACATTTTGTAGCCCTGAAACATTTTTTTAATACACAGAGTTTCTGCCATTTAATTTTTAAAGTGAATTTGAGACATGCTGAAAAATTTGAAATTATTCATTTTCTGACTCAAACCTTACACCAAAGTGAAGTGACTTGGTTGGAAAGCCCCCTTTTCATATACCAAAGCAAAGGAATTAATAACTTCCACTTAGTGGATTTTTTTTTTTTTAAGTTAATTTCAAACTAGAAATGGTTTTCCCTCAAATTTTGAAATTTACTAGAAAATAATTTTTAAAAAAAAATTGTGTACAGTTCAAAGCCATTTGGTAGTACTTTTCTCATTATTGCTGCATATAGGAAGCAAATACAGAAATAACATCTTCTCATTTTTGCTGAAAGACCAAACCGAAGCATGGCTTCACCTTGTAATATTTCCTGTGATCACAGTATCTTCTCATTTTTCTATATCTATACCAGTGAGTACTGAAGAACTAAAACCATAATCCCTCTATATTAAGACATTATGCCAATAACAAAAAGACCACAACCTTCTCTCATGGGCCACCTTTTTTATCATTTGGTTCAGTATGCAATGTGGAGAAAAAAAAAGTCATTCTTAATGCTGTCTTTGAAGCTATTTGGGGATTTTTTGCTTTGTTTTTCCCCAGTGAACTGCTCCCCCCCTTTTTTCCTTTTTTTTTGCCAAAGCTGTGTAGAAGCAATAGCCATCAGCTACCTTATTCTCATCTCACTAGAGTAACGTGACAGCTGGATGCTAGATCTGCGACTGCCGCACATCTGTGTTTCAATGCAGTGACTGTTGGTGCTGGTTTACATCAGCCACACTGGAGTTACAATCACTCACATATCTGCTCTTCCAGTTTTTGGGTTTTATTGACTTTCCTCCTTATACTGAGCTCCTGGACGTAAGCAGCCGGACTGAGCTACAGTTCTTTATTAATCAGGGAAAGCCATACACACAGCTGCAGGAGCAGAGGTGGGGTTAGAGGGGTTTATCTATTAGATCTTTCATGAAAGATGCAGCAGGCTCCTTCGCTATCAGGCCCAACTACCAAGTATCTTCATTAGATGTCCTGAATAACAGCCCATATATTAAAATTCCTCCTGGTATGACCACTGGGCTCAGCAGCTCCATCTACAAATACCAGGGCTCGTCCTAAGAAGCATGAATAGGTTGGTGAAGGTTTTGATCCTACAATCTGCTTGAAGTTTCTGCACCCAAGCAACGTTCATCCCATTCCTCTAAGGTGTGCCATATGAGCTGGTTCATATATTTAATCATACTTGTACATATAGCAAAAAGTTCAGGGCAGGTCTGTGAGCAAGATTTGCCTTAGTTGGGTGAGCAGTGATGAACAGGTATAGGAGCTAAATTTGGAAGGCAAAGGTCCTGGGAGTTATAGATAAATCATTGTTTTTTCTGCTTCCATTTGCCTCTTGACTGTACCCCAGATGATGTATCAGATAAGAAGAAATTATGTCTATGAAACCTTGGCTAAACCTTCAGGTAATTGCATCAGACAAGGCGAAGGTTGTTGGAGGCAGGTTACAATGAAGTCGCTGGATTCCTGATTTCATAGGTCAAAACGTCAGTGTTTTAGAAAGTTGTGGCTGCTTTTCTATCTGATGGGCTAAGACAGTGCTGTTGGTGCATTAGCCAATAGCATGAAAGATTTAAAAGTTAATTTCTCAACAATGACTCATTTCTTAATCCTCTGAATGTAAAAAAAATGTTAAAAAAAATTACATGGTCTATCAGTGGAGAGGGGTATCTCTCTCTAATTGAGGTGCTGTGCTATTGGCTAAGTCTAATTCCCTTGTTACACCATCATATTTCACCAATAAGGGAGAACAGACAATTTTAGCTCAAAAAGCCCTCTCTGGTGTCTTTGCTTTCTGTGTGTTAAATGCATTGTTCATGAAAAATTAATGCGTATTGAAATCCGAGCAGTTTCTTTTTTTTCCTCAGGAAATACAGAGGTGGTAGTAGAGTAAGTGTTGTCCCTCCTTTCCCACAGCATCCTCCGGTCCGCCAGCCCAACTCACTTTCTTCACTAAGGAGACAAGTCATGACTACAGTGGTAAGAAGAACCCTACCAGAAAACAAGCCAAGATCCACATCATGCAAGTAGTAATAACTACACAAAGCAAGAAGGGATCAAACGTTCCCCTTTAAAGATGCAATAGATTTGGTACTGACCTCCTCTGTCCCCTTAATGTGACAATCCAGATCATTTGGAAGCAGATCAGGTCTCACTGGAACTCTAAGTCTGATATGTGCCTGAATGAACTGGCAAAAAAAGACAGAAACCCACAAAATATTAATCAACTGTAAGCCAAATTCTGCATCTCCTGTGCATCCCTCAGCACTTGGCCCAAGAAGCTTAACTGCTGGAATCATAAAATTAATTATTACTTAGGAATTTCAGTGTAATACTCCAATCTTAATGTTTGAACAAAAAGCGTTTAGTGTTTTGAATGCATATTTAAAACAGCAACGCATAAATTTTTAAAGTAATATCCACAGCGGATGACAAATGTGTCTTATTGTTGTAATAACCTCAGATCTCTAAATTAAGGATTGTGGTTTGAAGTAATAATAATATTTCACATATAGAGGGGCCTTTCATCTACACGGAAATAAAGTCCTCTTTCATGGCACAGGCATATACACACAGGTGTAATTGCAGCTACAGAGTTTTATTCAGCGGTCATTCAAGTAAATTGAGATTATTGGTGCTTCTGCAATACTGACAATTTAGAGTCCCCAGCCAGCAAGCTGTGCTAGGAGCTGCATGAATGAATGAATGAATGAATACAAGAAATAATCTGCAAGCAAGCTAGAGAAGGAAAAGGACAGAAGAAAACTGTCCTCCTCTAACATATAGATAGAGGAGGTATCTGGAGTCACAGGGTTAAATAAATAAGGAATCTTTCCTGGCACTTAATGTCTGCTTACTGATAGGACTTGGAAAAAATATGAATTTTCAAGCCAGAAAATATGAGAGGTTTGTCCCAAACCATACTTGCTTGTTTTCATACTGGAATGCCTGGCAGAATAAACATTATCAAAGTTCTGCCTGATGTCTTCTTTCCTGTGCAGTCAATGACAGACAAAGCTATGTTTTGGGACTTCATCAGTTTTTGCTGTCTTATGCAGAAATTCTACACAGGGCGACCTGCAGCTTAGAGTAAAGGAATTCACTTTCCCACACTACCATGGTCCTTTACCATATAATTTAAAGGGGAATTTTTCTATGTCAATAATTGCCCATTGGTTTGCCATTCCAAACAAAATATTCAGCTGTTGATCAAAAACCCTCTCTCTTTCTATAACTCACTTTAGAGTAACTTTAAGAAAAATCTGACATTAAATGTCAAGCAGACTCCGTATCATATTCTTCTTTAATACTACTTATACTTAACTTTTAGTCATCCATAAACTCACTTACCTTCCCTGTTCTTCTGCAGTAGCAAGCCAGCATTGATGAAGAGATATTGATTCTCATCTAAAAAAATACCATGAACTGTGGAAAGTTTATTGAATGAGAATGATCCAAGATCTCCAACATACTAAAGGTATATAAAGCTGTTATTTGTATTCCATCGATTTAGCAATGTAAGACTTAGATATTTTTAAAAGGAACATTTGTATGGTGGATTTTCACCAGGGACACTTTCACATGCTAATCCATGGTATGACAAGCTAAGCAGTGAAAAAGTCATAAAGCAATTTTGCTGCATTTTCAGAGAGACGTTATTGCTGAAGATCTGGTTGTAACAGACCAGTGTCCTGAGTTCGGCTTGGATAGAGTTAATTTTCACAAGAAGCTTGGAGGGATCACAGCCAGGACAGCTGACCTGAACTAGCCAAGGGGATATTCGATACCATATGACATCATGATTGGTGTATAACTGAGGAAGCTGGCCTGTGGGAGGAGGGATCGCAGCTCAGGAACAGGCTGAGCATCGGTTCCGGGTTGTAAGCAATTACATTGTGCATCACTGGCTTTATACATTCTTTTATTACTTCCCTCCTTGTGTTGATCTATTAAACTGTCCTTATATCAACCCAGGAGGTTTTGCCTTTTTCTTCCGATTCTCCTCCCCATCCCACCAGGGCAGGGGGAGGAGTGAGCGAGCGGCTGCGTCGTGCTTAATTGCCAGCTGGGCTTAAACCACGACAACTGGAGGTGAAACTATTTGAATGTAGAGGATGCAAATGGCCAAGCGGATCCTCACTCTGACGGAGTGTGAGAAAAGGAGGCATGGTTGTTCAAGAAATCACGCTAAAGACCCACCAAAAGCACAACTGACTGAGCATAACTGCATAAACAAATTTTGCCCTCTTAGCTTCATGTAGGCTACAGTAGAGTTTGAGGTGAAGAAAGACACAGAAGGCTTCAAACAGAAGCAGTATACCCTGGATGGGCTGAATACAAAAGAAGTAAAAGCTGAAATGCCACAGTTCACATGTTGGAACAGCACTTATTTTCTGTAATAAAAGGTAGTGATTTTTCTTAGGGCTCTTTAGTCACTTACGCACATCCAAATTTGAGCCAAACATGCACACAGCAGTAGCGTCAGGTTTGTGACCTCAAATGAAAGACTTCTAACAGTGATGAATTCACCTCACCTAACTCCAGATATCTACAATGGGGTGCCTGCATCAGAGCTTGCTTTCCAGGCTCTTATTATAGTCAATGAAGAGCTGATCAACAGAATTTATATTGAACCAAATGTAGGTGCCTCTTTAAGGAGATGAATCACATCCTGAAGTCATTGACTACACAAATGAGCTCTCTATTATCTATGACAGGAACCCAGGGCAATTTTCTCAGATGTACACTGTAGATACTACCTCCTGAAAATCCTAATTTAGTATATTTTACAGTTGTACTGATTTTCTCATTAAAGTTCACTCTTCACTCTAAGCAGCTACAAGACCTATCCAGGTTTCATACACTAGCTTGGAGCTACTCCATGCACATGACATTAATGGGTAATTTTCATTCAGTATACATAGTAGAGTTTGGTCTGTAAAATACATGTTGGAGAAGTCAATGTAGTTGCATCCATTTATGCCTGTATCAAGCAAATTATCTCAGTGTCCAACATTATTATTCAGTATACGCATCTTGTGGCCAGTGCAGACATCAGTCCTACAAGATTGCCTTGTAAAGCAGCCGTGTTAAAAAAGACCTGTTTCTGATCACTCATTAAGTCAGTACTAACTGCCTTTCAGTCAATAAAGTCACAACAGTGTAAAATTTATAGGGGGATGGAAGTTGCAAGAGTAAACTTTTTTTGTATTTTGTAACCTGAAGGTCCCTTCTATTCTTGTGAAAAAAGGAGTATAAATAGACTGATGAGTAAGGGAGTGAATAGAAGGAATCTGATTTTATGTTGCCCTGCAGTTTATCAAGTCCAGTTAAAACTGAATGCAATTGTAATTACATAAAATATTTTGGGGTATTGTGTAACTTGAGCACAAGTAGCAAATCAAACCCCCACACATTCGCTGCATAGTGCAAATTTAAACCAGTTATAACACAGCTTTTGCCAGGCAACACCTCATGGTGATTTAGGTATTATTTATAAACATAAAATCTATTTTTGTGTTCTTCACCTCCATTTGAAATTAACTTACATATTAATTTGCCAACTGAATGCCTACAATCATTAATATGTAGCTTGTACATATGATACTATAATATGCTTCTGAGGAATGTAACATGTTAAATGGGAGTAGTAAATGTTACTTGTTCCATTTTAGTCCATGAACTGTTCTGCAAAAGTTGCCCCTCCCCGCTCGCCTCCTCTCCAAATAAGAAATATTAACATGCTTTTATGTTCACTTTGCCCATTTTTATCCAGTGGTCTTCTGACAAAAACATTGAACCCTCCTATTGGTTTTTCTTTGAACTCAAGTAGATATATTCTTTTTGTTCTGACAGTAATTGATGATAAGCACATGTGACTTTACTCACTCTAGTAAAATGAATGTGAGGATTTAATGGGTGTATGAATTGTATTGTGCAATGAGGTATGAGTGAGTACAATACCTTCATTACACAGCAGGTGGGATATTAAGTCCTGGAAAAGACAGTGCTGTAGTTGAAAAGAAGAAAAAAAAAAAGGAAAAAAAAAAAAGATTAATAAATTGAAAGAACATTAAGTGGCATCTAAGCTAGAAATGATAGTTGGCTCACATCCCAGAATCTCTGTGAATGTCTTTGCATGAGTTTTCAAGTCTACAATAGACTTCAGTTGTTCAGAGCTGTGAAAAACAGGTAAAAATTGAAACTACCAAGCGAGTAAACTCCTGCATAAAGCAATGAATGAGGGAAGGAAATAGTGGGTTGCTGTGGATAGTTAGAAAAAAAATTGAAATTCTGATGGAAGCATGAAATACAAAAGATTCAAGCCCCACCATGGGTCATTGACTAAGTAAACAATGTCTGCATATCAGAACAACATAGCGTGAGGATGTAAGAAAAGCCAGAGCTGGTCAGAACAAGGATCCACCTTGCTCAATGTCCTGAATTCAACAGTACCAGCTTCCTAGAGAAAGAGGGTAAAACAGGGTACTTACCAAATGAACTTTCTGTGTGCCATTTCACAGGAGTGTCTCGAACAATTTAGCTCACTCACGGTAGAATTCAGTTCAAGATTTAGATGCTGATGTGTAAGTACCTATATGTGAGCAGGTTCTCCATGACCATCAGGAAAGATATACTCACTACCATAAACAAAGAGTGGAAAGAATTTAGCTGGAACAGCCAGACACCATCTGTTTTAGGATGAGCTGTTTTGCTTTCTAGACTCCTGTGAGTACATGGACCAGTTCTTTTCTGAGTATCACAGGAGCTTTGACACCTCATGCACATGTAGACACTTATAAGCAAAGGTCTTCACCTACAGCTCACTCCCAACATCAGTAGTTAATGCCTGTGGACCCTGTCTAGCTATATGGTCATTAATGAGAAATAGGGTTCATGTTCTTCTGATAAGAAAGTTTAATTTCGGTAATGCTCCTGCCTCTCTGAATTGCCACTGCTTCCTTGAGTTCAGAGGTCTAGGTTCATCCCAGGAACAATAGCTGTAGTCTGGAAATAACCTTCTGTATGTGTTTTTGGTTAGCAGGTAGTAAGCAGAAAGCAGTTGTTTATTACTTTTTAATAAGGACCCATTGCCAGGAGGAACACTCCATAGGGTTAAGCATCTGCTTAGGGGTGTTAGATCATAGTTTGTTATCAGGCATCCCTCTTTTTGCATGCTTCTCCCAGAAAAATTCCAGACCCCCTGGCCAGGAGAGTAGGTTACTGCTTGAAAGCAAGACAGCTTTCAGCCTGTGATGCACAACTCACGCCACCGAATCTGGGCCATGTGAATATTTGCTGTCTAGTCTAAACTAATCGTCGAGTTCCCTCGCTACACAATGGAAAGGGAGAAGTGCCTGCAGCATGAGATTCATCTCTGCGTTAGAGACCTATTTTAGGACGGGATATAGGAAACAGGAGCTCACATACACTTTGCTTTTAACAACTCAGCCTGTCTGTTTATCCTAGGACTATCATTATGGTCTCTGCTTTATTACATTAACTCAGCAAAAGCATACACATGTGTCAAGTGCTTCAGTGAATAGACTTAAGCACATGATTAACTTTAAGAGTGTGCTTAAGTACTTCGCTAAATCAGGGCTTCTATGTTTTCCCCTCTCAGTACATCTGGTGGATTTGCATATATTTTCCATATAAAGAAGTTCATATTCAGAGCAAAATTGAACTATTTCCATGCTTGCACATTCAGTGGTACTGCTGCTGAAGCTAACTTAAGCAATTCCCTTTCAGTCCCTCTTCCCTCTCCCACAAGTTTTCAGCTGGTTTTTCCAACAACTGCAAGCATTGTGCTGGAACGGCTCTATGGGCAGCCATTTGGTGAACCAGATTAAGGCAATATTTAAGCTGAAGAATAAATATAGTTTTGGTGAGTTGTTTTATTCTGGATTAGTTTATGATATGCTATGCGACCTGGCTGCACAAACTGATGATAAAACTCATACAGGAACACGTGATCAGATTTGGAAGGTGCTTAAACTGGCATCAGCCAAAGAAATGAAGACAAAACTGCTGCTTCGCAATGTTTTGTGCTATGATAGATTCAGAAGACATTGTACTACATGTTCTTTGCAGAACAGGATTTTTTGTATTTAAAAAAAAAATATTTAGGTATTTTGAAGAAAATAGCAAAATCAGTATGTTCATTTTCAGACATGTCTCTAAACTAAAGAAAAAGCAAAGTATCATGCAGAACGTCTTGTAATTATTTTAATTGTTTGAAATTACATATAATGAGAATGAAACATGGGAAAAGTCCTCCTTAAGGCCAAACTAACTACAATTTTAAAAAGGTACTTTTATTTTTCCTGGGTTAGGTGAACCACTTTTCCCATAATGACAATTTTGTTGTGTCATCAAAGACAGAAGAGCAAAAAAATGAACATTCTTAAAGGTTAATTTCTGTCTCAGGGCATATGTGACAAAGCTGAGAAAATGAATCACTGCAGAAACAAAGGAGCATTCAGTAGCAGTACAACTCTTCCTTCGCAGCAACCTAGGTCAGCTGGATCAACAAAATATTATTGGATTGGGACAATTCATGAAAGCTGATTAGGTCTAAAGACCTGGCACTCTGCTGTCTCTGTAGGAGTAAAAGGACAATATGCAGCTCTGACTAGTCTCAGTTGCTTGAACTATAGTTTTGCCCACTCACAGACTATCTTTAAAAAAGAATCTAACAGACAAGTGTTTTCTGCTTTTTATAAAAACATTTATCTGTGTGGGATTTCTTTGCTTTCAAAAAGAGAATCAGTAAGATTAAATAAAATAATCTGTGGTAACATTGTTCAGTTCTAATAATTAGTTTATGGTCTAATAGTTTGTTATTGCTTAATGTTTTACTTTTCTACCAAATAAAACCCAGGAACTCCTTCATCAGTGACACATGAACTTACTCTACAGCCTCTTGTAGATGAGATTTGGAACTCAAAATATTTGTCTAGAGCCATTATACTGTTAATGTTTTAATTCTGTAAAATATTTGTAAGGACCTTATTAGACTAATTCCCTCAGGAATCTGTGCTATTGACTAGGAACTATGTTTCTTCATTTACTGTCCTAAATATTTAGCTGACTTCCTGACTTATTTTCTGATGTCAGAAAAGACACTTAGGCCAAAAATGTAAAACCGGAGGATCTTTTTGTGAACTTGAATTTCAGTTTCAACCATCTAAAGGTAGCATTCTATCTCTCAGAAGTTCTGAGCAACTCTATCTCCCCAAAAAGGTGACAAAACTTTTAGTAACTGGCTAGGATAACAGGGCTTTGCACATGATTAACAGATTATAGCAAGTAAAACCTGGGAACATTCCCATCTACTGTATTTTTAGCTGTTATTTTTAATCAATGTTCTTAACGATCAGTTATGTGTATTGTAATACAGGCCAAAGAGTCTGGTATGCACTTTGAGTCCTTTTGTACCAAACACCATACAAAGACTAACACAAAATTTCTACACTCATAGCTCAGAGTCTAAGAGAAATTATACCTGAAAAAGGAGGCAGATTGACTAAGCAATATATTCTTTCTGTGTGTTTTCCAAGCAAGATGATAAGCAGATAATGGACAAAGTAGTTTAAGCCTTAATTACTGTCTACAAACCCATTTTAGACAGCGCCTAACAAAGAATATCTTGCTTTTTTTTTTTTAACAACAGTTTTATAGCTAATGATGCAGAAAAAGTAGAATTGATTTGAACAGAAATAGTTTGGCTTCTTTATCTGGTAATGTGGTCCAGTGGATTGGTTGCTGTCACAATATTAACATTTATGAACCATTACCTACAATAAGCCAAGTTTTAGGTATAAACAACTGCTTTGGTTTATCAGTTACCGTAGTTTGGTACTTATGGACAACCACACTCGAAAACTCAGGGAAAATAAATTACAGTCAAAGCTGGATAATATCCCTATTATTTTATCTTATGATATGGTTAAGCTCATAGTACTATTGACTAAATCTCCCTGGATTTTTCATTTTTGTTTGCACTGCATGCAGAATTTATCCCCTTTGCTGATTTAATTACCTCTTGTATTTACGCTGACATTATGAGATGATAGAGTAATGAAGAGTAGTGTCAATTACTTTCAAAGACAATGGAGTTAATCTACATGGATAATGGAAAAGGTGACTGAAAGATGTATTGGTCAGGAAAACAATTAGCACAGGCACCTTAACCCCTAAATAGGTTACCTTTCGTAAATCCTTGAGTCACAGCAAATAAACCTAGTTAACACATCATTATTTAGTTCAGCTCAGTTAGAGTCTAAAGTAATTGCTAAGAGTATGCTTTACACGAAACAACATGCAATGCAAGCCGATAGTAACTTCCAACATTGCATCTCACTGTGAGCAGTGAAAGAATCAGAAGAGCACTAATATACTGTGGAAAGGGAGGCAAAATGCATAAAGCTGACTCGGTGTGAACCAGCTGAGTGAAAATTGTTAAGTTTTAATTCCTCTTACAAAGCAGTGTTTCTTTCCATTTCTTTGAAAGTTCCAGATGGTAGTAAAGCCATGCAAAACGCTGCAATATGAGCTACTATGTGCAGCAATGGTGCTTTTTCTGTGGTAGTTACACCTCACCGTAGATTTGCTCGTATTTGCGATTCCTGTCTGAAAAAGCATTCCTTTCAGTCTTGCTGTTCTTCACAAGCCATCTAGGTGGCCAGTATTCATGAATACCTCTCCACTGAGTTAGAGCGTATGAGGTTCCGCAGGTCGACTCTGAGCCCCCAGGAAAAGTTACAATGACAGTACACTTCTCAGGATGTCAACTGCACTAAGTGATAACTTCAGATCTTTTCAAAGATGATCTCTGATTTGCTTTGGGTTGCCCAGAGTCAAACTAGTTCCTTTGAAAAATGGGATCCATTCTTTGTCTCAGGAATGACCCCAAACATAAGAGACCTAAAATCACAGGGAAGTGAGAAAAAAGTTTGCCTGTAGTTTTACAGAAGAAGAATTCTGCAGAAAAAGACAGAATGGAAAGAATAAGACAGAAAGGCAAGTATAAGACAGAAAGGAAAGAATATACATCCCTGTGCAGCCATTTTCATTGTCATTATTAATGTTTGTTTCGTGGTTCACCAGAAAATTTAGAAAGAAAAGGTCACCAGAACAAAACTTCGACCTAAAATGTAGTTAAACTATTTAAAAAAATCCAACTGCCTTTATGTTGTATTTTTGGGGTTTTTGGTTTGGGTTTTTTTTGTTTTTTTTTAAACAGGTTAACCCTTGATGTGTCAGAAAATGACAGAAAACCTGCCAATTTCCTCTTAGCCTTATTTATTTCATGGTTAGACTTTCAGGACGTTAGTGAATGAGTGCGTGGTTGGTCATGAGATTTTTACCTAACTTTACCAGTATAAAACTCAGGTGGCTATTTTGTGTTAATTATTTTGTCTTCCTGTCTTGTTAATGGTGAGAGAAAAATGCACCTCTGGAGGACACCATCTGCAGACCTAAAAAAAGAGTCTAAATTAGGGGATGCATCACTTCATAGGGAAGTCCATTTCTCCCCATCATCCATAAGGGCAGCCTAGAGAGATAGATATCTACTTCTCAGCAAAATTAGACAACAGGAATCCCAGCTGTCCTTGACACTGTTACTTCAGGAAGAATATCACTATTATTTTTTAATTCTCATTAAATGTTTGAGCTGCAGGGCACTATATCTGCCAGGATTAAGAAGTGGGAAAAAAAGGATAGGACTAGGAAACTGGACAAAGGTGTTGAGATTACTTCACTCACTGCAGTTGTCTTCCATCACTCAGGTATAGAAAACATAGTCCAATGAAAGCAGATGCCCAGAAAACAGGTCCAGAAAGATGCAGGTTCAGATTAGAGCTATTTGCAACACATGATTCTTCAGCTGTGCTTTCACAGGACATCAGTCCAGCAGAGCGGCCACCTCCATAATAACAATCTTTTTTGTTCCTACCAGGTATAAGAGATGTTGGAGAGAAGTTCAGTGAAAGTCGCTGCTGCAGGGTTAGAAAAAAAAGCTGCCTCTCCACCCAGTACCAAAGTAACTCTCAAACACGCAATTCACCTCTGGCAAATGGTGATGGAGAGATAAAACAGCTTTTTATGCTCAGAATTATCCACCCCCTTCACAAACACTTTTAGGAAATCACTTGAGGAAAATACACTGATACTGACTTATATTTTGTAGTATGTGTCATAAGCTATGATGCTGCTTTTAACGTACAATATTTCTCAGTTCCTAGCCTGAAACATTTAGAAATATATTACAAGGATACAGCAACCCTTTCACACTAATGCTCAATGACCACAACATGTCAAAATTTCCTAATATCTTACATCTAACGGATTCATTTGTATTTAGGGTAAGAAGTCTAGTTTCCAATTTTAAAGAACACGTTTTTGCAGAGAATGCAGGGAGCTGAATATTGCAGGTAAGCAGGAAATCAGAAATTACTTATCATAAAAATAAAGAGTAAAAAAAAGCCCCAGAAATTGGCAAGTTTGCCTTTGGGATTACATTAGAAAAATGATCAATTTTTAATTCTTTTAGCTTTTTTGGAAATGCAGTTGTTATTTAGCTTCTGGGAGAAGAATTTAATAAAATAGGAAATTTTAAAGTATATATTTAGCATTGCAATTAAATTATCCATCTCCACCCACAAAAGGATTCAACATCCTATAGCTCACAGTGTGGCTCAGTGCAGCCAGGACTTTATGATGGGACAGGTACTTTTAGAGTGGAAAAATGTCAAACAGTGCTTTAATGAAGCCTGAAAAACATGAGTGAAAAGAGAGGAATTGTCAGCTAAAAAATATCACTTTATAGTGCATGTTAACCAGATGCAAAGCAGGCAGATCAGAGAGGCAAGGAACATGTAAAGGGAAGATACAGTGACATTTGTTCCCTGTTCAAAAAATAAAAAAAATGTCAAAAATTCAACATGGATGTTGTGTAGATGTTTCACACTCATTGAAGAAAGAATATTTATCTTGTCAATGCTATCTTCATCATCCTGCCTTGTGGCTTTTCCTATTATCTTCATACTTGGTCCTGGCAGCCTGGCAGGAAAATCTTTGGGAATATCTTATTACTCATAGAAAATGTGTAGTACCTTAGCTAGTAGTCTCGGACAAAATAATAGTAGTAAGAACATTTCATTTCACCATATTTGTGTAGGTGAATATTCCCACCCAAAAGACTACTTGGCTTTTAATTTGCTGCAAAACATCAGGCTGTCCGTCTTCCTCCTGCTTGTCTGTGAAAATATTGTTAGTCTGAAGAAATCTTATTTCAGAAAGCATTAGACTGCTAAGCATCCTTAAGCCTGCTAGTCAAGTTACACACCACTGCTACGGATTGCTATTCAGTTATGACTATTTCTTCCCTTTGTAGAGATGACTCAGGAAAGACGCACGCAACCTCAGGGTCTGGCATCAGCTTGTGGTGCAGCCCCAAAAATCCTGTGTCGACAGGTTGTCTTCCTCAAGGGTCGTGTACTGCAGGTTCATGTGGATGAAAGTTCAAGAGAGTGACAGTACTGAAGAGAGGAGGAATGAATTGTGACAGAAGTCAAAGCTTCTTTCATCTTTAGAGGCTTGGTATGCACAGTGTCTGGTGGAGATCTACACAGCAGAGGAAATCATACAAAGAGCACACAGCACCTCACTGTGGTACACGGAGGACTTGGGTAGTGGGACTCCAAGTGTTCAAGCAGCCTTGCAGTTCTGGACTCATTTTGGAAACTAACACCTCTACAAAGCACTATTCAGTTCAGTATGGACATATTATTTTACCTAGACATCTTTACACCCTACCTCGTAACTACCTTGTAATTTTTTGGAGGCTTGCTCTTCATTTTTAGAAGCTTCATCTCTTGAGACCTAGATTCAGTATTTCCTCCACAGAGGAAAAATTATACTCCATCACCTTACACTATGACTGTTTCCCAACCGTTATATGAAAACAAGTATTGTAAAGTGTTCATCACCACATATTTGGAAACTCACAAATACATCTGGTTGGAACAAGAAACGTCTCCTTACACAAATGTTGCTTCCACAGAAGCTTGTCTAAAAGATGAGATGCCAAAGGAGATACCAGGTAGGTAAATACTGATGCCAAGAGTTGAGTCCCACAGAATATTTTAGAGGCGGTAAATCTCCAGCTCCCGTACGTCCCATAAGGAAAGTAGATTCAAAATTACCACTTGCACATTACTGTAGCTGTGTTATCAGTTAACTGACCACCTGATCCTCAGAAGCTAAAGCTAAGAGGAGGTACTTTGATAAACATACCTAACCGCCACTACAGCACAAAGCACAGAATTTCACACAGCCTAGAACAGCCAAAACCCGAGAACAGAAGAAATAATTATTCCCTGAAATATAAGTAAACAAGATGAGCGCGAGACCTCGTTGCCGAATTAGAAATGGAAATACTAACGGAACTTCAGCTGAAGTGAGGTAAACATCTCTATAGACTAATACAAACTCAGTCTTTATACTTTCTGCATTTTAGCTACAAAATAAAGCCAGGACTTAGTTACATTAAAAGAGATTGCCATGTATTTTATGCCATACATTAAGAATATTTTACACTGGAGATTTTAAACAGCATATTAAAAAGTACTGAAATCACTCATATCAATTGGCTATGGTATAATTGAGCTCTATAAAGATTATTGAAATACTTTTGCAACTATAAGAAGTAGTATAAATAAGGTGAAATAAATCTTTTTTCCACTTCCCACTCTAGAAGAAACAAACTTTTTAGCATTTGCCTCCACATTTTTGCCAGCCAAAAACATCAGTGCAAAGAGACAAATTGTTGTCTTAATCTATCTGCAGACTACAAGAGTGATTTTCGAAACAGGAAAGTAACGTTTTTTTCTACAATTGCACCAATTTCCCCACTTCCTACTCATTCCTTACTAGAATTTTTTCCTTTCCGTTTTCTCTTCAGAGGGGTGTTCATGCATGAGCAGTACTGCACGCAGTGACTAGACAAGGAATTTTGGGGGGGTTGTTTGCTTGGTTTTGGGGTGGCGTCTTTGACACTATTCCAAAAGAATGTGATCCAGATTTAGACCTGAAGGGAACTTGATATGTCAACCTACGCACCAGCAGACGTCTTCCTTGTGAGGTTGACAAGCCTGTGGTAGATGTGACCATGGGCTTGGGAGGAGAGTGTTTGCTCTCTGAGGGACAGACTCATCCTTTCACTTCAATAATGGCAAGGGCACTCAGTGACCTGACATACTGTGGTGCCAATATATTTCCATAAATGACCCAGGTATCACCCCTGTAAAGCAATTATACCAGACACACACACACACAATAACAGAGATTTTTTTACACCCACAAATAAAATGTCATAGTGGCCCTGAGAATTCAATACACCACCTAATAAGCTCCTGCAATCCAATATATTTCATTTACAAGCCAATATATTACCCAATTTATAACCAATCTGTCATGCACGTGAATCAATACAAATCATGAAAACACACATACATAACACACTTCACATAATTGAATTTTGTGCTCCCTAGCCTCTCATTACCCTGCCACAAACTGCTTGAAATAAATACCTCTTATTACTTTCAAGGTACAAACACCGTCAGGGACACCAGGCCAGCGCTACACAACTTTCAAGCACATATATAAGTCCAGGATCAACTTTCAGAAAGACCATGAAACCTGGAAAACCTAACGGCAATTTGCAAACTGTATAAGGGATTTCTCCTTTCTCTCGTTTGATCTTTAGTCATAGAGGGTGAGCTGCCCTGCTCCGTTATCAGAACAGTTTATCAGAACAGGGAGCTGTGCACCTTCTGGCATGGCCTCTCCTCCTGTTGCTGATGTCCTGTGCTGCTTTTCATCTGTGGTTCCTTGCTGGGCAGGGTTCCTTGTTATGCAGAATTCATCCTTAAGCAGAACTTGCCCCACCACAGTGTTTGAGACATTAATTCTTTCAGTCTCTCACAATTATGCATGGAGAAAATGAACAAACATAGATGATTTAGATTGAAACAACCTCCAGTCCTTAAGGTCTAGAATAACGTAGGGACTTGCAGGATTGCACTCGATGTCACCTTGAGCCACACCTGACTGTATCACATCCATGTGAATGCCATCAGTACCTTTTAGCGCACGTTATATATAAATCGATAATATTACTCCTATCAGGTTATCTGTGTAGATCTCAGTTGGGAAGGAAGTAGATGTTCCTAAATCAAACTGTCTCTGTCAGAGGTTGGGAGTACATCTATCACGAAGTCTGGCGTTTGGGCCAAATGGAAAGAATTCAGAGCAACTCACCAGCATAAAGTTTGATGTTTCTGCAATTGTTAACTGAAGCTATATATCAAAGTGGGATTTTAGGCATGGGTATGGATTTATAAAGAGTGGAAAGTATTCAGTTCTCATTAACAGTAATTCCCATTTGAATGAATTTGCTTAATTATGATTGGCCTTTGATTGTAATTGTAACAAAAAAAAAAAAAAGCAGTCATAGCGTGACAACTCTTCTTTTTGTTTCAAAACTTAGCTCACTGAAGAAAACCACAGAATTGTAGAAACCAGGGCTCAAAAGGCATGAAGTTCAGCCAGCAGCCCCAAAGTGAGACGAGCTTTTCGTGAGTCTTTTCTGACAACTGTTGCTGCAACAACCGTGTTCAGTATTGTCAAGTCAAGATACTCCCTGAGTAAAGTATGCCAGTGCCTTACTCTCTAAAATCTGATACCTTTTTTGCTGCAAGTTAATGGGGATAGATTTTACTGTACATTTTTTTCCCTCTTCTTTCATACACACAGGACAGGTTTGGGATAATTGAAAGAAACTCCTGTCCTCTTTGAGGATATATTGTGCAGTCAGACATACCAACTAAGAAGGACATCTCATCTCAGAAGTGTAATGTATGTGCTAGCAATTGAGAATTAAACTGTTATCTTCTGTTGTATTTCTGGAAGAACCTAGCTACTACAGACATGACAGACATTTCCAGGTGTCTTGTATATTCATTCTTTTTATCAAGTCTTATTGAAGCTTTTCTCTTAATTACAGTTTTTGCAGTCAGTTCTGTTGTATTTATTTATTCCATTAAAAAATGCAAACTGTGCTTAAAAATCAGAGATATCAAAGCTCCTTCTGACAGGTTTACATGTAACATCTTTCAAAAAATGATTACACTGCATTTATTTGTATGTGGTTAGAAGCTGGTGAACAACACTGGATTGACAAGTGTGGAAATTGAATTTCTCTATCTAAAACCAGATACAGAGCAAGCAGCAACAGCGTAGGCTTCTTTCACAATGCTCAGTCTATGTGTTACCCATATGAAGGTGTCTGGGTCTGTAACATGACATTTTTGATCTCAGCACACATTTTTTTCCCAATCCTTGCACTTCTGCCAGGTCATTTTTGGGTACTTACCTTCTCTGGTTTTGCAGCTTCTCCTACTCCGTAGCAGGGGATAGCAAAAAAGATCAGACCTATTCACCCCAATTTAATTTATTCCCTTTACTTTTTCCTTGCAAGTGCTCTGTTGGTGGCCTTGAGGAATAAAATCTTGCCTCATCCCTGTGAATGAATGTCATTGCCCCAGCCTGTCATTTTGACTATCATATATCAAGCTTATTCTGGCTCCCTGTTCTCTGTCTTCTCTGAGAGTAAAAGACAGTAGCTTCATATCTGCTACTTTCAAAGGCTCCCAGAGGCTATTCCCAATATTTTTGCTATCCTAGGATGCAATTTCAGCCTCTCTTAGCAGACTTGGATATTACATGTGATTGCCAGAGTTGTCCCGTATCTTGAGGGAGCGATCCAGGAAAGCCTGTCCAAAGCAGCTTCCTTATTGCCTTCAGATTTTATTTTTGTTTAATCTGTCATGATGCCCATTCAGGAAGAAAACAAAGTCCGGAAAATGTCCCTAAGTGCATTTCCCTAATGATCCAGTAATACTACTAGCAATAGCACAGTAAAGTGAAGAGATGAAAACTCTACTTGCTGTAGTTATTTTAGTCATTCACATCTTTGCTGTAGCACCCTTTACTGGTAGTATTCTAAGATATTTTGGCAGATTTACCAGCATTTAGAGGAAAACTTCTAAGTTGTTTTCTGCAGCCATTTAAACTGAGTATGTCTAAAAGGGTCTTCAGATCATCAGGCACTGTATTGGAATAAAATAGAAAAGATCAACTGATCTTCTTCTATCAAACAGATTGGGAGATCTGGGAACCACTCCTGTAAATTAATAATTCTGTAAAGGCAGCTATCTCTGATCAAAAAATATTTCTATCAACATCAAGAATTATGATGTCCTCTAAGCATGTTCTTAGAACCTTTGTGTCTATTTTCTCTCCCATTCATTTGTGTCTGGATGTTGTCTGATTTACTTGCACAAAGCCCAAGCCAAATGAATCCTATGATGATAGAAATATTGCTTGGAATGGACCTCTAGAGGTCTCCAGTCCAACCTCCTGCACATCACAGTAATGTGTGCAGCAGTGGAACAGATTAACTATTGTTTTGCCTCACCAAAATCCTAAAATCCTCCATGGGTGAGATACCACTACCTCTCTGGATGATCTGTTCCAGTACTGCACTATCCTCCTAGTGAAGGGTTTTCTCTTTTTTTCCTAATGTACAACCAGAATCTGTTGAGCCTGAATTTGTGGCCATTACCTCTTGTTTTAGCAGCAGACTCTGCTGAGAAGTATTTGGCACCACTGTCTTTATAACTCACTGTCCTGGTTTTGGCTGGGATAGAGTTAATTTTCTTCCTAGTAGCTGGTATAGTGTTCTGTTTTGGGTTCAGTATAAGAATGTTGGTAACTCACTGATGTTTTCAGTTCTTGCTAAGTAGTATTTAGACTAAGTCAAGGATTTTTCAGCTTCTCATGCCCAGCCAGCAAGAAGGCTGGAGGGGCACAAGAAGTTGGGAGGGGACACAGCCGGGATAGCTGGCCCAAACTGGCCAAAGGGATATTCCATACCATGTGACATCATGTCTAGTATATAAACTGGGGGGAGTTGCTCTGGGAGGGGGATTGCTGCTCGGGAACTAGCAGAGCATTCGTTGGTGGGTGGTGAGAAATTGCATTGTGCATCACTTGTTTTGTATATTCCGATTCTTTTATTATTATTATTGTAATTTTATTATTATTGTTATTATTATTATCATTATCATTATTATTTTCTTCCTTTCTGTCCTATTAAACTGTCTTTATCTCAACCCACAAGTTTTACTTCCCCCCCCCCCCCCCGATTCTCTCCCCCATCCCACTGGGTGGGGGGGAAGTGAGTGAGCAGCTGCGTCGTGCTTAGCTGCTGGCTGGGATTAAACCATGACACTCACTTAAGAAGACAAAGACTGCAACCAAATCCCATCCTAGCTTCCTCTTCACTAGGCTAAAATAACCCTTGGTATATCCATATTCAGTGTTCCCGATTACCCTCTCATTTGCATGTTTGGAAATGGATTGCAGGAGGATTTTCTCTGTGATTCTTCCACTTCCTGAATTTCTGCTGATGTCTTCAGTTCCCTGGGTTCTCCACCATCACTGTCATCAAGATGGGCATAATATTAATCTTCGTCCAAAGACGAGGGACACATCTCAATGACTGTTTATAGATAACTCTGAGGGACCTTGTAATCGTATCAGCCAGCTCTTCCAGCTCTTTTGAGAACATCCCATTCAGAGCCATGGGTGACATACTGAAGACTTAAATATTTGATAAACTAAATCTAGCCTCATTTCCTGCTTTATAAATATTTCTTTCTTTGTAAACTACACATGCATGAGGTGTTAGTTGTGTTCATTATTAATCACTCCTCTTCTTCATATTGTACATATGTTGAACACTTTGGATGCTGTAAAACTCCGAAGCAAGTTTACAACATAAAAACTCATATTTACAGATTATAAGGATTATATGGAGAATGTATAACTTTTTACCATCGATTTAAAAAAAGTTACCATCACAATCTAGGTCACTGTTCTATTGCATGAAAACACAAAAGTCTGGGAAAAGTTCTTAGCTGGAGACTTCCCTCGTGACTTTAAGCACGTCAATTTATCTCTGAATCGCAATTACTCACCTATAAAATGAAGATAGTACCTCAGTAGGGGAGTGTTAAACTGAGTCCATGAATACTTCCAAGTTGCTGGGATGTAACAGGGTTGATAAATATAGATGACAATGCAAAAAGTCCTTTCCTGAGAATATTATTCAATATCACTTTTAGTTAAAGTTGATGAGAGCAGGCCTACTTATGAATGTGCCAGAATATTCATTTAAGGCTGATACAACAAAAATAAATTAAAAAGTTAACAAAAAACTCATGGCCAACCCCTTTTTATTCCTCAATTCAAAATTGCAGTTTTGTTATCCAAAATTTATGCTGCTTTTTCTAAATTCAGTAATTCATAGCAATATAGTAACAGGAATGTAACAATACCACTATGTTCAGTAAAAGTTTAATCAAAATTTTGATTCTAAAATGAATCAAATAAGTGTTAGTATTTTCAAATCTTTGCTTTTGAAAAGAACTCCATTTTATCAGGATAATTAAATAAACTTACTCCAGATAAAGCAGATGATGTCTTAAAAACAATTCCATCCCTTTATTCTGTGAAGAAAAGTTCAGAAGGAAAAAAAAATGGACCCAACTCAAAGAATGATATTAGTTTTTGTAATTATTAATTTTCCATAAAATTTATTAGACCAACAAGACCGTGGGGTTTTCTTTTAAGTTCTAAACAGAACTTCAAAATTATTTCTTTTCTGAGAATGATTATCAAATGAAAATTATGACATACTGCTCTAGAACAAACATATTCAAAACATTTCAGCTTCAGAAAAGGGAGAAAAAGCTGTTCCTTTCAATGTTTCCTCCAAACCAATGTCTAATGAGGGTTCTCATGGTTAGCATCTGCTGCTAGGTTTTTTTTACTGGGGCCTTCAAAAGTGCATGACTTCTGGTTTTTTTGGACGTGGAGGTACCAAAAAGTGTTTGTGCCAAAAGATACTTGCTACTTCAGGGTCTGTTACTTTAGGCTTTTCTGGACAAAACTTATCTTAATGAACTAGAACATGAAAAGCTGCTCTGAACAGTTCCTGAATCTGATTCTTGCACAGTCCTGGTCCTATATATTTTAAATAAATTAGTCTTTAAGGAATTTCAATTTTCAGTGAGATATGTAACCTGATGTAATTCAGAGAATGACTTGTTGAGATATCAGGCAAAGAGCATCAAAGCTGAAATCTTTAAGTAACCAACCAGGATATTTATTTTTGCTAACAACACCCAGTTGATAAGAAACACTGTGGAGCCTCATTGCAATGGGGGATATGTGATACAGAGATTCTGCTTTTGATTGAGACAGATAAAGGTACCTGCCTCTGCGGAGATGTCCACATGTGGCTTATGGCTCTGAGCTCCTATTAGAGCCAACAGAGCTCTAGAATAACATTAAATGAGCCTAGGGTGCATTTCCACTAAGCCTACAGCAGATATTTACAAGTGAGTCATTTGAAAGACTCACCTTTAATTTTCACGTTAATAATACTTCTTTTTACTGCTATACTCACTGCATAAGGCAGATTTTAAAAAGACTCCTTCCGAGGCTGGTGATGCAAATTTGTCCCTCTCAGTATTACTGACTTTTGCTGTTATTAGTGGAGGTACAGCAACACCAGGAATCTTAGTGAAACTAAGTGGGCTTAATTTTGATAGTTGTTGGATTTGCATGCAGAAAAGGGAGCCAGTAAACTAAAAGATCATTTAGGTCACCAGCCTTTAAATACAGAAGTCAGGAATATCTGAGAATTTCTAGCATTTTATTTAAACATCATTTTGCATGTATTTTAGATGAAAATCCCCCAAATCAAGTTGGAGGAAGGGGAATTATTTTAAAGCAAGCTCCCCATAATTCCAATAAATAGAACACCTTCATCTGTAGGCTCAGTCTTTTTAAGCTTGTACTTTGCCAGTGAGAGTAAAGGGACCTACTGATGACTTAAATTCGCTTAGGATTGAGCCCACCTTGATCTCCTTGTTAAATCAGAACCTACTGGTGCAAGACTGGCTCTCTCTCGAAATAAATAGCAATGCATACCTTTACTGTAATAACCCAGCACTGTTGTGTTGCATACTTAGGAAGTGGGAGGCATGAATTTTAGGACCTCCTTGGCTTCAGGTGTTTAAAACCATCTCTCTAACATCCTAAGAGGATGGCTTGCCCTTCAGGCTAAACAATATTCTTGTCAAAAGAGTTTCCCAACATTTTAGCCAGGTTGTGTGGCTGAGCTAGTTATGTGAGGTTAGAAACAATTAAATAAAAACTAAACTATGAATGTGATTAATGATAAAAAAGATAGGAAACATACCTAGAAATGTGCCAAAGAGTGTCCTGGTGCCAAAATCTCAGACTGTTTCTGGTTTTTATACAGTAGCAGACTGTGTTAAAATGCAAATGCTTTCTTTTTTTTTTACTATCTACACAAGGAGTCAGGGTGCCTAATGGTAGCCATAGCCAAAGTGAAAAGTCTAATCTCTAATGTAATTTACAACTTAAAAACTGACAATAAAGGTGCTGCAGCCCTTCTAAAATTGATTGTGTATCTGGGAGAGAAAGTAACACCTCATTTGTCCTTGTTCATTTCAATAAACTCAGAATTAGTCACACAATTTAGCCTCAAATTTCAATGTGTTCGCTCATCCTGGTTATGGCAGTAGTGGTTTTAGGGTATATTGGAACATATCTGATCACATTACTTTGAAGTTTCCATTATAACCCTGTGAAACAACTACATATTCATTTTACTTAGCTTCTTAACCCCTTTACTCACCGCAGCAAGCAACGGAGAGCAGAGGGAGTTTTAATGCAATAAAGTTGACTAGGTGAATCAGAACAGGCTGAAGTGTTTCTTAGGATTCAGGAGGGGTTTTTTTCATGCATTTGTGACCTTGGCAGACCTAGGAGGGCTTGCAGTGGGACTGTGTTTGGATGAGAAACTTCTTAGGCTGATCCAGAGGTAAGTGGTAGTTTTACAGATTTGGAAGTTAATCAAGTCAGGTGTCTGACTGAGAGCAACGTAGAATTGCACCACTAAGATTGTTCTGGTCAGGAGACATAAATGAGACATTAGGATTTTTTTTTTATTTTTTTTTTCCCCCAGGCAAAGAAAGATTTCCTGCAGTCCTTGCAAATATAGCATCACTGAATTTTGTCTCCTGGTCAAACACAGGTATTTGCAGTTTACCTTGCTTAAATTCTTTTTGAAATGTCAAATGGATATTATATTCTTCAGTGTTGGGCTATTAAGAAATATTGCAGTACACCAACAAAGAGCCAGGAGAATCCACAAGCTAAGGTCACAGGTGAAAACTCATATCTGGGCAGTAGATCTGGAGCTGTAATCTTTGGGCTGCCTGCCTTTAATATAGTAGCCTCGTGATTAGCTCAGCTATCTGACAGTTGGCAGAATTCTCTCCACAGCCCAAAGAAAATCTCTGAGATGCAGAAAAAAACCTAAATCAACCCTAAAGTGGAAAATAACTGCATAGTTTAGGATACAGTAGGTAACCATAGCTCAGACATCTACAGAAGGAAAATTTAGTGTCCTGATCCTTGTACTAAATAATGTACTTTTGTAACGAGTTTTGTTTCATTTAAAGCATATAAGTGGTTATTAAAATGACCTTATTCATATATGCCTTAAACATTTTTATATGTTTTATGTCACCTTCTTTTGTGAACATTTGTTAGTTGACAATGTAGAATGACACACTGTTTAAATAAAGTGACTAGAAGAGCCACCATGTTGTGGTCATTATTTTTCTCTTATGGTATATATTGGTAAGTGTTTCAATTTTTTCCAAACTATTGTCTTTACTTTGCCGATATAAGTCACAAAAATAGGAATGTCAGGCAGCCCTAAACTTGCTCTGGAGAATGGAGTATAGTGCATGCTTTTGATGCCAAAAATAGTCAGCTTAAGAAGCAAAGAGTAACATCAAATGGAAATAAAAATCCAAATGCAAAGCTTCCCAGAAAATCTTTTACCAGATTCATATAGCTCAGCTTTAAAAAAACTGTGGATGGGGTCAGAAACCTGACATCCCACATTCTCCATATTTTATCTTTCTTGTAGAAAACAAGGCAAGAAATTTCTAATATCTTCTGACTAAAAGTTCAGCCCAGCTCCTGGTGATCCAAGTTGTTCATACCACCATGTAAACAAATCACCAGACAAACATCTCTGTGTCCAGAGCAGCAATTTTGGAATTAGATATGCTAACCTCTTTTTGTCAGAAAGACCTTTGGTCAAACACTTAACTTCTCTACCTTTCCATCTCGCCATCTCCAAAAGAAAGCTAATCTTACTTGCAAGGTTTGTAAGAAGTGTAATGAATAACTGCAAATTGCTTTTTAAAATCTCAAATCAAAACTCAGCAAATCATTATTAATATTACTAATAAACATGAGGAAATAAACTCATCTTTCACCTTGCCTTGAACCATAAAAGGCAAAATAAGACAGAAAATTTTCAGGAGTAGTATTTAGCTGTATGAGGCAAAGAACTGCACAAAATATTTTACCCAGCAGGAATTTAATCAGAGTGCAGTAAAAGTGCAAATGAGTGTGGTAACAAGGTGACAATCTGTAAGAGCCACTGTACTGTATTGAGACTGATATGTGGCATGGGAAAGGTAAGAGGGAGTATGAATAAATCTGTGACTTACTGCACCAAAGTTTCAATGTATTTTATTTTTTAGCCCCATAAAGAGTTGTCAGCCAGCACTGTGGGTCCTCTTAGAGAAGCAAGAAGCATGGGTTGTCCTACATTATTCCTGAAAACATCATGTAATTTAATTGTCTTTTCTTGGTCCCTTTTCTCTTGGACAATGATAAAAGGCACTGGCTAACCAAAGTGAGTTTGGCAGTTGTTTTCTGATTTCAAGTAACAAAATACCCTTATCACAGATTCCAAACCAAGAAATTAGAAATTATTTCTAATTTGAGCTTTCCATGCTCTAAGCAGTGTCTCTGCAAAGGCCAACAGCGATGCACTACTGTTTTTAATCTCTTGGCACAATGTTAAAAACTAATCCCAAGAGTTGCACCTTTCTGAGTCCCCAGAAGTCTGAACCTGTAAGGCCAGTGTAATGCTTATTAGAGCACAGAATTTGACTAATTTGAAAATTAAGACATAAAATAGAATAATCCCAATATTAAAATTATTAATTGACACAACTCTTATTTAATTAGAAAAGAAAAAAAAAAAGTAATGTTTTAGACAGTTCTTTTAGGGAGTTTGGGATGACTATGTTTCAGTTAGTATTTTCTTCTGAGTTTTGGTGGAGAGAGAGAGGTATCTCTGGAGGATAACCCCAATATTAGAGTGAACAGACTCATCCTTTTGTTCTGCCTTCCTCTTTCCAAAAACCTAGAAAGGCAGCATAGGATGATTAAGCTCCCATTTGAGGTTTCTCCATTATGTGTCTAAAGATAGATTGATCTTTAAAAACAAACTTAAATTTACTGCACTAATACAACAGAAGACATCTGGTCTTTGAAGCACACATAATTTCAAAAATAGCATTGCTTCTTGGTGTATCTAGACTTAAGAAACAGTTATTAATAACCACCTTTGTGGTTTTTTTTCCTGAATCATTTCAAATGTCATCAGTACTTAGAAATGTTCCTCTCCAGCCACGTCAAAATGTGGAATTCAGCCCGATCAAATAATGATTAATTTCTCATATAAAACATTTCCAGTCTTCTTCATCATGTGCCCTTCATGGGACTCAGCATTAATTAGAAGCATAAGGCTGGAGAAATTGCCAGTGTCATCAAATCCAGACCCAATTATTGCAGACAGCTACCTCATATGACCCTGTTGACAACTCTTCACTTTTTGTCTCAAGGCAGTCAGATGTTTTTCTGCCATGCCTCTGATCAGAGGCTATCCTAGAATTTTACTGCTCCAGAGCTCAGAAACTTTTTCTGAATTTCCAGCTTACATTTATTCTCAGGCTGATGTTCCTAGGTCTGCACTGTCCTGTAACTAGAGGACGGTGTTCCCCTCCGCTGTGAATTAGGTGGGGTGGTCAGCTAAGGATCAGAATAACTGGAGTTGAATTAATATGGACTGTTACACTAAATGTCACACGAGCGGAGCACAGTAAGGTCCCTTCTGACATACAATTCTGACATGAATCTTTGCTTCTGGATTTACTATTCCCTCACTTGTCTTTCTTTGCAAGAGCAGATCCCTGAGCCTTTGAAGATCCTGGGGAATATGTGTCCAGATGTTTCTAATCCCCTTTCCACTGTAATGTTCAAGCACCCCATGAACAATAGCAAACACCAAGTTCAGTGTGTCAGCCTCTGGGACATGCTGAATAGTGCGTCAGGAAACTTTAAAGAAAACGTCCAGACTTTCATAAAGACAACCACTTTTGGTCACTGTTCCCTACAGGTAGAGAGAGGGAGTTAAAAGAAAAGCTTCTTCTTTCATGTCAAGCTGTGTCCTCTCCAGGAGTTTTTGCTGCCCTCTCCTACCTGCCTCTAGAGCTGCAGGTAGTAATAGAGAAGACGAGTAGAGATACTTGAAGCCAAGAAGCTAAGAGAATAAAAGAACTAAATACAGAAGGAAAATAATGTATTTGTACTTCCCACAAGCACTGCAAGGGGCTTCCTTTGTCTCCACTCCTTTCTATGGGATTTAAATGGTTAAAGACGTAGCACATGCCCTAATTAAGAGGTCTTCCTCAGTTAGGTAGAAGGACCGGAGCTGTCTATAGTTACAGTCCTTTGTTTAATACCCTTGTGTTGACCTGTTGTACGTGGTGGTTTATCACAGCAAGCAGTATCTGGGGATATGGGATGGGTCTGAATACCAGGAACTATAGGAAACACAAATAAAATAAAATGTCAGATTAAAGTGACTGAGTTTTGAATTTGATTGTTTGCTTTTAGAAACAGAAACCAGACATATTTTCAGTCTTGCTTGGCTCAGTGCTTATGCAGTGGTTGAGAATATAATTGAAAAGAAACAATTTTCTCAAGTTAAGGAAAAATTACACTGGAATAGCAGTTTTTAGTAACAGGCATGTTGAGGGATTTCAGTTCTATGTGTTTTATTTTAGAAGGAACAAATTTAAATATTATTTTTAGGGCTGCAGTGTCAAGCACACAGAGCAACATTTCTCAAGCATCACGATATCACATTTTATTATGTGAAAAATTCCCAGCTTGCTCTGGGGAAGTAGCAGGATCATGGAAGGAAGAGGCTCTGTCTTGGGATTCACTGCAGCCTTTGAGGGAGGTAAAGTTTATCAGGAAGGGAACCATGGGAAATCAGAGAGTGGCTTCCTCCCTAAAACAAATTGTGCTTGATGCTTTTTTCTGGGCAGGTTCTGGTTCTCTTGTGGTCATGGCAAGTTGCTTCTTCTGTGATACCTATTCCTTATATGTTCTTCATTTTATTCCTTACATGTTCTTCGTTTTATGGGTGCTGAACTTTGAGACACTGAGCTGTGCATGAATCCCATGGCAGAATGACACAAAAATCTCAGAGTTCCATTGAGTTGTGCTCTAACTCTGACCCATTCTTCTCTTCTGAAGGCTGCATGGTCAGGTGAATCTTAATCGAATTAACAAATTATCTCATAGCTATGAAACTGAAAATCTGAAAAATCCAGACCTCCTTACCAAATTACTAAGTGGGTACTGGTGGATCAAGACTACCATGATGAAACCTCTCTTTGTCTGCTTCAGATTACAGTTTTTACTCTCAACTTCACCAGAATCAATTGGAATTAGCACTTATTTTTCTCATTCATTTTAACCAGTAACTTCACTGGGAAGAATGGGAAAAAAATGACATTATTATAAAAACTTTAGGCTTGGAGAAAATGTACTTGAAAAAACAAATAGTCAGATAATTTTGGAGAAGCTCTCCATGTGACATTTTTGTAAATAGATTACAAAAGTACCACAGAGGATTTGACATTATTAACACTAAAAATATTATGAGAATCTAATCCTGCAAGATGCTGAGTCTATGGGAACATGCAGCATTTGGCAGCTCTCAGGAAGCTCTCAATAACTCTTAGATTCAGGCTTAAAGTGCTGTGATCCTGAGTTGCCCATTAAAGATGCACTAAATGTTTCCACTAAGGGAAGTCCCAATTATGTGGTTTTATATAGAAAAAGGGAAAGTTAATGAATGGAAATGTAACAGCTCTGACGCTGCTCAAGCACTGAGCTGTCATCCTCATAACTTTCCCAAGGAGATAAATATGCTTTTTCCAGCTTCTCAGAAGTTATTATTGCATCTGATTTACAGGCAGTATAAAGATAGAGAGGGGGAAAATCAGTGGCAACTTTTGAGTTTTTTCATAATGAAATTTTTAAAAGCTTTTTTTTAAGTGCATAGTGGGGAAATACCATATATATATTAAAGAAGAAAACATGGATTATAAACTGGTTTGTATCTAACAAAATAGTCAAGTTGGCTAACATGCCAGCATATTATGTTAGAAAATACCTGGTTTCGAAAGCATTCTTAATTTCAACTCAAACTTTTGAGGTTCACAACTGTCCTGTGGAACATTCTAAAACCACACAGGTTTTAGCCCTTCCAATTGGAAAAGGGACCAAGATGCATTGGAGGGGGCTAAGATTACAGGCTGAATTTTAGAGAAGTTATTACTGGAGTACACGCGAACCGTACCTTGTTTTAGTTATCTGTATTACAGTGAAAAGATTCACATTCCAGTCTGTTTCCATTGCCTACTGAAGAACTCATTTAGGTTAGAAACCCAACTTTTGTACTACTAAAGTGTATTAGATAAATGTTAGTTATCCTGTCTGTTTTTTCTACCACGTGTCTCTCTGTTCGCTTCCCTCTATTTTTATATTCCTGGTAGCAGACACATAAGAGCTGCCCTTGTTTCCCTCTACAGCTTTTTGCTATTACGATGATAGCAGCTGGCACTCTCCACTGAGATCAGAGCCCCGTTGTGCTACAGGGTTGCAGATGCACTTTCTAAAAAGCAACTTCAGCCCTAAGGACTGCCCTGTGCAAAGACAACAAGGAAGGATGGATGAAAAGTGAGCATGGGAGGACAGGTGAATTTGACATAATCGTCAGCCCATCTGCATTGAGGATCAAGTTCAAGTTTCTTTCTGTCAAACCCTACGTGCAACCCAATAAACCTTCTCATGTCTGCATTTCCTAGTTTTAGTGTTATTTTGAAAGAGTGCCAATAGCGATGCGGATAAATGCAAAACCACAGTGAGAGACAAGAGGCAATTCGTTAGGCGCCAGGCAGATAAAATCTACACCCATCAAAGCAGGTAAATCCTCAATGCTGTGTTCAAACCTAGGTGTCTGTAGTGGAGGTTTGTCCCACCCCAACTGTGTATGTTGGCCTGGGCTCCCTGACCCACATGGAGAGGGTTTCCACATGAACAGTGCGTGAAATTCATCTCATCTTAAAAGAAGACACTCAGGTTTGTTGGGGTGAATCACATCTAATGACTGTAGAGTCTATTGCCGTTAACTATAAGGACAACCTAAACCCTTAGCTCACAGGGAGATGGCTGAACTGTGCAATTCCAAAATAGAGCAGAAGAACCCATTTTTAGTTCTTTTATGTAGGACCAAGCTGTACTCTACAGAGGACCTTAGTATTTTCACCCATATGAGCTTCAGTGACTTAATTGTATGTGTTCAGCTGCTTTGTTTGATTTTATGGAGAAACTCAATGATTTCACCTTCCTCATTTAGAAATTTCCCTCCCACCCCAGCTTCTCAGGTCACTTGATAGCTAACAGTTTTATGCCCTTTTACTTTCTCTGGGGGAGTGGCAGGTGGGGAGTGGGGAGAAGGAGAGAAGATATGTAAGAAAAGGAGGTTTTTTTGTCCCATATTTTGCAGAGACCCCAAATCAGAAAATGAAAGTGTTCAGGTTTTTTACCATCTATAGCTCCTGAAATATTACAACTGCCTTCTGCAGTGACCTGTTTGCAATACTTTGTTTCTGCAGACCCAGCAGCGGAGATGGAGCAAAAAATTGGGAAAAGAAAATATGCACAGCTGCTCATTGTCTTTGTATTTCCAGTTATCACACTTTAGGCATCCAGTCTTGGCACATAAAGGCAGAAACAATTACCAATATCTAAACAAGTCAAGTGCTCAGCATCGTAGTGTTTGATGAGTGGCAAAGCCAGCATGCTTGGTAGGGAAATAAGTTTATGGATCAGATCATGCTCTTGAAACACATAATGTCTCTCTCACACCATCATTGTTTGAAGTCTCTCTCTTTGACAAAGAGATCAGAAAGAGTTCATAAAGGAAATCTCGATGAAAGGATAAACCAGAGTGGTTTTCAGTAGGAAAGAAACAACATGACTTCTTGTTGCTGTACATCGTAGAGCCCTTACAGATAAAACAGCACACATCAAAAGGGGGGGGGGGACAAAAAAATTATAATTTAGCTACACCACGAAGCAATCTTCTTTAGGGTTCCCCTATTTTTGTCTTCAATTCATATCCTCTGTTAAAAGGTATCTCCTGATGACGTTAATATGCAACATACCTTGAATCCCAACAGGCAGAGTAGGTTAACTGAATGCAACTTCAGGTTTGTGTTTTTCCTTCCAAGCTTAAAACTTCCTATCTGTCCTGAGATGCCTTGCCTTGCAGATACCTCTGGAAAATATCAGTCATTACATAAACCCAGAAACCATCCAAGCAATGGCAGATATAGTAAAAGACTTACTGTTTACATCAAGACTTTTTACAACAAACACTAATGCAAACAGAAACTGGCTATTCACTGCAGAAACTGTTAGTTTTTATAACAGATGGGAAAATGTATTGCCTTGGACATAGGAGTGAAATGAGCATATAGCAGTTTGCTTTCATTGGAGAAAGGCTACATGATTCCTATAAATGGACTAACAAGAGCAGGTAATCTTGCAGTAAATTCCTGTGTTTCTTTGATTTTTTTTTTTTTAAAGACAGTGAAGATGTTTTCACATCAAGTATCTTTTAATGTGAGAAATCAAGATATGTTCTCAGGTATTTTCAAATAATATTTCACAATATGACATCCATGAATACAAAATATTACTGTTTAATGCTAAATGAAGTACCCAACAAACAGGAACAGTTAACAGAAATAAATTATGCAGTTAAAAGTCTTATAAATAAAACTATAGATAAAGCAGAGAGAAAAGTGTTTTTCCCTGGAAGAACATTCTGACATTTGTCCTTGGTCTTGTTTCTACTATGCTTGAGAGAGGTCGAGGTAAGAACAACTAAAGTCTTGTCTTCCTTAAGGAACTTAAATAGTGCTTATTAATTTCATAATCTACCATTTCTCTTGTTTTAATGTATGACAATACATTATTTCCTAAAACAGCTTTTAATATTCCATGTGACTGTTTAAAAAGATGAAATTACTTTAAAAGCAATTATTTACCTGGCCTGTCTTTATCTCTATCAAATATTTATCACTTCACAATAATTATTTGTTTCCAATTATTTGACTGCTTCATGACCTTGCCACCATCAATACATTCATCCTCTGCAGTCTGCAGTGAGCTAAAGGAATGGTCTTAAAGAAAGGGGAATTAAGGCAAAGCAAATGAAAGTGTCTTTCATGACATTAAGGAATTACTTCAACTCTCTGTGATTCTCACCCTCCGTTTAAACTCCAAGTCTAACCTTCAGGTTGGAGCTCAATTTGACTGTTTAGTTGAACCACCGCATCTACAGTTAATGTACTTTTAATGGGCACAAAGCTAATGCCTATATTTAAGAAACTATGGAATAGATTATCACCACATCCAGCACATCTGAAATTCAGTAAATATCATAAGAAAACTCTTTCCATTTTTATAATATAAGTATTACTTTACATTTCACAGGGAAGTATCCTTACTCCTACTTCATCCAAACAATGTGCCTTCAGCATATTACTGAATATACAATAAATAAAGACCAATGGGGGGTTTTTTGTTCAAGTGAAATAAATAAATAAATAAAATTGTTTGCTCTGTGAATAAAAAGATCCATCCTTAGGGATACAGTGTGGTTTTCACATAATTATGGCATTAGCCTGAAGGCAAAATGCTCAAATTTAGAAGACTTTGCCTCACATGAGTTGTTTTACAGCATAAACACAGTTGCAGAAAGGTCCAGCCGACCATGTGGCCTGAGACTTAATTACTGAAACAGCTAGGCACTCCCAGCTACTCAATTAAGGAGCTATTTTCCCTGGCCCAAAGAGAGTTTCCATCTAAAACCTAAGGATTCTGCGTAGGCACTTCTTGAACAGCAGTGGATGTATATACCTTTCAGGAAAGAGAAGGCACCATGGGAATACAATGTAATAAGTAATAGCTCTTAGCGGGGTGGAACTAAGACATTAATTGTTACCTCCAACGGTGTGTTACACCACAGAGACCCAGATGCTAAATCATATGGGAAGACATATGCTTTCTCTGATGAATTGGGTCTGCTTCCTAAAAGAAATAAACTCTGTTTCCTAACATTATATTAAAGATGCTAATGCATCTTGCACAATGATGAGAAGTGATCTGCTTTGGGAAGAATTTCGCTGCATACTTTCTTGTTCCCTGATGTTGGTATTCCATTCTTTATTACTGTGATGATTTATTGCTTGTTACTAAAGCCCTTTCTGTTAAAAACCTCCAGCCTCCACTGTGGGTAAGTGCTTTCTAACTGATTGATTTGGGGATTTCCTCAAATTAAAGTAAAAACAGGGAATACATCAAAGCTAAAATAAACATTTCCATATTTGACTATCTAATGGTTGACATGTGGAGCTGCAATTCTTCAGATGGGTCTCCAAGAGTGGAACCGTATTGAAATAGGTCCATATAGACAAAACATGTTATTGAATAAAATATTTCCAGGCAGAATCTCCCAGTAAAAGTGGAGCTGGCTGTCAAGGGAAATGACTAGGATTAGACAATTTCTCTTCACAGCCCATTTTGGGATTCTCCCAATGTTATTAGCTCTGACAAACCCTTTTTCTCCCCAGCTCCAGGGAAATTCAAAATTAGAGGCTGCTTCTTTGTTTGGTGCATTCAGGGAATTGTACCCTTCAAATCCATGTTAAGTGCTCATACATAATGTTGAGGCAAAAAGTGAGAAAGCAAATGAACTGGTCCTTGAGGGAGTGTTGCAGATCCAATTTTTTCCATTCATTGATGATAGCCACAGATAGCTACACAGTCTGTGTTGGTGGATACCTAAGAGGGCTGTCGGAACTCACAAGCACTTCAAGTTACAGATACTCTTTAGGCTGTATGACTGTAGGTTCCTTCACCCACTAGAAATTTTATCAGCTTTGCATTTGATTAGATGGGAATAGAACTGGGAAGCCAGTCTGATTCAAAGAGCCATCTGTCAGAATTTCCAGGGCTGCTAGACTGGTTGTCTAACGGTTTGTTTGCAGTGTGAGGCTGTTGTTCGAGGGCTTACCATGGCCACATTTCATGCTTGTGCCAGGATGGTTTGTGAGTCAGCAGCAATCTCCACCTTGCTCTGATTTTCATGCAAAGAAAGCCAGAGAATGTAGACCATGGGAAAACCACAGCATACAGGAAAATATTTTACAATCAGCAAAACCATAGGGCCAGGATTGTGGCCCACATGGTAAATGTCTTACAGCCCAGCAGGAGCACTGGGTGCTACAACAGTTGGTTAGCGACAGGAGGAGGAAGGCAAGAAACATGGAATAGAGGGCCAGCTTTGCCAAAGGTTTCTGTGTGAGCATCTATTGCTGGCACTGGTATCAAACTGGTAGCAGTGGGATGGATTGAGGTTCCCCTCCCTCAGCAACTTTAGTATAAAGCCCTCTTTACCAGCTTGGCAAGCCTATAACTGAAGATGCTCTTCCCCTTCTATCATGAATGGACCCCGTCAGCCCCCAGTAGACCAAGTTTCTCAGAGCGAGTCCCATGGTCTAAGTAGCTGAATCCCTGGTTGTGGCACCGGTTCCGCAACCATTTGTTGATTCGCCAGATTCGACTGGCGCTTTCAAACACCTTTCCTTTGACTGGGAGGATTGAAGAAAAAACTACCTGTGCTCCAGGGTCCCTTACTGCTCTAAGGGCTCTGTAATCCTTCTTGATACTCCTCAGACTGCTCCTGGCAGTATCACTGGTGCCCATGTGAAACAACAGCAGCGGATAATAGTCAGTAGACTGCATGAGGCTTCGTAGTCTCTTGGTGACATCCCTGATATGAGCCCCTGGTAAGCAGCCCACCTTTCTACAGCGTGCGTCAGGTCAGCAGATGGGTGCCTCCGTACCTCTCTGAAGACAGTCACCTACTACTATCACCCATCGCCTTTTCTTAGTTGCGCTGGTTGTTATACAAGGAGCAGATCCGTGTGCCTTACTCAGCTCCAGCATCTCTCCTGATGTGACGGGTCTTTCCTCTTCAGTCTGCAGAGCAGTGAAGTGGTTCTGCAAGGGCACCTCAGGCTTCGGAGGTGCTGCTGCTGGTCCTCGCTGTTGCAAACCTCCATTCTTCTTCATTATTAGGCCCCCTCCCTTCCATGTGTGCTGGTGGGGGAGTTTTTGGCTGTTTGGCCGTGGGCTGTGGGACCGCTGGAGACTGAGCTTTGAACTAGCTATCTAACTCCTTCTCAGCCTCCCTGATGTTACACAGCCTTCTCACCGCCTCCTGCAGCTCAGCCACCCGTGGCAGGAGGTCCTCTACCTGGGCACGGCTTTTGCAGACAGCTCTGCTGCCTGTCCCTGCCCCAGGAGAAAGGTCCAGGTCCTTCAGCAGCTCCATCTGGGTGGAGGCATCGGCCACCGCTGGGGTGGATGGTGCAGACCCCCCAGCCTTTGCCCTCAGACAAATGCCCACCGGTCTGCCTTGAGGGTCAGGTAGGACCAGTGCCCTCGGTCCCAGAACGGTGCCCGGTTGTTGACTTGTGTGGACTTCAAGCCTCTCCGCTCGGCCGGTGGGATGTCCCTCCTTCCAAGAGGTGCCCTCCCACACGTCATGCCCTGTTTGTCCATCCTGGTCGCCGCGCTTCTGGTCGCCGTGCTCCCGTGGGCTGCCCTTTGTGGGAGTGAGGGGTAGCCGCTGTTACTCCTGGCCCATGCCCGTGCCTTGTCAACCGCTCTCCTTCACGAGAGCTGCCGGCTCCTGGCATGTTTCCACGCTCTCCTGGGGTTTCCCCAGCTCAGGAATCCCCCCTTGCACATCGTGATCCCCTGCTCTGCTGTGGAACATACCTGCACCGGAGCCGATGGCCTCAGCAAGTGACATGAGGTACACATGGGAGTGTATGGGGGTACACAGTACCTGGCACGGTACTGAAATCAGTTCTGCTATTGCATATATCCCCTTTGCAAGTTTGATGAGCTTCTGTTGTAGGACGCTAGATCCTTTTAAAAAGATTTATCTCATCTGCCTCAAGTGATGTACAAATGAGTCTGCACAATTTATCAAGAGTTTCCTGTCTATGTGATGGAGAGGTAACTACAGAAGTTTCTGTAGGAGAGGAGGGACCGAGGCAGGTTAATAGAATTTCATTAATAATGGTAGGGGTGTTTTGGAAAAGAAGGTGATTACTTGTGTTGAAAAAGTCTTTTTCCCCAAGCTGTGCATGGAATTCTTGACCCGTGCTCACATACAACATTTATTTAGCCAGTGACTAGTTTAAGTCATTTCCTCTTAGAGGTGGAAGGGAAATATATAGTGGATAAGTGGGCCTTTTAAGATTTAATCTTTTTTGCCTAATAATCCACTTAAGTTTTGAATAATTTGGAGATCCAGGGACAGGACTAAGCATATAAATGCAGTAAGAATTGGGACCTAGTACTTTCCTTTGCCCTTCGATTTCAGAAGACTGCTGAGGTGCAACCATACGCACATCCTCTCAAGCTTTCAGCAATCTGGAGGTGCAGAGAGAGATGTGGGAGTAGACCACATCATGGGGCTGTCTCAAACTGTTCCACCAAAAATTAATAATTTCCACCAGCTGGGTGTAAAGACATGGGTTTGAGTGCTTATGTAGCCCTGGGAACAGATATCTTCAGTGAACTCCCCCAGCTGACACCACCGATTTTAAATTCAGGTCGAGTTGAAGTACGATTGTGTTGAAGCAAAATAACCTTCCCACCTATGTCTCTTGGTCAATGCCATTGGCTTGCTGAAATCTCCCTCAGGCTCCTGGGAAGAAAACATTGCTCAGGTCTATTTCTTATATTGTGAAGTTCCCCTCATATGACATTAAACTGCGAAAGCATCACTGGAAATCCCTATACGTATGTGTTTCCATTACACACAGTTTTCAGTACTGTTTTCTGCTTCTCCATCTCATGGTTAAAATCTTCCTGACAAATCTGTCAGCCTCAGTGTTCTCAGAGGGATCAGTCCTGGAGCCATATCAAGTGCAACAGCAGGAGGGAGGGGAGGGAAATGTCTTTTCTCGCTTACAGTAGGATATTGTGAAACTCAAGGAGATGTGGTTGGTTTTGACAGGTGTCAGAGGACTGTGGAACCATAGAACAAAATTTGCAAGGAGCCAGAGGGTCATTTGGTCAGTCCCTTACAGGGTCAGCCAGACACATGTCTTTCTGATAGACATTTATCAATTCTTGCTGCTCTTGAAATCACCCAAGGATAGGGGCTGCCTTTACACGTCTGAGGGTAGACCATATCTTCCAAAGCCTCACTATATCTTATCCTAAAGTTTCTCTAATGTAAAATCAGGTGTAAAAGTTCCTTCCTGGAAAGTGTGGGCATTGCTTTCTACCTACAGTGGAAACAGAACAGTTTATTCTCTTTCTCTCCATGGCTTCTTTGCAAATTTGAAGTCTGTTTAATTATCTTTGACTAATTACACAGCCCAGATTATTACTGAACTTTTACTTCTAAAAAGACCTTTGATTTTTACCCTGCTAAGCACACACAGAGCTAGTTTGTGATACTCTATAATCCCATTGTGGGTACATTCATTCTTCCTTACATAGCCTCTTCTGCTTTCTTACAACCATTTGTCACACCTTAATTTGCCACAGCAGAACACAGTGGGGGATCTGTGAATGCTTTCCAAATTACGTGATAATGCTTGGCCTGTCCCTCTTATGATTTGCTTTAAGATTTGAGCTTCAAACACATCCCTGGCCAACGGTGCTTTTGTACTCAGCAAAAGTTACTGACTCTCTTGCATGGTCCTTGTTTGGACTCAGATGTGAATCCTGACTTCATTCAACTGAGACACGAGTTTGGAGACAGTCTCTGGGTCTGCCCAGTGAGAGACACTGGAAGTAAGTCAAGATTTAATCTCTTTTTTACACTGCTGTATCACATAGGTTGAAGATACAGAGAACATCTCCATCCCAGTGCAATCTGTGCCTTCAGGAAGATACTTGCAGCCCCTCTGCCCTAAGGGTTGTTGAAGCCACCTCCTCATTGTCCAAAGAAAGTGGAGAGCATGGAAGGAGATCGATGCTTGGATACTTTCTGCTGTTAGTTTTGGGAATAGAGTGAAATATCAAACTGTGTACAGTCCTGAGTGTTTTTTGTCATTCTTTTTTAAATAATCTTTGATAGAGGTATCTTTCTACATTGTCCCTTTGAAGCTTAGTTTTTTATCCATAGGATACTTGAAACTTTCAGTCTGCCCAAGCTTGGATCTTAATTTTTTCTAAGAAAAAAACAGTCTGGGGTTTTTTTTGTTTGTTTGGGGTTTTTTTGTTTGGTTGGTTTTGTTTTGTTTTGTTTTGTTTTTAATGTAGGCCAAAAGAGTCTGTGCAGTAAAAGACAAATATTATCTCTTAATTTTTTCTCTTAATGCTGGAACCTAGGAATACCAGTGCACTTAGTGATACACTTTTATACAGTGATATGCATCAGACCATTCAGAACTTTTCCTATAAGAAAACTACATACTCACAATTTTCTTGGTAGAAATGAACCTAAATAAATCATGTAATGGAAGATTTTCAAATCTTTTAAGGATACATGTGTTTGGTTTGGTTTGGTTGGCTGATTGTTTTGGTGTGGGGGTTTTTTTGCACTGGATTGAACTGCCATTTAGAATTAAACTCAGCTGGAGGTTAAGAAAAGGACACCCAGGTGTCCTTTATGATGAATAAAGTTACAAAAGGTAATAAATAAAACATGGCATCACTAACCACTGGAGACAGCTGGAGCATTTATCTGCACTGTAATGAAATACTTAACCAGTGAACATATGTGATACTTGAAAAAGTGACCTTTGCTAAGCAACAGGTTTTTTGTTCTCCCTTCTCCAGAAAAAAATGAAAAAGTGCTGTAAAGAATCCTACAATGTTTGAGGTTTTATTAAAGCTTCTTTGGTTGTTTCTTACAGTCTAATGCAATAGTGATGAAACATGTAAGATTGACAGCCCCGGAGACTGATGGCTCTTTTTACCTACACAGCTGGGAAAGCACCTCCATTGCTCTGGACAAACCAACATGCTTTAGTTGTGTCCTGCAGGGCTCTTCTCTAGGGAGGAGAGACTAGCTCAGCCTACGTTGTTTGTAGTTTTCTGTCTCCTTGAAGAAAAAAAATCCAATCCTAGTGCCAGTAGGGTATTTTGATGAATGACCACTCATATTTGGATTAAACCCACCAAATGCATTTTATTTAGTGGAGCCAGCAGATAAATAATGAATTTTGGATACGACTAAACCAAGACAAATGAGAACAGATGACTTAGACCTGGAAAGTTATATAGCTCATCAATAGTCCCTTGGTACCATCTACTGCCATCATCTACCAGTTGCCCTCACTACAAATTTACTTTAGCAGAGTAAAAACATTGCTGTATGTTGAAGAATGAGGGCAATAAAGAGTGGCAGCAGAATACTAGAAAGCAGTAACAATTTATGGAAATACCTTCAAGATGCCAGAAGGTGCTGTGAGTTACGGCTTATCAATTGTTCAGACTCTGCTCCATATACTGTTGGTGGTGATCCAGGAAGTCAGTGAAATAGTCCATTACTGGTGCAGAGATCTGCACAGAATTAAAAAAAAAAAAACAAAAACCAAACTTAAAGTTTTTTAAAAGTGGGTTCTGGTGGTTAAGGATGAGTTTTGAAGTCACACCCATTCAGGTTACCTTGCTGTGGTTATCTGCTGCGCCTGTCGCAGTGAAATACTGCACTGCATCATTGAGGAATCACTCTGGGGTCTCTCATTTTGGAGCTTTTGCATCTGTTGTCACATTCTGCAATGGTCTTGGTGACGGTTTCCACCTTACCCTGTCCTTTCTGTGTCAGCCGATCATGCTTCACGCTAAGTGCAGCTCTTGAGGATATACAGCTTCATTTCCCGTCTTTCTTTTCTTATCAGCAGTGAAATAGTTCAAAATGTCAATAGTATATCAACATATTGATGTAAATACATCAACAGTCAGTCAACGTCTCCTTAAAGTGAATGGGGCAGTTTATGTTCTTCTAAGACAGTTTTCCATGGCTCTGCAGACTCAGGTGTTCTCTCCTTGTTTCGGGGATGTTGCCCTGGATGTTGAAGAAGATAACAAGTCCAGAGTGACCAGTCCACCCTACGATTCCTTTTCTGATTCAAACAATAATCTAACACCTTAGGAGTCTTGAGGTTTTTAAAACAATCCCAGTCTTCATCTTTTTTCTCCCTAAAGGGTGCCTTTTTTTCCTCATAAACCTCTAGTTCTCTTAAGGGAGGCATGACACTGACCTCAGGCAGCAATGATTATTCTTCACCTAAATATATATGCCTCTAAGCAGCAATAGAAATATGACAAATGAGAATCAGTTGAAACTGTAACCCCCAGCTTCCCCTGGGATATACCAACTTTCTTAATGAGAGAAACAATAACCATTGTAGTCCTGAGAGGGCTGAAGATAAATGACTGTCTATTGTTGATATTTTGATCTATAGGACAAATATGGTGTTTCTATTGAAAATCTTTATATAAAGACAGCTGAAACCCATAGGCTGTGTTCTTTGCAGGTAAATCCACTTATTTTTAGTAGTAGAGGAAAGCAGAAATACATTTTTAAATCACCACTTTCCCCAGGCTCAAAAAGGACCTTTTTTTTTCTTTCTTTCTTTCTTTCTTTCTTTCTTTTTTTTCCCCTTTTCTGTATTCTTTAAATAAAGGACCACTTAATGGGTGGAACAATACCTGGAAAGTCATGTTACAAAATTCACAGCTTTCTCTTAAACTATCCTTTTGACAGCCACATACAAAAGCTCTGAAGGCCAAAGATGTTCTTTAAGGTCAACAAAATATTTTAGTAGGAAAAAAAAAAAGACACATGTAAAGAGACAGATTCTAATGGATCTCAGAGATAGAATTACAGTAATGTTTCCCAGTATTTCCAGTAATATTGCCATTTTTTCTGTTAGCTTTCAGACTGTATTGTCATACTCTGTGATGTAATATCATTATATCAAATAAAGACTGTACATCATACTTACTTTAATTAACCCAGACAACTCACTTCTGTCTGATGACAAGTTTCTTGGTGGCTAGGATAGCTTCAAGAAAAAGAAGGTTCTTGTCTTGAATAGAACATCATGATATTACTGATACACTTCTGTTGTGGTTTAACCCCAGCTGGCAACTCAGCCCCACACACCCACTCGCTCACTCCCCCAGTGGGATGGAGGAGAGAATCAGAAGCATAAAAGTGAGAAAACTTGTGGGTTGAGATAAAGACAGCTTAATAGGTAAAGCAAAAGCCATGCACAAGCAAAGCAAAACAAGGAATTCATTCACTACTCCCCATGGCAGGCAGGTGTTCAGCCATCTCCAGGACAGCAGGGCTCCATCATGTGTAACGGTGACTTGGGAAGACAAACACCATCACTTCGAGCTTCCCCCCCTTCCTTCTTCTTCCCCCAGATCTATATGCTGAGCACGATGTCCTATGGTCTGGAATATCCCTTTGGTCAGTTGGGGTCGGCTGTCCCAGCTGTGTCCCCTCCCAACTTCTTGTGCCCCCCCAGCCTGCTCGCTGGTGGGGTAGGGTGAGAAGCAGAAAAGCCCTTGACTGTGTAAGCACTGCTCAGCCGTAACTAAAAAATTTCTGTATTATCAACACTGTTTCCAGACAAATCCAAAAGATAGCCCCATGCAAGCTCCTATGGGAGAAAATAACTCTATGCCAGTCAAAAGCAGCACAACTTCAAAATCTAGCTTAGAAGTTTAGTCCCTCCAAAAAGGTATGCTAAGTCATGCCTGTTCACAACATGCAGACCCTGTCTGGCACCATCTAAACGTATGCAACCAAGGATAACCAGGAAAATCATTAGGATGCCTTCGGCAAGGAGGTAGACATTAGACAAAATTCATGACAGAAGAATCCAGCTAACCCTACACAGAAACAGACCCTCTGGACCAAAGCCAAATATAGTAGTCTGGGGAGTTCTACCTCTGCTTGCCCCTCTCTTAAAATCCTCCATGGACAGACACTGATGGGCACTGTTGGGCACATGATATTAGGTGAAGATTGCTGTGTCCTGACATGATTGTTCTTATATTCTTGTCTTTACATTTATATGGGACTTTCTCTATGTCTTTTGTCATTCCCATCCCAAAGACAAGCAGAATTTTAAAAAAAGTTTCTGAGTACCTGTCCTGGTTTTGGCTGGGATAGAGTTATTTTTCTTTCTAGTAGCTGGTATAGTGTTATGTTTTGAGTTTGGTATGAGGAGAATGTTGATAACACCCTGATGTTTTCAGTTGTTGCTAAATAATGTTTAGACTAAGTCAAGGATTTTTCAGCTTCTCATGCCCAGCCAGCAAGAAGGCTGGAGGGGCACAAGAAGTTGGGAGGGGACACAGCCAGGGCAGCTGACCCAAATTGGCCAATGGGGTATTCCATACTATGTGACATCATGCCCAGTATATAAACTGGGGGGAATGGGGCAGAGGGAATCGCTGCTTGGGGTATAACTGGGCATCGGTCGGCAGTTGGTGAGCAGTTGCATTGTGCATCACTTGTATATTCCAATCCTTTTATTATTATTATTGTCATTTTATTATTACTATTATTATCATTATTAGTTTCTTCTTTTCTGTTCTATTAAACTGTATTTATCTCAACCCATGAGTTTTACCTTTTTTTTTCCGATTCTCTCCTCCCTCCCACTGGGTGCAGGGGGAGTGAGTGAGGGGCTGCGTGGTGCTTAGTTGCTGGCTGGGGTTAAACCACGACAGTACCATAAATGCCAAATTGTTTAAGCAAAAATTTAATTGAGAACTTAGTTCATCCTAGGTACCTAACATGATTGATGGAAAGAGGGAACATATCTTCTACAGCGGACAATTCCTCCTGTCCTATCTGCCCTTTGGAGCTGCTGACTTTGACTAAAAGGCTTTCCCATGATGACTAAACCACTAAGCCAGGTCCCAACACAGATGTGGCAATACTGAGCCTAAGTGCTTCCCTCAGCTGGGACCTGTAGAAATATATTGAAGTGTGGTATTGGGCAACGCCAACACTATGGAAACAGTGCATCTTGCCTCAAGAAAATCTACAGGTAGTTTCTGTGACAAAAAAAGGGAAAAGCATCGTGATGTTCCCTGTGTAAACGTCACATCCCATTGCAAACACAGTTGATAGGTCTTCTTGTGGTCAAAAAAATACCAAAAGTATGTGGATACTGGGAACAATGTAAAGTCTGCAGTGCATTGCAGTGTCTGGATTACAACATATGAGTTTTCAAACACCTTCTTATGACTCCACATCCTTTTGTGCTTTCTGGTTATCACACATACCCTTGATATATCTTTTTGACATAAGAAACAGGTCAAAGGGCTTCAGTGAAGGAAAGTGGCACTTGTGAAGAGGAATGCAAAAGATTTGCTTTACCCACCTTATGGAAGAGTTGATGACTTGTTTTCCATCTTTGGGGAACAGAAGCATGACAACAAAACTACCACCAGACTAGGTACAATACTGGCGAGTTGAAGCAGGCCAACTTTCGTTAGGGTTTTTTTTTTTTAAGTGAAGGAATTTAGCCTCTGAGATAATTTACCATACTGGATTAGGCACTTTCAGAGAGTTTAAAATCCAGATTAGTATCAGTGAGAGCACACCAGGACACAGCCTGCTAAGAAGAAGCACACCTCTTGTCAGGCCCTGGGAAAGCCTACAGCATTGAGAAAACAAGTACAGTCTCTGTGTTACAGTTCCCAAATTCTCAGAAACTGGAAGCCACATCAAACCCAACACAACGGAGGTGTGCCATTTTGGGATCCTGCAACTGGCTTTTCACTGAGCGCATTGCACACCCCAGCAAACAGATTTAAAGGGGCAAAGCAAAGGAGAGGAGACATCATATTTTCACATGGCACACATCACATTTTTCTTGTGAACTGTATTTTTAGTACCGTCCTGTCCCATTTCACTTCTCACTCACATCTCTCCCTCTCCAAATATCTGATCCTTTCTCACTTGGGGTCAATTTATCCTGTAGAGTTCTGTCTCCAACATCTGAACTTTATAGCATCTTTCTTTCCAGATTTTCCCTCTGTGAAGCTCAGATGTCAAGGCTTGTTAAGCAGCAAAATTGACAGGGACTTTAACAGTTGTGCTCAGTTTTGTGGTAGGTCTCATCTTAAGGATTTTATAAATGTCCGTTAAAATTGAAGGGAAAAAAAAATACTTAGAGAAAGGGAAGTGTTCTTTACAAAACTTTATTTTATGAAACTACTGTAGCACAGCATTGGTTACATATAATGCAGAAAGAGTGAGGTTAAGACAGTAATGGATTTTATAGTGTGAGTTAGGTCTTCATTATACACAGGCAATAGCTGTGTGGTCAAAGAAGAAATGCTAAAGGACTTTCACCAACACTGCTGAGACTTTTGTGGCTTACCAACTAAATTATGTCTCTTTCTCCTGATCTCATGACCCATTCCAGGGGTTTACCTCACCTGCAATCATCATTTCAGACTCGCTGACATGGCCCAGCCAGTTCCCCTGGTTTATATGTTTTTATATTATAGTTATTGGCTGTGATAGAGACCAATAAGAGACCATTCTCCCACTCCCAACATCCTGCCTCCGTGTAACTTATAATTGGGTTGTGGTTGGGGAACATTAACTCTCCAAAGGTGTATGGAAATATTTTCTCTGACTGGTGATCTGGGAGATTTTATTGTCATGATTACCATCTTGCTTTTCTATTCTTAGCTCCAGTTTTTTTTATTTTAGTGCCTGCCATATCTCAAGAGGTTTTACAGAGACAGAAGTAATTTTCTGGAGAAGAATGTGAAAGTTTCAGTGTGGTACAAAGTATGAGAAGGGAGCATGGTCAAGTGAATAACAAATCAGGGTATGAATCAAAGACTGCTAAAACCAAGAGGAGCATTATTATTAACTGCAGGGGGGTTGGGTCCTGGGAGACAGACTATATCTTATAATGCCACTGCTTAGTGTAGGGGGCAAAAATGTAAAAATATCACAGTTGTTTGCGGAGAACTATGTTTAACAATATGTGGGAGGGACTGGTGAGAGCAGGAGAGCAGCGTATTTCTCAGTTCTTCTCTAACATGTTTTGGCCCTCTAGTTATAAAGGGGTTTACTGGGAGATTGAATACAATCCCTAAGTCCTTTAGTATTGACACAGTCTGAGTCCAAACCAAACAATCCATAAATCAGTGTCAAGCCTTTACTCCTGAACAAGTCAGGAATTAATGACATCAGAAGCCAGAATTGCCTCTCTTGGCCACATGAAAGGAGAAAGCTCTGCTCCCAAAATGAGCATTGGTGTTCTTGGTTGGACAGATCAAACCACTAATTATACTATCATGAGCCTGGGGGCAATCCATGGGAGAATGTGAAGAGGGAAAAGGTTTCAGTGCTGTGGACAGAGTGGTGGAAGGGAGAAAAAGTGACTGTTGAATAATACCTTTTTCCAGAGAGATGACTTTTCAAACCTTTCCAAACCTTCTCCCCACTCCAAACCTCACTGGTTCACATCTTCCAAACTCTTATCTCCTTCCTCTGTCCCCCCTCTGCAGTTTTATCTGTATTTCTTGGAGGACTGGCACCACCTCCACGTCCTTTCTCTGGTGTTCCACCAGCTCATACACACACGTATGATGCCTTTAAGAGCTGGAAATGAGAATGAGGATCCCAGAAAGTGTCAGGCAGGTATTCTGCCTTTTGGGGCCACCTCACAGCTGGTTTTTTTTGCTGCAGCTGACACAACAATGCACTTTCTGATTCAATTACAAACTTCCATTTCCCCACACCAGTAAAAGTGAGGAAAAGGAAAGAAAAAAACCCCTACACACTGCTCAGCAGTGAAGCAGGCAAAATCAAACTAGTTTATAGCCAATAATTCACCACTTGTGGAGAATAACAACTTACTATGGTGATGTGCAGTGCAGTACAGTTTGGTTTTTTGGTGCTTGGAAGCTGTCCTTCAGTCTTTGGAAACTGCCCTTGCCCTTTAGAAGAGGGCAAGCTCCAAACCTCAATGAATTGTGTCATTAGGATAAAGGCAGAATTGTTTACCTCAAATAAGAAGCCATCACATGTGAAGTGATCCTTCCTTTCTTCAGTTTCTTGTACAAGAGAAATCTTGAAGAAGATTTTTAGCCCAGGGACACTGCATAGATGTTGTTGATCATGGAAGAGTGGTGACTGACTGGCAAGAGAATGTGATACACCCCATTCATGTTTTAAAGCACAGACTATTTGGTGATATTTGCTGTCACTTCTTAGGAAGATCAGGGATCAGAAACTGACTTCTATTCATATGGGGCCAAGCTTGGCCCTGTTCATACTTGGGATCCGACTGGCTTGGAAGAACCAGACACATTAACTGAAGAATTAACAGCAGTTTCCACTCCTGTCTATCTGGCTCCAAACATAGAAAAAAAATAAAGTTGTTTTGTTTTTAGTATATATTCATATCATCTGAATTCTCTTCAGCCAATGTTCAATTTTCTCTACATAGGTGTATGTGTCATCTCAGATTATCCCAGTAAGACCTTTCATACCACCCAGTCCTAGAGTTTTGTGACTGTAGCGCAGGGATATAATTTCTCTGACATTGTCTACAGCAAAGTTCTTCATAACAAAGTTTTATGATTTTGAGTAATACATAAAGTCATTTATGAATTCTCTAATTGCTTTAAGGAATAGATAGTCACTTTTCTTCAGTCTTTGCACTGTGTTTGCATTTTCTCCTTTGGGGACTGTAAATATTGCAAGAACCTGAAAGCATTTACAAAGGTTGCCGCCTTCTGCCTTGCCTGACTACCTCTGCGGAGTATTTTATTTGGTCTTACGTCAAATGAAGATGCAGGCTCAGAAGGTTAGTAACACTTAAAAGCATATGAAAGATCAATATGGGATTTGGAAAAGTGGGAAGAAACAGCCCTGATGAAACTTTATAGCCCACCAGAGAGCGGTTTTGTATTGGAGCATTGTGAAGGGAAGCTCAGCCTAGACTCACCCCACCTAACTGAGGCTCTAAATTTCGAACACAGCAACTCTTGGGAAACATAAGCATCTCTAGAGGGTAGTACAGCCTATCCCAAGATCTCTTTCCACTGACTGTAAAAGGAGCTGAAAGTGGCTGTGCTCCTTTTTTAGATGCTTTAAGTAAGATGAGGCAAATCTGGGCTCAGAAGTGAATCCAACTTACCTGTAAAGAAAATGAGCTCTAAAACCATCTTGTAGATTGAAGAATTGCTGAGTCTGTGCTCTGAATGTGCAGTACTAGAGAATCCTGGCACAGGCGTTCCAGCACTTAGCATTGCTGCTGAGCATGTCAGAAACACCCCAGTGGAGACATAAAGCGAGGAAAGAAAAGGCAAAGCACGATGCAATCACACACTTGCCTGATGTTTTCCTACCTGCTGCTGTCAGAAGTGTCGGTCATCACTGCATGCTTCTGCATTTTGCTAACTGCCTGTTTGCCATGCATTACAAAAGCTGTTCCAGTATGTCAACATACTCCATGGGGTTCTTTTTGTTTGTTTCTTTCTTTATCTAGTGTGACAGCAAGCTGGCTACTAGGGAGTTAGTACCACAGCTAGACAGACGATTGCAGTAGCCGCTCTTGGGGTCCTTTTCTCAGCAAACACCTTTAATGATCTAATGTTCATGCGTTATCTTCAGCCAGCATCAGCCAGACCATACAGAATCCCCCATGCTCTCCAACTTGTCTCTACATGTGCTTCCCTCCCTCTCCAGGGTTAATGTCCTGCACTGATGTTACTTCACACAGCATGAAAGCAGCCTATGCAGCTACACAACCGCATTCACACTCCGTAGAGTCTGTAAGCGATGTTCTCAAACACACCTCCCATCTATTCCCTGAGACACACAGTGCCTGAGCAGTTGCTTGTACAATAACCTTATGTATGCACTGTCCCAACAAGTTTCCCTCAGGTCCTTCTTGGGCAAAATTTGTTTTTGCGTTCTCATGCCCGCATCTTTCTCTTCAAAGAAATTTCTCATCCCTTCTCTCTGACAGCTCTGTACATTGTCTTGCCCATTTTGCTATGCTCAATACACATCTCTTCTTCCTATGGTAGTAGAATCTCATATAATGCCCAAGTTTATCCAGTGGATGTCTGCCAAGAGTGTTTCATTCATGTCTACAAGCTCTGTGAAGAATGTAGAGAAACAAATGCTTCAACTTTGCCTGTCATGGGATTTCTGGCTTTTTCCCCTGAAAAAAAAGAGACTCAGCACAGAGATTATTCACTATAGCCTACTGTACCGGTGTTATTCCTGAGCAGGAAGAGATTACGTGAGGTTGTCAAAGGGAGCAAAGCAACCAGCCAGAAGTTGCAATAAGAAATTGAATATTCAAGCAAAATATTTTGAAAATTTATTTCAACTGGGATATTGCGGTATTTCCTCAGGGAGTTGGTGAGACACCCTCACTGGAGGTGCTTGGGGGGAAAACTCTTTTTAATACATAGATAAGCTATGTGTGAAGTACTTCACCATTTGGTTGGCATTAAGGTGATGGTAGCAATCTCCCACATGCTTAAGCTCCATCAAGCTATTTTAATACTACAAAAACCTTCACTAGAAAAAGTTGGGTTTCCCTCTAGAATTGTAAGAACTTCAAATGCAGATTTTAATGATGATTGACTGTTTGGGGTTTGTGTGGTGGGGTTTTGGTAGCAGGGGAAGGGCTGCAGGGGTGGCTCCTGTGAGAAGCTGCTAGAAGCTTCCCCAGCTCCAAGTCAGACCCGCCTCTGGCCCAGGCCGAGCCCGTCAGTGATGTTGGTAACACCTGTGGGAGAACAGATTTAAGAAGGGGAACCTGTAGTGAGTGAGGGGATTGGGATGTGAGAGGAGCCTCTCTGCAGATCCTGAGGTCAGTGAGGAGGAATAAGGGAGAAGGTTGATGCCCCCGCAGCCCCTGGTGAGACCAGATGGCAGGCTGTCCCCCCCCCAGCCCACGGAGGGGAGTGGGGGAGCAGATGCCCCCCTGCAGCCCGGGGAGAGAGGAGCCCATGCCGGAGCAGGGGGATGGATGCCCCACAAGATGGCTGCTGCTCCCTGGGGAAGGCCGTGCCGGAGCAGGCTGGGACTGAAGGACTGCAGCCTGGGGAAAGGACCCAGGCCAGAGAAATTTGTGAAAGAACTGCAGCCTGTGGGAAGGACTCAGCTTTGACAAGTTTATGAGGGACTGTCTCCTGTGGGAGGGACCCCATGGCAGAGCAGGGGACGAGTGCGGAGTCCTCCCCCTGAGGAGGAAGGAGCGGCAGAGAGAAAGTGGGATGAGTGGACCCCAACCCCCATTCCCCGTCCCCCTGTGCCACTGGAGGGGAGGAGGTGGAGAAAACTGGGAGTGGAGTTGAGGTGGGAATGAGGGAGGGGTGGGAGGAAGGTGTTTTAAGATTTGGATTTACTTCTCTTTATACTTGTTTCAGTTTGATTAGTATTAAATTAATTATTCCCCCCCCCCCCAAGTTGAGTCTGGCTTTTGCCCATGGCCATAACTGGTGAGTGATCCCTCCCTGTCCTTGTCTCAACCCATGAGTGCTTCTTTATATTTTCTCCTTGTTCCACCAGAGCCGGGGTGGGGAGGAGTGAGCAAGCGGCTTCATGGTGTTTTATTGCCAGCTGGGCTTAAACCATGACATTGACTTAGCCAAAAAGCTGGAGATGCATGTTCTCAAGGCTTAGCGCCTGCCATTAAGACTAGCCAATTGACCAGTTTCATCTGATTTTAAGTAGCAGCTCAGCTGAAAGGGAAAGGGTGACTCAAATTGATGTCTTGAGCCTGTATTGTGCATCCCCGTATAAGTAATGGAAGTCTTAATCACATCATTCGTGTTTCATAGCCTGTCCAAAGAGCCCCTCATTGCTGCCTAAAGGCTGCACCAGCTGGAAGGCTGGTATACTGGGGTACAGCGAGGTGAAGAGACCTTTGTAAGTCGAGACAGGATTGGGACCTGGAACATCAGATCATCAACCATGTACTCCAGCAGTCGTCTGATTTCATATTCAGCTTGGAAGCTTCATTTTTTTATAAGAAGATAGTGAGGATGGATGGCATCTCTGGGAACATCTACCTTGCTTTCTTGCTTCCAGTTCTGTTCGATGTTGTCTGTTTCCTCACATGTGCATTGGCAAATCACTTCTGAAACAGATGGGTGCCACCTGTAGTAACCTGACTGATGCATTTTCTTAAAACTACAAGAAATTAGAGATCCTGACCATCAGAGATGATAGGAGAAAGTGCAGCACCAGTAGCTGACTGTGGGACTAGGAGCAGTGAATCTGAGTATCTCAGTATGGCTAAATACAGGATTTAAGCACTTATAGAAACAATCAGGTGTATTAGAAATGTTCAAATGTATATATGCATCAATCTGCCTTTAATGTCAACTCATCTCTTTATTTGTCAACCCCTTCCCTTATTTGTCATCCCAATCTTGTGGTTCATTGAGCTTCTGTAACCCTGAGCAACTATAGCCTTGTAAAAGCTACCAATTAGCTGAGGTGATGTCTATAACCAGTTCAATAATATGTGTATGAATTTCTCTCTCTCCTTTCTTCTCTTTGTCACTTTCTCTCCCTCATCTGTGTCTTAAATCAATGGAAGTTCCTAACATTTTAAGAAGTCACATTCCCCACACTTCTGGAAACACCAATTATTTCTATGTGTTACTTTCTACACTTTGAGAAGCCCAGAAACAAGAACAATTCATGCATGAAGAGTGGAAACCCAAAAGACTCTGATGTTTTTTCCCTGATCCTTATGGTCCTCTGACATCTAAACCTCAATGGACGTCATTTTAGTCCAGCATCCACCTTCCAACTAAGGTAGTTATACCCTGATACTCTGTAGTCAAAAGTATTCGTTTTCAATAGTGTATAGTTCTGGCTCTTCAACTATTCCACTTCAGAGGCAAAAGAATGTCCCTTTTAACTTTTATAATGGTCTCAGAAAAGCAAGAAGGAAAGAAAGAAGAAAAGAGAAAGAGAAGAGAGGCAGAGGGAGAAAGAAAGAGAAAGGAAAGCAGGAAGGAAGGAAAGAAGGAAGGAAGGGTGGAAAAAAGAATCTCTAATGAAATTAGTAGAGTAAATCTTTTAAATATTCATTTTCCTAAAACATCTCACAGGGGCTTCCTTAGCCTGTTTATATCAACCAAAAAGCTTAACATGTTCATCTTGGTGATAGGTCTTCATTTAATTTATACATGTGCCTATAGTTCCTAGCTATGCTCGTTAGGGATTTTGGCATCAGTCATAACTCTGTTTCACTGGAACAAAGGTTACAAAGCAGCAATGACCTATCTTCTTTCCTAAATGGCATCTGATACTCTTAAAACTGACATTTCAGTTACTGACAGCATCCAAGGATCAGGAATTCCTGACTTTTATTGTGAAACTCATCCATTTCTGCCATTACCATGTATAATCATCAACCAAATTACCACTCATATGTTTTATTCACCTGCTTTCCATGGCAAGGTGAGATGGAGTTGGTCCACTGCCCAAAGCAAAGGATAAATTCTAGAATCAGTAATACAAAGAAGAAGCCAATTAAGCTACCTTATTGCATTTTACTAAGCTGCTCCAGACCAATTATAAGCATATTTCTTTGTGGTCTAATTAGGTTCAACTTGGTTCCGCAGTGTGAAAGCCTATAATGAGTGAACACGAGAGACACGGTTCAGACTCCATGTGAGGGATCATTAATATGCTCTGGGCTGCTGCTTTGAAAGAGGCTGCACCTAATTATGTGGGTTAATGCACTTAAACTAAATGGATGAATTGCAGCCATTTTCAGGATTTCAAGGCCCCTTAGACCGACAGAACTGTAGATTAATAAGTTGTTAGAGAGTGATCTGTTGACCTGCCCCATCATTCTTCACTTTCACTCCATATGCTCTTAGAGGCATGAAATGCTAAAGTGGAGAAATGTGCCAGTCACTGCTGTTTCAATTTTGGTGCTTTCTCTGGCATTTGCCTAAGGAATGATCAGAATTGGTGAACAGCAAAATACGATGATATGTCCAATAACTTCAGCTGACTTTGGATCAAAACGTACCATGCACAGGAGATAAGAGGTGTCTTGCCAGCACAAAACAGCTTAGATAAAAGACTTGACTCCCTTCTGCTAGCTGTGGCTGTCTAGAAGTCAGGCGTATAATCTAAAGCTATTGTTTAGGATACCCCTTTAGCCAGCTGAAAGAGTAAGTCATGCAGACTAGGCAGGTTATCTAAGTATAAAAGAAAAGGACATGTCATCCAAGACTATTCACACTAGAAAAGAGACAACTTGGGGGATATATAACAGAGGCTGCAAAATCATGATCAGATGGCAAGGGTGTATTGAGACAGACTGTTAACCACCTCTTTTGATGGAAGGAAAAAAAGGAGCCAAATTCAATGCAAAAAAAACCTGGGGGTTTTGTTTTGTTTCTCAGTTGGTAGTAGACCTTTGAAACTCCTTTGTAAGCCACACCATCATCAGGAAATCCTCTTAATGGAAAAATTAAGAATGGACACTGAAAGGTTATTAGGAAGAAAGGATCATAGGTACTTTTTCTGTCCCCTAGGTACTTGTTGATGGTCAGTGCTGGAGACAGAATACCAAGTGATACGGAGGATTGAGATGAGTCAGTAGAACTGTTTTTATGTCCTACTTTGTGGTGATTAAGACATAGAATGATCCTCAGGACTTCCTCCTGGTTAGCTCAAGCAGCCATCTTCCCAGCACTGTAGTTTTATATACCCTGTAAAAGTTTTCACATGTATTGTAAAATGGGCTAAAAGGTCAAAAAATTGTTGAACAGTAGATGGTACATACAACACTATCAGTTTTGACACCTATATCCTTTTATAGACCTAGCTTTGGGGAAGAGCCCCCATTTGCAAAAACCTCAGATCTAAGAAATTTCACTGGTCCTGAATGGCTTGTCTGTGACAGCAGGAGACATGCCAAATAGGTTTGTTTTCTCATGTTCACACTTGTCCTTAAGGCACTAGAGACAAAAACTGCTTCCTGTTCCACTCCTGAGTAAGAGGACCTGACAACTTAATAATTGAACAGGGTACTTAGCTCACTATGTTTCTGATGTGCCTCTTTTTAATTTATTTTGTCAGGATCTTTTTAACTTTTCTTCTACTGTTCCCAGCATGCTCTAGCTCCTCATAATGCCCATGAAAATAGGTTTTAGAATTTTCCTCTGTCATATCCTGTTCTCTTATTAACCCTCTACCCCATGGTGGCTTGCAGGATCTGCCCAAATGAAATTGCCTGCTGTTGGAAAATTTTGAGCTTTGTGTCTCTGTTTTAAAGAAGAAAAAACTATGCCAGTATTTTCACCCAAAGCGTCAGTAGCATAAACAGCCATTTAATGGCATTGTTAGATATATTTGCCATGAGGAAGGGGAAGGGAAATATGTCCATGAAGTGAGTAAAGCAATAGAAAACATATCTTCAGTTGCAGTTAATGTTGTGGTCAAGGGATCATTGTCCAAATGGAGGTTAGTAACAACTGGTGTCCCTCAGGGGTCTGTATTGGGCCCAGTACTGATTAATATCTGTATCAATGACATAGCAGGATTGAGTGCACCCTGCAGCAAGTTTGTGGATGACACAATGCTGAGTGGTGCAGTTGATACACTAGAGGGCAAGGATGCCATCCAGAGGGACCTCGATAGGCTTCAGGAGTGGGCCAGTGTGAATCGTGTGAAATTAAACAAGGCCAATGGCAAGGTCCTCCACCTGGGTCAGGGCAATCACCAGTATCAGCGTAGGCTGGGTGATGAATGGATTGAAAGCAGCCTTGTGGACAAGGACTTGGGAATACTGGTGGATGAAAAATTGGACATGAGCTGGCAATGTGCACTTGCAGCCCAGAAAGCCAGTCATCTCCTGGGCTGCATCCAAAGAAGCATGGCCAGCAGGTCAAGGGAGGTGATTCTTATGTTCTGCTTTCATGAGACCCCACTTGGAATACCACATCCAGCTTGTGGTGGGTTGACCCTGGCTGGATGCCACGTGCCTGCCAAAGCCACTCTATCACTCCCCTTCTCAGCTGAACAGGGGAGAGAAAATACAATGAAAGGCTTGTGGGTCAAGATAAGGACAGGGAGAGATCACTCACCAATTACCATCACAGGCAACACACTCGACTTGCAGAAATCAGTTTAATTTATTACCAATAAAAATCAGAGTAGGATAATAAGAAAATAAAAACTAAATCTTAAAACACCTTCCCCCCACCCATCCCTTCTTCTTGGGCTTAACTTGACTCCCAATTTTCTCTCCCTCCTCCCCCCAGCAGCACAGGGGGACAGGGAATGAGGGTTGTGGTCAGTTCAACACATGTTATCTCTGCTGTTCCTTTCTCCTCAGGGGCAGGACTCTTCACACTCTTCCCTTGCTCCAGAGTGGGGTCCCTCCCACGGGAGACAGTCCTACATGAACTTCTTCAGCGTGGGTCCTTCCCACAGGCTGCTGTTCTTCACAAACTGCTCTAGCATGGGTCCATTCCATGGGCTGCAGTCCTTCAGGCACAGACTGCTCCAGCGTGGGTCCCCTGTGGGATCACAGGTCCTGCCAGAAAACCTGCTCCAGCGTGGGCTTCCCACGGGGTCCCAGCCTCCTTTGGGCATCCCCCTGCTCCAGTGTGGGGTCCTCCCTGGGCTGCAGGTGGAGATCTGCTCCCCCATGGACCTCCCTGGGCTGCAGGGGGACAGCCTGCCTCACCATGGTCTTCCCCACAGGCTGCAGGGGAATCTCTGCTCTGGCGCCTGGAGCATCTCCTCCCCCTCCTGCACTGACCTGGGGGTCTGCAGGATTGTTTCTCTCACATATTTTCACTCCTCTCTTCTGGCTGCCATGGGGAATTTTGGGTCATCGTCATCCCCCCCCCTTCTTAAATATGTTATCCCAGAGGTGCTAACACTGAAGTTGATGGGCTCAGGTCTTGGCCGGTGGCAGATCTGTCATGGAGTCAGCTGGCATTGGCTTTATCTGACACAGGGGAAGCTTCTAGCAGCTTCTCACAGAAGCCACCCCTGTAGCCCTCTCCACTACCAAAACCTTGCCATGCAAACCCAATACATAGTTCTGGGGTCCCCAGCACAAGAAAGACATGGACCTGTTAGAGCAGGTCCAGAGGAGGCCACAAAAATGATCAGAGGGCTGAAACACCTGTCCTATGAAGAAAGGCTGAGAGAGTTGGGGTTGTTCAGCCTGGAGAAGAGAAGGCTCCAGGGAGACTTTATTGCAGCCTTTCAATATAGAAAGGGAGCTGATAAGAAAGACAGGGAGAGGCTTTTACCAGGGCTTGTAGTGACAGGACAAGAGGCAGCCGTTTCAGAATGAAAGAGGGTAGATTTAGATTGGACATAAGGAACAAATTATTTACAGTGAGGGTGGTGAGGCACTGGAACAGGTTGCCCAGAGAGGCTGTGGATGTCCCATCACTGGAAGTGGTCAAGGTCAGGTTGGATGGAGCTTTGAACAACCTCATCTGGTGAAAGATGTCCCTACCCATAGCCAGGGGGTTAGACTAGATGATCCTTGAAGGTGCCTTCCAACCCAAACCATTCTCTGATTCTATGGTTTAGTATAAATATATTGTTTTATAGCAACCTCATGGAATGGTGTTTTTTTGAAATAACATTTGCTGTTACAACCAAGTGTATATATAATACCCAACAGGCGGAGTGTGTCTATGTTGCCATGTAGAGATTTCGTGCTTGCTCGAAGCCAGGCAGCCTCTATAGTTTCAGTAGAGAAGTACTTCACCTGGGTCATCGGTGCCAAATGCATCTGCTGTGTAAGCTGGCTCATTGGAAGCTCCATCAGGCTGTCTCTGCACTGCATCATACTAATGAGGTAATCACCGAGCTTCTAATGAATGGGATTAGCAAAAGGGCAAGGATTGTTTGTTCTGGATCCCTTGTTCAAATGCAACTCGAAGCTCTCAAAATATTTGCTTGCAATCAGCTATGAGCTGGGTTTGTTTCAGCTCTTACTAACTACATGCAAATAATTTTCATCACTATAGGATTTGCCAAATGTGCTGATAGAGGCAGTCTGCAGTTTGTAGTGGATATAAGTAGGGAGCTCTATTTCAGAAGTAAACTCTCTGTAGCAAGGTAAAGCAGTAGGCATCATAATTTGTAATTTCATGCCAGTACTAATCTTGGTTGGAAAAAAGAGTATCGGTCTATTAATTAGCTTTTCTTAATAGCAACTAATGAATATTTAATATTACATATAATGATCTAGTTACACAGATTTTGTAGGATAGATCTAGAGAAAAACCACCAGAAACACTGACTTTTGTTTCTTCGCTAAACCTAACTGCATTGATTTAAGAACTTTTACAGTTTTGACCCTGAATGAGCTTAAGCAGCTGCAAGATTTCTCTGAGTATTTTCTGTGCTCAACCTTTACTGATGGAAGACTGTGTCAGCTTTTTGGAAAGGAAGCATGTAATTGAAATCAGTGCAGGTGAGAATCTAGTTTAATGTTTGTTATTGTCTTCTAAACCTTCACAGTAACCAAAAATCCATAACATATAGAGGTAGTTGATTTTTTTTTTTTCTGGTGAGAAACATTTTTGTCAAAAGATGCAACTTTTCATGAAGAATAAAAACCATATCATTTTGTGAAATTCTCTTCAATAATTCCTATGACATTTTAATTAAAACCATTTTTGAAATGCTTTATTTACTGGAGGAAAACTGCATTTATAGTACACAACACATTTAAAGAAGAACTTAAATGGCATTTTCAATCATGTTTTCAGCAGAAAATATTGTGGGTGAAAATGGAACAAAATCCCAAATGCTGCTTGCATTGAAACCTATGAAATGAAATCTAATGCAGAATTTGACATTTTTCATGAGATGCTTTGCTTGATTTTTTTAACAGATTAAGTCTTTTCTTTTTTTAAAAAAAAACTGGTAACAATATGTCTTAATGTTTATTTGTCCTGCTCTTTCACTAGTGTTTCTCATAAAAAAATGTGGTGTTCTATGCATACAATGGGATCAAATAAGCATTTAATTGATGTGTTTGTAAGTGGCACATATAACTGTGAAATTGCTTAGCTCAGATCTGGCAGAGCAAATTCTAAAGGAGCAGTGCACAGTATGAGAATCTGAGCTAGATTATTTTTAAAATGTACAAAAACAACAACAAAAACGAATCAGACAAAACATGTTGACTTTCATGGTTTTAAATGAGCAGAACTGGAGATTAGGAGCACATTAAAAACACAAGCAATAAAGATGAATTAACAGCTATGTATCTTAGAACACACTGTATACCAAACCTGGAGGTAAGGAAATAGCATTTCCCAGATACACAGGGGACATAATTAAAATCTGTAACATAAGGCAATGAAGGGGGGAAAAAAAAAAGGAAAAAATATTCACAATTATACTAACACATAGTATAAAACTTAGCTTTTCTTTCATACAGTTAGTGTTTGTTGACTATAGCAGTTTTAATACAACGTGATCAGTAAAGCAGACATTGATGTAGGGCCTGAATGTGAAATGCCTTGAGAATCCATTCCACTTCACAGGGTGATCACAGGTTCTGCAAAAGCAAGAATAACTGATAAGTATTCACAGGATTCCCACAGACTTGCTGATGTAAAGTTGTTACTGATGGAAGGGTGGCTGCTCAAGGTGGTCCCAAAATGCATAGTCAGCAATGAAGTAGACTTCGTCTCAGAAAAGTGTATTTTCACTGATTCCAGTCTAAGGTAATTGTGGAAGTGGAAACAGTGGGGAGACAAAACAAATTTATAAAGAAAATAAGGTGTATAGCCTACTGTAGAAAGCAAAAGAGTAGATTTTGTGTTCTCTTCAATGCCAGCAGTTCCCATAGCAGGAGGATGGTGCACCTAGTTTTAAAAATACACTTTCCTGAAAAGTGGACTAGGTGTTGAAGCCAGAGTGTGACATTGATGTACTTTGCAGGAGAGAATATATCTAAGAAGTATTGGTCTGTTTTCTTTTTTTTCCATACAATTAAGCCAGTAGACACTTTCTCTTGATAGGAAGGACTCAGCATATCATGTGTAGATCTCTACAACATAAAATGTTTACACTACTTAATGTTAATGGAAATAAAGAGGCAATTTTTTGATGAAAGTGCATGTTCCTCTCCAATTACTATAAGAGAAGCCTCTTAGGACAGACATCAGCACCAAGATAGCACCTCCAAGATAGACATCAGCAGCAGAGACATTGGAGGTTAGGCAAACTGTATTTTTGCACTCGCCACCCCACAAAGCAGGCCTGTGTGTTTGTAGCATACACCACTATGAAAACTATAAGCAGGCTTTTGTAGCATTTTTATTTATCCTATCTCTACTTCCTCAGTGAATATTGTTTGTATATATGCTATGTAAAAATATCTGGTTAAATTTGTTATCAGGGCAAAGGAAAGGGATGGAAAAATAGTCTGTTATTATTATTGAACCCATAACTGAGAATTTTTTTTTTTTTTTACTACAGGTGAAAGCCTTAGAAACACTCTGTTTTAATTATGCTTTATTGTAAACCAACAAGGTGTCAAAATAGACCAGAGATCAGACACCGTCCTCCCCCAAAGCTATAAAATACAAACCCACGTACATATCATTCTTTATGCCAATTATTAAAATTGTTTCTAATAAGACATTATTTAGATAATCTTTTGACATCAGATGTTCATTGTGTGCTGTGCTGCGTATAGAAAGCGTAGAAGAGAGTTCCTGCCTTGCATGCACATAAACACCACAAAGAGCTAATAGAAACACTCTTCTTTAATGAGAAACGGTATCCCTCTGAAGATGACATTCATCTCAGCTAATTTAAGGTGTAAGTATCTCCATCTGAGTGTAATGAGTCCCAAGCTCCAGGCTCCTATTACGGTAATTACAGATCTAATCAATACAGCCAACAGATTTTTAGGGTGGGGGTCATTTGAATAAAGTCATCAACTTCAGAATGACCTAAATTTCACTGAGTGTTATTGACTAGCATTAACTACAAAGGGATCTTCAGGATAACTGTCTCAGATGCAGAAATGTACACTGTGGACACCTAAATTTAGCTGCACCAATTCAGTAGTAGAAATCCTTCTAATATCACAAAAGGATTCGCTAGAGTTACTCAGACAAGTGGAAAGGCTCTGGAAAGGGGATGGAAATCACTAATCATATAACCTTATAACACTTTATATAATCATATAACACTTTGGAATCATTCTCACTTTCCTGTTCATTTAATATTTTACAATCTTTTTCAAAAAGGAAAGGCTGCAAGTGGAATTAAAAGAAATCCACCTGAAAAGGAAGGAACATTTCTAGAGGTGCCAGTCAACAATATGTCCACTGCCTGGAGATCATCTAGTCCAACCACCAGCTCAGGTCAGGGTCAGCTGAAACAGGGTGATCAGGGCTGTGTCCAGTTGGACTTGAATAGCTCCAAGGCTGGAGCCTCCACAGCTTCTCTGGACAACCTGTTTGACCACTCTTATAGTAAAAAAAGCGTTTTCTTATGTTTAAACGAATTTCCATATATTTCAGGTTGTGTCCATTGCCTCTTGTCCTGTCAGTGGAAACCACGGAGAAAAGCCTAGTTCCATCTTCTTTGTACCCTCCATCAGGTGTTTATACTGGTGGATAAGATCCTCCTGAACCTTCCCTTCCCCAGGACTGCAGTCCCACCTCTCTCAGCCTCTCCTCACGTCAAATGCTCCCATCCCTTAATCATCTTTGCGGCCCTTTGCTGGACTCACTCCAGTATCTCCATGTCTCTCTTTCGTCCCGGGGAGCCCGGCACCGGACACAGCACACCAGTGATGAGTAGAGGGGAAGGATCACATCCCTCAACCTGCTTGCAACGCTTTGCCTAAACTCTGTGTGTGTGTTAGCATCACAGAACTGCCAACTGGTTGCCTGGATTTCTTAGCACTATCCTCAGTGCAGTCTCATTCATGCCAAGCAAAGGATCGCATGATGCAAATGCAGTCAATCAGTAAACGAGAAATTCAAATCAATCACTAACAGATGCCTGCCTTTAACTAAGCTGGCCGTGCTCCTTTATGATTAGCGTGTGGATGTGTGCATGTATGCATGTGTATGCACATATATATGCATATGTGTGTGTGTGTGTGTGGAGTGAGTGAGAGAGCTTATGTGTAGGCACGCACATGCCTGTGTACAGGAGAGAAAAAAATGCAGTCTAATCAGATCCTGTGGACCTTAGACAGGCTTCTTCTCTGAGGACTAGGATGAAGGGCACCATATGTTTGACATGAAAGCAAACCCTACTACCAGCACAGGCCATTACTCTTGGCAAGCTCTGCACGCTACTGGGGATTATGAATCTTGATTTGCAGGCAGGGAAAATATTCAACATTGCAAAAGCCATTTAAATTAGAAATAGATAATCTACAGACTTGTCTCTTGAGTGTAACAGGAGAGATTCTCCAGACACAATCTAACTAAAAGATATATTGGGCCAACAAACCAACAGACTTAATAAATGTTTCTGGTTTAGCTGAGGATAGAAATGAGTTCTTTTGAGTTACTGAAAACCAGTTTGAGTTCTGTCATACTCTTAGGTTTTGATTAAAGAGGGTTTTTTACTATTTGCTGTAGTAATAGTTATGCTGAGTTTAGCAGTTCTAGTCATCGACTATACAGTCTTGTGTCAGCTACTATACAAATAGAGAACTAAACTACAGTCCCTAGGAAAAAAAAAGAAAAAAAAATTGTTGGGGTTGATCTTTGGGTTTTTTATATCTGGGGAACTTTACCAGTAGAAACCTGGGTGACTTGAGGCTTTGTCAGTCCAAATTTCAGTGAGTCATTTCTATTACCTTCATAGTCAATGAAAGGAAACAGGCATATTTATCTTGTTTTTTCATGCATAGAGAGGGCAAGAAAGGAAAGGGCAAATGAAAAAAGACCCTGCTGCTATCAGCTGCTAAAATTACTCTCCTGTGCAGGTTAACAGACCTCTTTACTGTGAACTGAAAAAAAATGGATGGACAAAGCCTCAAATGTTAGGTCCTCATCTCAATTTTGCCATTTTTGTTTAATTCAGGGATTTCTGGCTACAGAAGCAACCTCTGTAGCCCCCCACTACCAAAACCTTGCCATGCAAACCCAATACAAAGTGGTAGATATACTTTGCTTATCTGTTCAGGATTGAACAGATCACCGGCATTGAGCATCAACATCAAATTTACCCCTGCGTCAGGTAACCTTCCTCTGCAGTTGGGGTGCAATTCATGACTTAACTCATTTGAACTGAATCTCTTCCACCTGTTGTGAGAGATGGAAAGGGTTAATGATTCAAACATTGTGGTAGGGCAAGTTCTGCTTAAAGATGAACCCTGCCTAGCAAGGAAAAGAAGCCGATCAGCACAGGACACCAGCAACACGGCACAGCTCCTTGTTCTGATGTGCTCTTCTGATAGTCTGAGCAGGGCAGCTCATCATGTATGGCCAAAGATCAACCGATGGCCATGTCTGAAGGGAAGGAGAAGTTACTCCCCAAACGACCCCCAAGCCCACAGACCTGTTTCCCAACGGTTCTGAAAGCACAAACCACCCATGACACCAAATTAGCCTAATGAGTTCCAGTGCACGCCCAAAGGAGGGGCAAGAAGATGATGAAAGGACACAAACTGAAGCCCCACATGTGCGGCCACTGGAACTGGACCCCTTGGCTGACTGAACCAACGCTGGACCCAGGACCAGTGAAATCTATCTCTTTCCTTTTCCACAATCCCTATATCTCATCCCTTTAAGACACAAAACCATTGACCAATTCTGGGACTAGGAGTGGATCCAGCCACCCCGGGCTCCTCTCTGAGAAGGAGTCTAGAAAGCAAGAGGGTCTGCTCTGAATCCTGTGACCCAATGGGAGGGATCTCCTTCTTCCCTGAATTGATGTGTATGGTTACCATGGGTTACATGATTTACTGAGGTAGTTTCATGCCGATTCCTGTTGTGAGAAACTCCACTACCTACTGTTATGCCTCCCAAGTTCAGGCTGCTTCTGTCACGAATAAAATGTTTAACTGATCATTTGGTGTCGTTTCACCTTAATTTAGCCCGAGGGAATTCCGAACTCAACAGGACTCCCTGGTCTGTCCAGCCTGGGTCATGACACCTGTGGTGGTGGGGAATGGTCTCTGAGCACCCATGTCTTCCCTTTCTGATAACCTTGATGATGGTTTCAGTCTGGGCCTGATATAATTACTTTATTAGATACAATACTAAGAAAATCTGTGGTGTTTCCTGCCTCTTTGAAGCTGAAGCTAATAAGATACCAGATTAGTCTGAGAACTGCATTACTGACATTGTAAACCTTCCAGACCTAAGTCTTTATCTAGACCTTTGTTCAAAGGTACTATATGATGATGAGGTTTTGTGTTCAGTAAAGCCTGTTTTTTCATCAGAGTTATTCTTTTTTAAATAGTCATTCCCACTAACTTTCTAGGGAAGTAAATGATATCCACATTTCATTATAGAAATGTTAGACATTTCTCTAGTGCACAGCTTCCCACAGCAGAAAAGCTCCTGTTCTTATTCAGTCACACTGGCCATTTCTGCTTATACTGGAATTTTAACATCAGCTTCTTAAAATAGGACGGACCTAATAACACAAGAGTTTTCTGTCAGAAAAAATGAGATAGCAGGGTGATGTTATTCCCCATGCAATATTGCTTCATGTTCACTTAGTCATTTATTTCTCCTGTACATTCTCTTAACTGCATCAATGGGGGCCCAGCAACCACCTTTGATTCAACTTCTCTGAAATAATTTCTTTTTCAGTTTAGAAATATGCCCTGGTAGTAATCCTGATACTTTGGAATTATAGAGGACTTCTGGTCCTGACATCAATGGCTTCTAATTTAGCAGCTGGAGATCATTGGTAATATAGGAGTTTCAGAGGCAAATGTTAATGCAAGTACGTGGGCATCTTTCAGGGACCACTGCAAGTACATAGGTGTATCTGACGGATAGTATGGGTTGATCCTAAAGCAAAACTGAATCAAGAAATGAGATGATACTGGGAACAAAACAAAACCAACAACAACAAATCCCAAGCCCATATTACAGGCACTGTTTGGTGGTTTGAGAAAGATGTCGTCTCTGTAAGCCAGCTCCTTGGGATTCACTACACTAAAAGACATCCCAACCGTTTTCCATCTCATGCTACAAGATTGGCATGTGCCTAGTAGGAATTTACCCCCGTGCATTTCTATGTCTGAGTTCTAAAGATTTGTCTTGGCAATGCATTCCCTATCAGTGTCATAGTATATGGCAAAGTTTTTAAGCAGCATGCAGCTGATAAGGTCAAGTAGACCTATAAAAAAGGTCTGTAGCAGTATCAGAATCAGCACCTAGGAGCCAAAACTGTAGAGTATGACATAATTATGGCAAGAAATATAATAGGTGATATCAAATTCCAGAAATGAATATTGCTAGCTGAACTTGGGGATCATGAGAAAACCCATTTCACAAAGGTGGAACGTCCGGGGCCTGGGAGGTGACACATAATGAATGAGATGGTAAAAGGGGAAGCAGTAATTTTGCCTAACCTCTTAACATGAAATGCTGCTATAGAAGGACTGTGTGTATAAGGATTTTAAAATTATCTGACTGAATATGTGCAACACCAGATAATAACATCGCAAGCTCAACTCTGATTAAATGGCAAGTGAATAGCAAATCTCAGCAGCATTGTCTTATCACATTAACACAAGGGGGAAATCTCCTATTTATGAATTAACTGGCCTCATTTTTTCCCTTATGGCACACTGTGCATGGCAGAGTTGGGTATGATTGAAAAGTCATTACATAGTTCTTTAACATGACAATGTTTAATCCAAGACACAGTTCCTTTTCAGCCTTCACTAACTTCTTATTATTTGAGTCATACAGTTGACATAAGCCCTGAATGCATATTCTGAGGTTGTGTGAGGTGTAAAAATTGGGTTCTGACAAATTCTTTCGGGAAGTCCCCAGGAGCAACCTGAAGCACAAACTTACAAGCTAATGTAATTCACCAAAGACCCAATGACACTTTCCTAGCTTTCTCTCTGGCCAGTTGTTTTGGTCCATAGAGCTTCAACGCCTCCAACCGTTTTTCTATACCTCCTGCTTTTGACCATTAACACTGACCTTACTGCAGATGTTTCACCACCTTATATATGGGTTGTCCCCATGAGTGTTGCTCAAGCCCAGGGTCCACCAAGACACGCACACAGTGCTATGGCAATGCACTGGTGAAAAGGTAGGAAAAATGAAGATGTGTCCAAAGCTGACATATGGAAATAAGTAAACAAGCAATTCCGTTCTCTGAACAAGGTGAGCTTAAAGGAAGAAGTCCTTCATGCTTATACTAAAGCAAGTCAGGAAAGAAAAGGAACCAAAACCACTTAAAAATAAGGCCTTGCTTCTTCTCAAGGTCACAACTCACAGAAGATGTTTCCTCCAAAAAATGCATACGCATTTTCTCTTCATATTATCTTTCTTGTAGAAGCTTTGTCATCCTACTTCTCAAAAAAACATCCCTGTCATTTGGGATTTCTGTCATAACATTCCAGTAACAAACTAAAGAAACATATATGGAACCATCTTCTTCAGAAGAATGAAATGCCGAAGAGTGAGGCTCAAGGTGCAGGAAGGGTTATGACTTCATTTTGTTGCCTTGGAAAAAAAGGTTAAAATTGCCAGCAATGCGTGATCTAAATCTAAGTGACATTAAACAGATGGCACTGAATGACCAAGAAAATAGCATTGGTCTTTCTTCATCCATGAGGTCACTTTGCACTTTAAGCTGCATTAACTTTGCTCAGCTACGAGATGCAGCCTTTTTCTTGCATCTATCTCTTTATTTTTAAAAAACAATTTGGAGAGCTTTGGAAGTGGAGACATTGTTAGGTTAATAGTGAGAAATCCTGTTTCTCATGAGGAGGATGAAGAGGAGAGCATAGCACAGAGGTGCCAGATTTGCTGGCGTTTCAGGACAGGATTTTTCTTGCTGTTGCCACTTGGAACAAAAAGGTGAATGATTTTGTTCATCCTTTTGCAAGTGGTATGGTTGTCAGGTAAAAGCTGCTAGCAGAGAACAGCAGGGACAGTGTTTCCACCGCACCTCTTTAATCAGACTTCTACAGTAATGGAGGCAATTTGAAGATGTTATCTTAAAAGATAGAGGCACCACCATTTACAGGGCCTGTTTTCCTCCCTCTTACCTCACCTTCAGAGTGCTCCAAGGCAATCTGAACATTCACCTTTATTTTTTTTCTTTTTAACTTGCTTTAACCCCTGTGTCCTCAGGTGCAAGTTAACATTTGAGGCAGACAGTACACATCTCCAGTCCCCAAACTTCATGGACAAGTAACTAGAGTCTCACGTGCCTTGAAACAGGCCACATCTCTTTTGGTCCGTGCAGTCACTGCCTATCTTCCCCTAGAAAGACAGGGCTCCCAGACTCACATTTGGCAACTCATGTTGTGTGGAGGGAGGAAGGAGAGAGAAAATCCACTTTATGAATATGCTGAATAATTCTGGGAAGCACTCAGGATAACACCAAAATGAGAGACAAAAAACACTGGCCAGATAAGACATCATGTGCTGGAGACTAATAGAGATTCCACAGCAGACCTGACGAGTCATCAGTTTGCACCAACGTGGCAAATCATATGTTCCCTTGGGAACAGGCAGAATTACTGGCATTTGACTTTCAGCTTGGATTAACTATCAGGAAGGAAAACGCTGACTCGGATTAAAATATATCTGGTTGCAGGAAAAGACAATTTCGAGGAAATGGATGCTTAAACACTAGCGTATGTAGCCAAGGCTGCCTAGTGTGCAAATCACTCAGTATCCATTCAGCATCTCATTACTATTTCACCGTCCCTGAGAATCTGCCAAAAGCCATGGGGAAATACCAGACTTTCACCTTGCAGCAGCATTTAACTACAGAGCAAGCAAATCAGAGCTATAAAAGGTGACAGAAACCCTTAAATTCTCATTCATGTGTTAGTGGAAATAGAGCTGATAAACCCTAAAAAAGCCCACAGAAGACACACAACACGATTAGCATTAAACTCCCACTATTTCAGCTAAGGGAGCAGGAACTGTATGTTCCATGTTTTGTTTAAAGGTAACTGGTGGAAGGATAACATGGTTTGTGCAGAACTAGAGAAAATGAGAGTTGAAAAGCTCACCTGTCAGGACGGAAAAACACAACAGGAGACTGCATACATTGCATAGCAGTGTTACTGTCTTATACGCTGATGGATATTTCAGTGCAGCAGCCCTGCATATTTAAATGCAGTATGTACCTACCTCAGATTTTTTTTTTTTCTTTTTTTTTCTTTTAAAAAGACTATTTAACTATGAAGGGAACAGACCTGTCCTGAATGAGGACAGAGATGGAATGGATAAAACTCCTAGTACTAGAATTAGAACTGCAACTTATAATGTTTTCATTAAGAACAGCATTTGAAATAAATTGCTGCACAGCGAACTAATTAAAAAAGAACTAATAAATTCTATAGGTGTAAATATAATGCATTTTTTGTATCCATCTGAGCACTAGCTGTTATTAAATCTGGGTGATGCTGTTTTTACATATATATGTTCAAGTTATCCATACAGATGGTGCCAGGGCTGAAGCACTGAATGGAAGTTTGCTTAACGTGGTTGCTTCACTTACACTCCGGCAATAAGTACTAGATTAATGCAAAACCTAATCCCATCAGAAAGGAGATATTTTAGTAGACACCAGGGAGACTAAAGCAGTTGGTCCCTGCATTAGAGTAAAGGCTTGTGGCAAGAAAACGCAGATATGTCAGGGAATTCACTCTGATATTTGCAGATAACCTTGATTGATAGGTCTTTTGGATACCTTCTCACTTGGTTCTTAGCTGGCTGTTCATAAACGAGGGTAAGAATAACTGAGTTGACTTTCCCTTTGATCTCTCCCACCATCCTTCTAGTGTAGGTGAGTGAAATATTCTGTTTAGTGCAGGTTTGTCCCTTTTTTTACTGCCCCAGACAAGTAAAGAGGGAGCACCACAGACGATTAAATTGTTTTCATCCAAATACAAATGCTCCAGATAACACAAGTCACCCTCATTTCCCTTTAGAGAGTAGAGAGATACAAGCAATTCTGGAGGACAGTCCAGCTCACCTTTAACTAATCTATTAAATAGCTCAGAAAAATTGCCATTTAACATGTCTATACATTAGCCTGAAAGGGAGCATTGGGTGACTAGTTCAGGTTTAGTTGTCTAGATTTCATTGAAATTAATTCCACCCTGCTTGTTTCATGTTTTACTTCTGAAATAAATATCTTTGTATTATCCTACTCTGTTCACAAGTTTTAATGGTTTGCCTTCTGTATGTTCTCTATGAATAGATCTTCAGTGACCAGATATAGACTAATGTTGCAACCACTAGTATAAGAAAAAAGCCTATCTTCATCTATCTTCATAAAAATGTGCCCTGGAAGTGATAACGTCTGCTTTTTCTTTTTTTTTCTTTTTTTTTTTTAATGTACGCACAAAGTGTTCCCATTTTCATATGAAGACCAGATTACAAAGTGTTCCCATTTTCATATGAAGACCAGATTATCCTAATTATTAATTTCCTTGGGCAGTATTATTGGAAATATGCATAAGTATTAACTCTCATGCTAGATCCTACTGACAGCCATCTAATGAAAGCCTCATAATCTCTTTAGTTACTGCATGGATACGACTTCCATTGTGTTTTCCCCATAATGTTCTTCATACAGAGGAAAGCAATCCTCTCCCCTAATAAGTATGTTCTCCTACAATCCTCACAAAAAAAAAAGAAAAAATAAAATAAAATCCACAGATTGACGGGAAGAATAGAAAAATATTTCAAAGAAAGATCTCTGAGTTACTAAGCAAACGATGGTATCAGATGTCCCTGAGCAGGAAATAATCAGAGACCTGGAGAGTGCCTGAGGGAATATCCTATGATGTACATCATCTGTTACTCCTTTTCCCTAGGTGTCTGTTTATGGGTGCTCCTGGAGGCAGTAAATGGGTGAAACATTTCTTTTGTTCCAGCAAGTGTGGCTGTCCTTATACCCTCAAAATCAGCTCGGTCTGATTTATCAGGGTGCTGCATCTATTCGACTCCTCTCTGTTTATTATCACTATCTATCGTGAACAGCATCACTAAAGGGATTATGTAGACTTCCAGAAGTGTCTTCATTTTCTTTTGAAAAGAAACAGAAGTTTGTTGGGGAGGGAAGATAATCATGGGTAGTCACTGAAGAGCCAGTTATATGTTACATATTCTGCATTGTGCATCTGTTTCCATTTATGTGAATGGAAATTATTAAGATTTTACTTACTCTTTAGTATGTAGTGTTATAATGGATTAACAGACAAAAGAGGGGAGATGAAGTATTTAAGGGCTCCAGGAGACACAGAGAGAACTTTTGGGTATCAAAAAAGCCTTTTTATGGTTAAAGTCTGTTAAACAAAAGCCAGAGGAAGAAAAAAGGGATATCCATTTATGTGTTTTTAACAGGTCTTGGATATCACAGTGACTGAGGCCTTTGACACGCTTAACATAAAAGTGAAAAATTAGTCTAGACAAAATACAAAAGAGTAAATTGTAGGGAATTACTATGAATCCATTGAATGGAAGGAGATTTTTGAGTTATCTTTATGTCTCTCAAATTATTTGAAAAGTAGAATAATTGTGATAGTTACTGCACAGTCTTCTCCATCTGGCACAGCCGAGATCTCCCAGTCAATAACAATTAGCAATTAATTTTGGCACTGCCCACTGCCTTTTTCAGAATGATGTTACTGGACATCATATTTAGTGTGACTGAGCAGAAGCCTACACATCCTCATACACACCAAGCAGGAGATCCTCTTGCCTCAGATACTGAAATTTACCCTTGACAAGAATGACAGTGGCATTGAAAAAAACAAGCAAGCAAGCAAAGAAATAATAAATCTGTAATAGTTATAGCCTCTTCTCTGCTTTGTTCTTGACCTGCAGCTGGGAGAATCAGAATAATCTCAAATTACACTTTGCTCAGTCTCTTTTCAGAGGTCTTTTGCCTTCAACACACCGGATTCCTACTCGTTTGGAGGCAGTAGGTTTCTGCAGCATGACATCCCAGTCCATCAGTTTAAGTGACATCTAAAAGCTCACAATTCCTCTGGCTTTCTCCCCGCTTAATAATGCTATATTGTAGCTGCATCTTGAAATAAACAACTCCTTCCTCCTCTGTAACAGATGGTGCTGTGTAACCCAGAGTACAAGCATATCTGTAGCAGCGGTAATGAAGTAGGAAAGCTGGGCAGACTGGGATGGGAGGGATCATGCACACTCAGGACACCACTTTGCCTGTTATTCCCAACAGCGAAGATGAAGGAGATGTGAATCATTATGAGAAGGATGGGAACACTCAGGGATACATGTCAGGCTGTATTTTAGACCAGCTTCATCTTCTCTTTTTTCTTTGGTGAGGAACAGTAAATATTTAAGGGGAAACTGTGATGCTACTTAAAAAGCACTTACCTAATTAAACCTCAAATGCAGAAATCTCTGTTCACTCAGAGATGCACTCTATGATGCTCAGCACCTAAGGCTGTACCTCAGCCATATGGCACTTTAATAGATACTAGCGGAGGGAGCCCTTTCTGTATTTTAACAGATGGGTGCCTGCTAGATACTGGGGTTGGAGCAGAGGGGAGAATGGAAGAAAATTAAAGGAAAGAGAATCAAGAAAGAAAGACGAAGTTCAAAGGATTGAATTCTTATTGAACTCTTCCATTTCTGCTCAAAAGAGCTGAAGGTCTTGTTTCGTTCCTAGAAAGAATTTCTGTTGTTTCCAAACCCTTGGACTCAGACTCACCGATCCCAACCTTTTCACACCAGAGTTACTATGTGAGGGGTTGTCCTTACGGCAGAAATACCACTACTGATTTCAGTTTTCTAGCCTATCCAATAGTTGCATGAGTTTAGGAGTAGGATTCACGTTTTCATACTGTTCCTTCTGCTGCATCTTCCCCCTCCAGGGTCATGCTCACAGTGTATATTACAACCTCAGCAAGTTTGGGCAGTATCAAAAAAATGGCTAGAAGACCTCAGAAGAGAATGTCAGTTCCAGAGCATGTTGCAGGGGAAACACGGTAAATATAAATTGCAAGTAAAGAGTCAGAAAAGAGAGGCTTATTTGAAAATAAGACATTTCTTGGAATATCTAGCTGTCAGAGAGGTCGTGATCTGGTAAGACTGCAGTTTTAATTGCAGGTAATGCATGCCCAAAATAAGACTAACAGTCAGAGGCACTGTAGGGCTAAAGTAATATGGTTCAGTTTACATTATGATTGCTACATGGTTTCATGTTTTCCAAATTTGTTTGGATGGCTGCTGTTTCCTCTTCTGGAGCAACTGTCAAGGATCTCAGATAATCATGGCTTTGGTGCCTGAGCCAAAATGGTACGTGATACCTGTCACACCTTCCTATCTTTGCCTTACAGTACGTCCATAAATTTCTTTCCCACTTCACAGGGTAAGTTTAATTTGTCTCAAAAAGGCCTGTGGGAACTTGGTAGCAATCTTTTCTCTTCCAGGGATTGATAGGGACCTCGTTCCGGCGCAACGTGAAAGCACAGCATGCGGAGCCACTGGGTTTTGCACTGAACAGAGGAGATTTGGAATTAGAAGCAGTGCGGCTGCACCATTCAACGTGGCACTACAGATAATTTGCTCTGCTAACATTACTGTACCGATTCTGGGACTGTATCACCCAGGGTTATGTATCTACAGCAGGTCAGATATCCTTGCTGCAAGGATACACAACATGCAAAGTATGCTATATGTGCTCTTGATAAAATACAGTGTGTGCTACCTTGTTCTGTAGAAACTGTGAACCCAAAAGATTTATTAGATATTTACATAATCAGTGATTTTTTTACTATTTGTTCCAACTGTGTGCCATAAAAAACAACGTCCTGTGAACGTATTCTCAGAGCATTAATTCCTTTATTGAGAAACTCTCTTGTTATTTTAATCCTTCATCTGAATTCCTTAGGAAGATTATAATTAATGTACATTTTTTCCATTATTGTTCATTACTCTGTGCAATAGTTCAGTATTTTCAAAAGGCAAAGCTGGATGTTTCCAACAAAACGCAACTTTCATGTTGGATTCTACTGAATTTTAACTCCAAGAAATAATAAATGGAAATGTATTAATATGTTTCTGTTTATTTCAAATTTTATTTCCCAAACTATCTGTAGATCTAAGTCAGACGTGAATGCCTGTGTGGGCACATTAGATCTACTCCTGGCTGTCACCTTGCAAGTCTTTTAATGGGCCCAGTAGGTCATGCTAGATATGTTATCAAATTATATCCTTAGATCATTATCAATTCTTATATTAAGATTGCCTTTTACCCAACGCTTTGAGGACTTTTGACTGGAGCTACCTGGTTTACTTTTTTTTGTTTTGTTTTATTTTATTTATTTGTGTCGGTGACTAATCTAGAGTTTCTTTCCCAAACATTTATGATTTTCTGTCAGACTTATTTACAACACTAGCTTCTGAAAGGGGTAGCATTAGTACGTAATAACACATCTGACTACTATTTTCTGCCTTCCTTCACCTCACCCTGGATTCATTACTTCACCTGAGATCAGACTTTGCTAATAGCTGGGAAAATCACTGCGTTCTCCAGATAAAAGAAAATATTGAAATATAACATGCTCTTTGCCGCTTCCAAAATTTTCCAAATAATTGATGCTATAAAGGCAGAGATTACGCTGTGAATTTGCCCAATGACACAAGCTGCACTCTTCTTTCAGTCATTTCCATACGTGGGATTTTGTTCTTATGCTCCTACATGGAAAGCAACGGCAGAGAGGTATGTCCCTGATTGCCCTACCTTGCCAATCCTGTTTTGATTAGGTTGCACTCAATAATTGAGAAGAAATTATCATGGATCAACCATACACAGGGTAGGATATCCCTAAGTCCAGCATGGGGATGATGCAGCCAATAACACAGTTTCAGCAATGCATTTGGGGTTTTTTGCAAGATTCTTTTCATGGATCTTTTTTAGCTGGTCCAACATTATGCACACTGAAAGGAAGAAGCATTTCCAACCTGAGAGACAGAAAGCAGCTGTGATGAACCCTCTGTTAGAAACGGGAAAGCAAGCTTTATTGCGGGAAGCGTTGTACCAGCTTTGTGAGGTTGATTGTAATACTGCTGTAAATACAAAGGGTCTGGTTCTCACACTAGAAACATTATACGCTTAATGTAATTCAGTTTATTGCCCCAACGCACTGCAAGAATGGTGTAAAATGGCATTAAAGTTAATGAGAATCAGGCCTAGGGATTCTAATATTTGCTTTCTACTGTACTTGAAATTACTTCTGTTGTTTTATAGCAATGTTTAAAAGTCAGTACAGAGACATTATAAATAAAAAATCCTGGGTCACATCCATCCATCTATCCATCCATCCAAGAGATATGCAATGCAGCAGTTGTTACAGAGTCTAAGCCTTGACTGAATTACAAGTAGGATTAATTTGGCCTTTTAAATTTAGATGTTGATACAGTACTTTCTCTAAATTCATGTCTTTCAATCATTTTGAATCACCAACACTTTATTCAAAGGCAAAAGTTTTCATGAGCCTCTTTTTACATTTCTTCTGTGAGTAAAAAAACCAATCAAGGATAACAATGATAAACCTAAATAATGTAACATGAATATGTTTCAAAATGCTGACAGAAAATATTTGCCCTTGCATGGAAGAAATGCTTGGTGAAAACAGAAACAGAGATTTCCTTTACCTTCAGCTGTAATAACCTTTTTAATGACTTGTGAACCATCTGATTGTTTGTAATGAAAACTCCCTGTTTCTGCTTATGTAAGGACTTTATTTATTATTATGGTAGTATCTGGCTTTCTGTCTCCAAAATTGGTTGGAACTCAAAGGAAAGTATTAAAAAAGAAATCCCAAATTTTTGATATTTCATCATTTCAACAGTTACATTGTAACAAATACCCAGATCTCTCAGGTACTCTCAGAGCTGTATTTCATAGAAGTATTATACTTCTATAAGGCTGGAGAGAAAAATAACAGAAATCCAATAATAATACAAATGCATTGAGACCATCCTGCTCTTTGTAGGAGTGAAAGTCTGTGTGATTACAAAAGAGTAATTGCAACGCATGCAGATACTCTTTGCATCTATCATTGCATTTTCTTACTAAAAATGAACATTTTTACATAGACCAAAACAAAACTACTTCAAGTATATTTACTACCTTACATGTTTTGAAGGCAAAGGGCAGCAAATAAACCCTCAATTAATCAAGGCGTTTGGAATATTTCTTGACAAATCTGTGCAAAGTTTAGTGTTACCTGCCCTGAAAACCACATAAGACAACAGAGTAACGTTCAAATGACATTGTGAAGGAAATGTACTAATCTTTACATATACCTATATATATTCTTACTTTTTGTAAAATTCATAGATATTTAAGGTCGGTGACTATATGGTATAAAAATCCTGTTGAAGCAAAATTTTGTAACATGGACCATTAATTTGGGATTACTGTAAATGTTAGAATATATGTCACATGAAAATCTCTGCACAGCTCAGTGACAAAATTATATGCTCCAGGCTTGAGGCATCTTCAATATAGTGGAAAAAAGACACATAGCAATCCCAACAGGAAAGAAAAGACCATATTCAAAATATAGGCCAACCTCCAAAATAAAGTCCAGAAAAACCATACAAAGTCTGTAATATAAGCTCTTACATAAGAATGGAATAGACCTTTTGGAAACCCAAGAAATTCTGATTCTTTACTCATACAGTTTGAAACATTCAAAATACACCTAAATATAGTTATTTAAACTTGGCTAATTTTTTGGATAGGCATTACAGAGAATGTTTAAGAAAGAACTTGAAGAAGAAAGAGGAAATCGACTTCCCTTTCTTTCCCCATCTGGGGATCAAAACAGCAGAAATTCTTTCCTGATGCTAATGTGCACTTCATGCCTTGAAACACAAAGGTTGACAATTACAATTTCTATTTAGAAGCTGGTGTAATTTGCTCCCCTCCAGTATATGCTAATCAACTCTGGAAATGCATAACAAGTTTGTGTAACTTGGTAGCTTCTCATCTTTCAAACCTCACAATCAAGAGGACAGAATTCCTAGTAGTGCCATACTTTTGCTTGATACTTTTCTCTTTTTTTAAAGCACTGCCAGTGGAAGATCTAAATTTCCTTTGCAGAACCTGTTTCTAAACCAAATAGAGGGATTTCCAAACCCTGTAAAACCACACATCTTAAAAAAAAAAAAAAAAAAAGAAGACAGTTTGCTGAAGCAAATTATCCCTTGAAGAATTCACAACCACATGGGCTACTCTCACCAACATCATCAGAGCATCACACTTCAACATATTCATGAAATGTTATACAAAAGTTAAATATTCCTTCACCAGCACATCCATCTCCTTCTGCCATATGTTATTTCCCTCCTCATATTTGCATTTTAAAGCCTTCTACTGTGTTGCCTTCATATCATATTTGAGTAAGAGACCTCAGAAGAGACAGCTTGAAGAGAAACATCTGTCAGGGTCTCTTGTGTAACATGCTAGAAGTGGCTTTGTGGAGTTGACAGTTCATTTGGAGTTGAAAGGCATGTTTTTGCTACTTTTACTCACTTTCCTGCACTGCTCCATGAAGCCTTGATACCCCATTTATTTTTTTAGACCATGGACACTAAATATGTACTATGTTCTACCATTTATACAAGTTATGTCTGAACATAAATGAAAAATCACGGGTCTTAATGGTTGGAGGGAAGTTGGGCTATTGCCTTATCTCTGAGGAATATAACTCCCTATCTACTACTCCTATTTTAGGGATGGGATGGGGTCATGGTTTAATCCTGGCCAGCAACTAAGCACGACGCAGCTGCTCACTCACTTCCCACCACCCAGTGGGATGGGGAAGAGAATCAGAAAGAAAAGGTAAAACTCATGGGTTGAGATAAGAACAGTTTAATAGAACAGAAAGGAAGAAACTAATAAGGATAATAATAACAATAATAAAATGACAATAATAATAATAAAAGGATTGGAAGATACAAAACAAGTGATGCACAATGCAATTGCTCACCACTCGCCAACTGATGCCCAATTAGTTCCGAAGCAGCAATCCCCCCCCAGGCCAACTCCCCCTGAGTTTTTACACTAGACATGACATCACATGGTATGGAATACCCCATTGGCCACTTTGGGTCAGCTGTCTTGGCTGTGTCCCCTCCCAACTTCTTGTGCCCCTCCAGCCTCCTTGCTGGCTGGGCATGAGAAGCTGAAAAATCCTTGACTTAGTCTAAACATTACTTGGCAACAACTGAAAACATCAGGGTGTTATCAACATGCTTCTCATTCTGAATCAAAGACATAACACTATAGTAGCTACTAGGAAGAAAATTAACTCTGTCCCAGCTGAAACCAGGACAGATGGGCTACCAAATGCAGAAGGACCTCATGGACTCTGGAGTGACAAACTTGAAACTGGAGAGTCCGCGTCTCACTTAAGTGTTTTACAATAGGGAACACTTACAGTGATAGAAAAGCTTTAGTGATGTTCTGCCAAGAGTTACTGTCCGCAAAATTGATCTAGAATCATAGAATATCTCAAGTTGGAAGGGACCCATAAGGGTCATTGAGTCCAACTCCCTGCTTCTCACAAGACTACCTAAGACTAAACCATATGACTAAGAGCATCATCCAGACATTCCTTGAACTCTGACAGGCTCGGTGCTGTGACCACTTCCCTGCGGAGCCTGTTCCAGGGACCGACCACCCTCTCAGTGAAGAACCTTTTCCTAATGTCCAGTCTGAACTTCCCCTGACACTGCTTCATAACAATTCCCCATGTCCTCTTTAAGGTCACCAGAGAGAGAAGATCAGCACCTCCTCCTCCGCTGCCCCCCTTGAGGAAGTTGTAGACTGCGATGAGGTCACCCCTCAGCCTTCTCTTCTCCAAGCTGAACAAACCCAGTGACCTCAGCCACTCCTCCTAAGTCTTGCCCTCAAGGACTTTCACCATCTTGGTCACCCTCCTCTGGACACACTCTAATAGTTCAATGTCCTTCTTATATTGAGGCATCCAATACACTTTCTTACACTGAGGCACTTTTTAGTATGAGGGTGGTGAGACACTGGAACAGGTTGCCCAGGGAAGTTGTGGATGCTCCCTCCTTGGAAGTGTTTGAGGCCAAGTTGGATGGGGCTTTGAGCAACCTCATCTACTGGAAGACGTCCCTATCCATGCTAGCGGACTTGGAACTAGATGATCTTTAAAGGTCCCTTCCAACGCAAACCATTCTATAATTCTATGTTTCTATGAAAACTGCACACAGTACTCGAGGTGGGGCCACACCAGTGCCGTGTAGAGTGGGACAACCACCTCCCTTGACCAGTTAGCAATGCTGTGCTTGATGCACCCCAGGACCCAGTTGACCCTTTTTGCCACCACTAGGGCACACTCTGGACTCATATTCAACTTGCCATTGGGCAACAGGCACACCGTGCATGCCATTACAGTCCTTTCCAGCTAATAATTTAAGCTATGCATGAGAAAGTAGAGCTGAGGACGGTAATGTCAAATCCATACGGGGGCAGAAATTCCCGGATGAAAAGTGAGGATGAAGAGCTGGAGGAACTAACTCTTAAACTTTTTGAAATAGATGTCAAGTCCACATTCCTCAATGCCTTATTCCAAGGATGTAAGTGCCTGAAAACCTCTATCATCCTACCGGAAAACCTCCAAAATCCTGCTGGATGAAGATGTGATGTGACTCTCAGGGTCTCCTTGAGGGTGTTTCTGCTTTTAAAATAAGTGCAAATTGTGGGATGCTTTCCTCTTCATAAAACATTTGGAAGGAGGAGAGAACAGAGTGTGTGTTTTATTTTCTCTTCTAGCAGTTTCTTGTTACATATAAAGTCATTAAGACTGATTAAGTGATAACGTTACACATTTTAATAATTTAATTAGAAACCTGAGAAAGTATGGGAAATGTATAATCTATATAATTTGGGTCCCAATTCATCCAGTTCTGCTGCTGTTATTGTTTTGTGTAGCTTCATCATAGCAGACTGTATGGTCTGTGTGACCTCTACCTTGGCACAGAGTGGTCAAGACTAACTTTGAATTCCACTCCATTTGTGAGAATAAATGAAAACACATTGGATTTTAATATTAAATCCCTCTGATAATAGGCTGGATTTGGATTTGGTTTGTATTCAGAGAAAGAAGCCATGTTTTTCAAAATGACAAATAAGAAAAAGGAAAAAAAACCCAAACATTAATTACAGCTTGAAATGAAATTGAAATTGTTTGGGATAAGTTGTTCAAATTCCCTTTTGACTATTGAATCAATGAACTTGTAAAAATCTGGAAAATGTTGTGTTACAAAACTGATATCTTTTTTATTCCTGTTCTGGTAGCTGAAGGTACAGTGATCAGCCTTAGTGGAGTACAGGACAGGGATCTGTCGTGTGTTTTGTTGTAAAAGCAGCACAGAAGTTCGGCTTGTAATTCCAGCTCTTTAAAAAAGGACTTGGGTTTATTGTGTCTGCAGCATCATTCTGTCCTTTTGATGCCAAATACTAACTAGCTGCAAAGTTCATTAAAAAACAATATCCTATCATGAGTGGTTACATCAACACCCAAGCTGAAACTAGTCAGCAATGGGACTAGTTTTTGATATTTTTTTTTTTTTACAGCAAAACCAAAACCAGACAGGAATTCAGTCAGATGAATATTTCATCACCTGGTTTACTCCTCCACTTTGAACACAAAATGTTGCTTAAGCAGGACTAGAAGGCAGCCAGCCACCTACAGAACTTCCCCAGGCAGAAATCATATGTATTTTTTGAAGTTAAACAGAAATAGGACAGTGACATTTTTTTCCGTTTTGTTCCCTTAATTGCCAGACAAAGTGCAATTTTCTGTTCTGTTCTATCAACCAGATGCCCTTGTCATCCACCATCATACTACAGTAATGGAACTTGACGTCCTCTTTGTTGTTTCTCACTGCATTTGTGTGACTCACTGCGCAAAATAAAAATGTACTAAGAATAGCAGAGGTTTTGTTAATGGCAAAGCTATGAAATTCCCTTCATCTAATTGCTTTCAGATTCTTTTTTCAGTGCTAAGGCTCTTGAAGTTGTCTTGATATGCTATGACCATTCAGCCATGAAGTTATGTACCAGCAAACACATCAATTTCAGTAGAAATCCTGCTAGGGTAAAGTTTTCGAAAGTACTTTGGCACCTAAAGGAGTAAGTACAGACCTATGCAAAGATATGAAGGCTGCAGAATTGCTTTTGAATACTTTATTTTACACAGTTGAAAAGCTGTCCAGAAATGACAAATGGCCACAAATTACTCTGGAGCATTACAAATCAGCTGAAGTTGTGGTCCTAAGCACTTGAGGCATTGGAGCATAACAAAAGGTTAAGAGGAAAGGAAGTACCTGTGCCATTGGTTACTGCCGTTGAAGCTAAACTACACAGGTAGGTATAAGTAGGAGAAATGCCTATCATTTGTTTAGAATTAAGAAAGATAATCAGCCATTCCTTGACTGCTTGACAAATCTACATCAGTAAAGACCTCACAACAACATTTACTTGTGAGGCCAGTCCAAGACTGAGAGAGTAATTTTACTTAGTAAGATATGACAAAGAGAAGAGAGAAGAGAAGAGAAGAGGAGAGGAGAGGAGAGGAGAGGAGAGGAGAGGAGAGGAGAGAAGAGAAGAGAAGAGAAGAGAAGAGAAGAGAAGAGAAGAGAAGAGAAGAGAAGAGAAAACAGAATAGGTCAGTAGGAAGGGACCTACAGTGATCATCTAGCCCAACTGATACGTGTCCTCTTAAAGTTCAGATCACTTTTCCTCTTTACACGAAAGCAAGTGCACAAATGTCAAAACAAGGACAACAAATACCAAAGCAAGACTGAGGGACTGACTCATGGGAAAAAATGAAAAGTGTAATGTCTTTAATTTTCCCAAGTGATTTTGGAATGTGGTAAGAATTTGCAACAATAGGCGAATGTAAAATTAGAGGTGGCAGGTCGATCATTTAGAGCACAAAACAGAATGAGGTCAAGAGACATGTGGTGATGGAATGACTGGTAAGAGGAAAACAGTCTCCCAAACAAGAGAAAAAGTTTATTATGCAAATTCAATGGCACAGTAATGCACTTAAAAGCATGTAAAATAATCACATTTTACCAAAGTTAATTTATAACTGAGAATTAATTCAGAATTGTATAGAAATACAGAGTAAGAATACATTTTATTATGTTGAAAAGCTGTATTAAAAATGACTGATGAATCCCACACTGTATGCCTATATCTGGACCGTGAAACCCACTGCCCTGTAATGCCATTCAGGTCTTAGCAGAGCAATTGGCTAGAAGTGTAGATAATAATGTTATTCACCTTAATGCAAAAACATTCAAAAGAAATTTGAAAGGATATCACACCTTCAGTGATAGTTTTAAAACCCAACTTTGGGAATTAGAGATTAGTATGAAATGATAATTTGGTCAGGGTGGGGGAGGAAGTATTTTCATCTTATATTTAGAGTAGCCTGCATTTTATTCTGAATATCTGCATCACAGCTCAGTGACGCTCTTCTCCTGTGTTTCCAGTCTAACTCAAGCCGAGAAGGTTATAGGCTGAAGAGTAAGAATACAAGTTGACATGTAAATCGATAATGTTCTAGAAGAGGGGAGAGGTGAAAAATCCTGCAGCAAGACACATTTATAACAAAACTAGACAAATCACTTCACAATAGCACCTCAGTCAGACAGGAGCCTCTCTCTGCAGCATCATATGGAATGACTGTACTGTGGCAGCGCGATGGCCTTATAGATGATTTTCCACCTTCCTGTCTTGTGAAGTTTGTATACATTCTTATTTTAAAGGATTTTTTTTTCTATCATTTACCCTTACATGTTGCTCTCATAAGATTTTATGCAGTCCTGAGCGAGTCAGACATTACACAGCCTTTTCTACTCTGAAATGCTGCTCAACCCAGAAAGGGAGTCACAGTGTAAGGAAAAGCTACAAATTCTTTTATTCTCACAGCCAAAGGAGTTTGCAAAGAGGTGAATTTCTTAAACCCAGAAACAACAGCCTCTGTTTCAACAGAGGCCAAAAGGTCTCCTCCATGCTCCCGTTCCCATAATCAATGCATGATTCAAGGTACAATGAGTTGTTAATAAAAACTTTGCTTGAGTTAGGGAATGACATACTCAGGATTTCATCCCAGAGGAATTTTGCTGTGTTTTGGGTTTCAGGTGGCTAATGTAAAAAATAGTTTAAGAGTCCTTATAGGCATTTTGAAGACAGTGAATTAAGCCACGAGAAGTTCAAATGGCTCATGAAGATCTGCACAACAAGCAGTTGATAGAATTAGATTTTTATCACAGAAGTGGATAATACTAAGTTCAAAATTCTGTTACAACAGCTGTTGAAGACAGTGACTCATGTATTTTAGTACCATTTGTTTTGCATGCATCTATTCTATAGACAGGACAGTGTTCCCACCTTTTATGCTGAAGTTGCCTACATTTATTTCAAGTTTGAGTTTCTGCTCCCCAAGGATTTATCTCCATTGTCACACAGTTTATCATAGATGTTCGATCACTGATTATCTCTGAACAGCAGGAGGAATGAATTGTCTTTGTCAAAATCTTGGCATTTTTTGCCTTCTTTTTCTCTATTTTGCTGACTTTTTATTTTTTCTCTTCTTCCTCTCCCAAGTTTCTAATGTGCTAGCATATCTGTTGCTCTAAATAACCTTAGCTTTAATAGCCTCATTGATGATGCTGTAAGGGGGCACATAACCATTTAAATGAGCTTACCCAGAATTACTAGCTGCCAGAAATGCTTGAAACATCATGTGTATCTTTACCTCCCTTTCAATGAATGTAATTCTTTGCTTGTCGATTACCATAGATCACCTTCTTGAGATGCAAACTCAGTAAACTGATGAAACTTTACTTTTTTTCCCCCAATATTAAAATATTCTCTTCATGCTTTGCTGAGAAATTCTAATGTAACCTTTTTTCAAATAAGGAACTGATACTGGCAATGGCATCAAGGATATGGCTTTTGTCATTCATCAGAAAAATACATTTGGCCAACTTGCAAGGCTATATTTGCCTATGCTCAGTGTAAGCATAAGGACGTACACTATTAAATTCTTTAGGAATTTAAAATTCTTTAGAAATGTCACCTGCATGAAGCATGATCCATCCAGTTGCTCCTGTCTTCATCCCACAAGCTTACAGGGAATGTAGGCAAAGAGAATGTCTTTTCCATGCTCCCCTTGCCTTCCACTCACAGGGCAAGCAACCTTCCAAAACTTTGGGTTTCTCCAAAGCTTCTGAGCATGTACATCTGCTACTAAAATCTGTTCTGAACATACAGACTATCATCTTGCTCACCTCTCTGAAAAAAACGGGCTATAAGCATGCATAATTTGGCATTCAAATGCCAGCAATCACTTTTGATAATAACATCTCTGCACTTCAGGTCCTCATTCATAAAATCTGAGCAAAATGTCTTCCCACATAAAAGGGACATTTGGGAGATAAATTCAGAGATGCTATTGTTAAGTGAGACGTGAGCTCACAATGAAGTGATTAACTTTACATTCAGAACAGGATTCAACTGGTGTGCAGTAAATAAGACCTGTGACCACATGTTGGTGAAGATGAGAAGGACAAATGATTGTTCACTGACTACTCACCATCCTGTGCATAATGTCATGTGGATTAGATCACTGAAGTTTATATCATACCAAAATATATACACAAGAGAACTGAAATAAGTTACATAAGCAATATTAATTTTGATGTTTTCTAATCATTAAATAGTTTAATTTTTTGAACCTTATAGTTCTTTTAAAGTTCTATATCTTTGCATATATAGATTACTCACTTCACATAAAACAGACCCCTGCATTGTTACTGAATCACATGATTATTTTTTTTAACAGATAGAATTTAAGTTACATGTATGTGGAAAAGTGGTAACTTTCACATGTCAAGTATTGTTTCATTTTAAAGGACCACCAGACCACACTGGAAGTCAAACTGTGAACGCAAAATGCTTCATTCAGACATGACAGCTCTCTTTTGCTAATTTTTCAGGTGCTTTACACCATGCCACAAATTTTTGGCAACAGCCTATTTAAACCCAAAGGCCAAAGAGCTCCTCTCTGGTTAGATTCCAATTTGGGAAAGGATTAGACCTAACTACACAGCTGGCTGTTCTTCCTATACGAGGCTCATCTGCCTGCTGCTGAAGGCTCATTGCTTCTCCCAGTGGGTTAGATATAACATGATAGGATGTGCCTTTAGGGGGTTCTTACTTTTCACGTTGGTGGAATCAGTTGCCGTTGGAGGTTAGCAATTATAATATGTTAGTTTTGTCAAGGCTGCTTTAAAAATAAACCAATCCGTCTATTTCCGTGGAGAAGCTGAGATACCCTTCACATTAGTGGCAACTTTCTTTTGACTTCTGCAGAAGGTTCTCTGTGGTTTTAATATCACCATTCATATTTCCTTTAATCTAATTGCTTAATGTAGGACTCATTGCCCTGATACTTCCCTGTCACTGCTTTGGTGCTGCTGAGCAGGGACAACAGGAATGTTGTAAGGAAGAGCTGCTCACAGCATCACTGATTGAGATCCAGAGGGGATTTTTGCATCTATGCTCATACTGGCAAGGCTGGTCTTAACAGACACCTTTTTTTTGTTGTATGCTGCAGAGTACCTATGGGCAGGACAAGTCCTTAGGTGCAGACAGAGAAGCTGTGGCAGAGCTGGAGTCATACAGGAGATGGTTATGGAGCCTGACAAGTTTTGCAATTTCCATAGTGCAGGAGAAAAAGGAAAGAATAGAAAAAAAGTGGTGCACCACCCACACAGAAAACAGGAGGACCTACGTCATATAAATTAGGGCAGAAGGTTGGCTGGGAGTATGGCAGGGCTCTCGCGTTTTCTTGGGCTGAGTCTTTCTGGTCTAAGCTTTCCAATCAGTCACAATAACTCTCCTCAGGTGGGAATTTGGACTCACGCTGAAATGACAGAGTTGATTCTCAGCTCAGTCGCACTCACAGCACTGACTCAAGCCACTTGCAAGGTTCAGGACTGTTACAAACAGGCAGCATGGGTGAGGCCACCTTCTTTTGGGGAGAGAAAATGCATTTAGCTGCAGGGACACAAGCCATACTGTGCCACATATCTTGAAGGTCCAAGGGTATTTTCTGGCCAGGTGTATTTCCTTCTATGATAAGAGCCTAAGAAGAAATCGCAGAAAATAGTTTATAAGGTATAAGGGATCTATAATGCATATTTTCTATGCCATTTGGCTGTCTCAGAATACATTTTCTCTTCACTGTACAAGGCAATAACAGAGCCCACAGAAGTACCACAGCTGCTGGTGGTACCACCATTGTCACACAGGGCCAGCACTGGGACGATGCCTCCGCAACTCAGGCTCTAACTGCAAAGCTTAGATTAGGGCCAACCCCATGTTAGGTGTACCAGTTGTGTGTCTTGGCTAGCATGAGGGGGGGAAAAAACAAACCAAAAAAAACCAAACAGTGTTTTGTGACCTTCTGAAAAAGTATCTTTGTGATGCCAGAGATGGAGAACTGCTCAATGCCACTTAATGAAGTCACTTCCCAGGGTACGCTCGACCGGTATCTGAGATATTTCACCATTGCAACAAATATAACAAAGGTTGTGGATTTGTTGTTGTTGTTGTTTTAATATGCATACAGACCTTTTTGAACAAAATAACAGGACAGACTGACATGCCCATATGCCTCCCTCACCTTCTAGGATATCGACCTACCAGGGAGGGCTGCTAAGTAGCAAGCCCATGGGGACAGGACCACACATGCCCTGTTCTCAGCCTCTCTCTCTCATCCATTACAGCAAAAAGAACAACCCATGCCAGGATGAGCTGTGTGAGTAATTACAAGTCAAAGTTAATCCATTATAGCAGAGTTTAGGAGCACAGAAGCTGAGATCCTGCCACAGACAGGAGGGCCCACCGGATAACAATAGCCTTCAAATGTGTCTTCATATAAAGTGAAGGCTCTTTTATCTGCCTCCTGCCAGGTAGGCAAGTGAGCAGAAATTTAGCGGCGCTTCTTCTAAAGATGCTCAACAGAAGCCTCGCCGCAGAGATTTAGATGAAAGCAATACCGCCTTCTCAACGCTGGCAATTCCAGTTTGGTGGCAGTGACTTTGCAGCCTCTCCAAAGCACGTCAACGGTCTCATCACCATTCCTGGGAAACCTTGATGGTTGAAGCTACCAATGACTCTGGCTGTGCTGATAATATCATCCGGAGAGAGGCCAAGTGCTAAATCCTTTCTGTGTCTCAAAGGTTTTAGTACCTGACTTTGAGACACAGCATGGAGCCTTGTATGACCTTAGGTGAGACACTTAATCACCTCATGAGTTTCTTGACCTTTGATAACACTTTCTTCCTCACAGAGGAAATATATATATATATAGGCATTTTTATCTGTCTTATATAAATTAGCGGTTCAAATTCAGGATGTGAAATGGGGAGGATGTGAATGAGGATGTGAAGTAAGTCCTCTTGAAAGGCACACCGTTCATACATTGAACCGGGATCTGAGCGATATTTTTCTCTCAACCTTGGAAAATGTACTTAGTCCCCGTTCTTCACTTTTTCCTCCTCTCCACGCAGCATTTCTCCTAACCTATTACTTCTCCCTGCTCTATGCCAGTAGCAAGGAGACTAGGTGACCTTAGGTGATCCCACGGTCACAGGGACAGTTTCGGGGTACCCCTTTTTGCAGACTGTGGATAGCAACAGTCATGGGGGTGCACAACTGTGGGGCAGCACAGCTGATCCCTTGGGACATGGGGCTGCAGAGAAAGGCATCCTCCCAAATGCTGGGTGTAGGAACTTACCACAGCTCCCCATCAAAATCAATTCTGCACCTACAGATCAAAGCATGGGGCTTTTTGTGGGCACAAACTTAAAGCTGGGTTTGCCAAAAATAAAGACAAAAATAACGTTTGATTCTTCTTGTTCTATCTGCCGTTCTGATTAAGCCTGGGAAAAGTCCTAGATGTCTCTTAGAAAGCAATGCTTACATTTATTTAGCATGGGAATTTACAGTCTTAACTAACCTTGTAGTTAGTCCTCTCATTACAGCTCTTTCTGATGTCCCAGCCTAGATCCCCTCATGCTTTGTCTTCTTCTGAGACACTGAAGAATAGGGAAGAGCTGAATGATTTATTCATAGAATCATAGAATTTGGGTTGGAAGGGACCTTAAAGATCATCTAGTTCCAACCCCTCTGCCATGGGCAGGGACACCTTCCACTAGACCAGTTGCTCAAAGCCCCATCCAGCCTGGCCTTGAACACTTCCAGGGATGGGGCACCCACAACGTCTCTGGGCAACCTGGTCCAGGGTCTCACCACCCTCACAGTGAAGAACTTCTTCCTAATATCTAATCTGAGTCTACCCTCTTCCAGTTTAAAGCCATTACCCTTTGCCCTATCACTACATGTCCTTGTACAAAGTCACTCTCTGGCTTTCCTGTAGGCCCCCTTTAGGTGCTAGAAGGCTACTAGAAGGTCTCCCCAGAGCCTTCTCTCCTCCAGGCTGAACAACCCCAAATCTCTCTGCCTGTCCTTATAGGAGAGGTTCTCCAGCCCTCTGATCATCTTAGTGGCCCCCCTCTGGACTTGCTCCAACAGGTCCATGTCCTTCTCATGCTGGGGGCCCCAGAGCTGGACACATCCTCCACGTAGGGTCTCATGAGAGCAGAGTAGAGGGGGAGAATCCCCTCCCTCGACCTGCTGGCCACGCTTCTTCTGATGCAGTCCAGGATACGGTTGGCTTTCTGGGCTGCGAGCGCACATTGCCAGGTCATGTTGAGCTTCTCGTCAATCAAAACCCCCAAGTCCTTCTCCTCAGGGCTCCTCTCAATACCTACAATCTTTTGATTCTGGTAAATGAATGCACTTTTAAATAAGCAGATATACGATGAGAGTTAAGAAGTCAAAATTTCATCTTGGTGTCTGCAGACAGAAGTGAGAAGAAAAACAGACTGCAGGATGTTTCTAAGTTGTTTGGCTGGTGGACTTCACTATATATCATCTACATAGCCATGGCTTTGATTTTTCTAGACAGCAATGCTTTTTCTCTGCAGTTCTTCCCTCAAGCTCTCACATTAATCTACCTGCATTTTCAGTCATTAAACTTGAGATTATATTATATTAAATTTTACAGGTTACGTCATAGTTTTATTTTTTCTCGTCCTTTCCCTTGTATTACCTGGCTGGACAAGCATAAAATGTTTCAAGAGAAAATGCCTATGTCATAGTATTTGAAGGATGTATATAAACAAGAAGGCATACCTAGAGGTTATCATTGGGCTTGAAAGGTATTTTTCTTCTGAATTTGTGGATGAAAAAACCCCCAAGATCTGTTAACAACAGCAAAACGAGGCATCGGGGTTTTGCCAAAAATAAAAAACTTAAAAGAAGCAGGAGGATAAATACCTATGCTTTGATGTTTTCAAAAGCAAATAGAGGGAATTGGAAAGTTAACCAACTTTATTTCCTTTTAAAATTTCAAAGTTAAGAAATGAAAGAAATAAAAATTAAACTGAAGAATTTAGCTTGACTTCAATTCTTCCATTTATTTTTTAGTCTTCTAATAGCTTTTTTTAAAATATTTTTGGCTTGATCTTTTTTTTTTTGTTTTGTTTAGATCTATTTGACACTAAAAATGCCTTGGATTTGTATAAATGTTGGAATAACAATTGATAAAAATAAAAGACTATTAAACAATGGGATCAGTAGGATCCCATACCAGGAGAAAACTTTTCTAGTGAGCTGGGGTGAACCAAACCCACTGTAATTTCAGCCATTTAAAACCAGACCATATACAAACATGATTACCTGTTTTATATACTGAAGTTCAAAAACATGATAGAATTCTAGTGATAGTAGTGGGCATTTTCTTGGGATCAGTCCTCCAAGTTGACCTGTGAATGATCCCCAGTTTTAAATTGCTGGACCACAACATTTTTTAGCTATAATCTCTATTTCTTTTTTCTGCACTCACTGGAATTGCTGCAGATAGATGTATTTTTTCCTGTGCATGAGTGTAATTCTGTAGTTTGATGTGTCAGCTCCAATGTTATCGGGAATCCTTTAAATAAGTATTTGCTACAGAACTCCTCTTGACACCTCCCAAGCTACTCCAGATGTCCTACAAACTATCTTCACTACATAATTAAAAAAGCTGACACCTTTTCTCTACACCATCCTGCTTTAGACACTAGTGTACTATTTTCGTAACTCTGCCTTCCCTTCCCCAGTGAAATCACCGTCAGTTTTGTCATTTATTTCCATGGTCATAGGACCTGGCCTGGAGGCCTGACCATGCAGATCTCATTCTGGGTGACATCTGATCCATGGTTTAACACTGCAAAAAGCTATGGCGCCCTAAAATTAAGGCATTTCTCGGAAGTCCTCATTAACGTCTTTTCCAATGTGTCCCTCCTCTAAACCTTAGGTCCTTGAACACAACATCTGTCACAGCTGGCTCCATTAAATACACAGCAGCAACAGTTCCAGGTCAAGAGGTGGGGCTGGAAAGCAACGTGATTCCTAAATGCTTTAAAGCTTCACTATGCCCTGGACATTTCATGGCAGGTTATACACTGCAAGTTGTCCTCTCTGACATAAATCCAAACTGTTAGGCATTTTGGTTTTAATTTCCAGACACCAGTGGTTTTTTTTGGTTGTTTTCTTTCTTTCCTTCTTTACACATGAGATAATCTAGGATAGGTAATAGCAATGAAACCATCTTTTAACTGCTTCAAGGGTAGCTCTCAGCTTTGACATGAATGACATCGGCCAGAGGTGAGATGCTCATCTTGTCCCCATAGATGCTCCAAACTCTAATTGTTTCCAAGAGGCTAGCATAATGCTGATCAGCTCACGGCAACCATGATGGTGGCATGAGGTATTTGGAGGAAGATTTTCAAAGGTACAAAAGCACAGCCTCCTTCTTACTGAAAGCCAATGGGATATAGCATTTTATATCTGCTGTGGACTTTCGAAGGGCTCTTCTTTCTCCATTAAAACAATGTCTTTCTGCTGGCTCACTCTGTGCAGATCTCTTACCCAAATAAGCCCTAAAACTCAGCAGAAATCCACATGGGTAGACAAGTTCATGTTTATGGATCTGCCAAAAAAACTGGGACTCCAGGTGTTATCTTGTGACCACCAGTATAAGTCAAACGGCATCTAGGCAAATGCAAGAATTGCAGACTGAGAAGAAAAAAGACTGTGTGATCCCTCCTGAACTCCAAAGCCTTTTGGGCTGCAATACCCTTTCAGATTTCCATTCCCTCTGCTCTTACCTGAGGTATTTCTGAATTTAAGCTAGCTTTGCAGGTAGCACAGTAGTAATAACTAATGATGGAGAGCTACAAAGTTATGTGAAGAGAGCACTTGCAAAAACCATAATCCTGGAGAAATAAGAGTACCCCTATACCACTTAGCAAACTCAAGGAATTTATGATTTTTTTTATTTTCTTTTTTCTTCCAATGCATAAAGAAGATGCACAGTGTGCTATCCTGTATTGGGCATTCATTGGTTTGCACTCTTCCCCCAATTCCTAAAGAGTGTGCTTAAAGTGAGAAAGATATTGCATGAGTGGAGCACTGGCATTTTTCCCAGCAAGGATCTGAGTACTGGCAGTTTTCCTGAACTAAGAGGGACATTTCTATTTTGCCCCTTTCTGCTTCACTTGAAGAAGGACAAAAAATGTGCAGCAATAAAAGGAATCAAGAAACCAACTAATCCTGCCCTTATTTCTACTTTAGAGTCCTGCTATTTCACTCAAACACATGCTATAGCATTCAAGCCACTCTCTCATTTTCATGGCTGTCTCTGCACAACACACGTGTATGTTGTAGACCAGGTGGTGAGTATGGACAGCAGCTGGGCCCAGGCCTGAATCTGAGTAAGCAGCTTCATTATCAAAAGGTTTTTCACAGGAATCATTCCATATCTGTGATCAGCATCATTGCCTTTCTTTATGTTTTGTTTCACGTTGCTATAACTTTCAGAGGCAGAGCAATTAGACTGGCATGCAGCTTTCTGCATGAATGCATATTGTGAATTTACAGGCTAGCTTAATGATGTTTTCTGGTTTGTTCTCAAGTCATTTTCTAATAATTCCTATCATTATATTTGCCCTTTTGGCTGCCACTGAGCACTGAGCTGGCATTTTCAGGAGGTGACTGTACAATCCCTTTCCTAAACAGGAATAGCTAATCCTAATTCTGACAATGAGTACACATGGTTTCGATAGATTTTTTTCCTATGCACCTGGATTTATTTTTGTCAACAGAGAATTTTATTCTTTTGTGCAGTCACTGAGATCCTCTGAAGTTTCTTTAGTTCTAAATAATCTGAATAATTCTCTGTCAGCAATAATTTTACCAGATCATTACCTTCCCCGCCCCGCAAGAGTATTATGCACAACACAGCTAAGGCTCCTGCTCATAACTTCCTTCATTGTGAAATTTAATCACCTTGTTTCTGATCTCTTTTGTTTCTGATCTTTTTCTCATTATTAGTTATCAACCTTCTCTCTTACACTGTGACAACTTCTTTAACATGGGTGTGAAAGCATTTCTTTGGCGCAGGGCAGTATGGGAATCAAAATACCCTGCGCTGACCACTTGTTCTTGCCTGCCTATTTTGGGCTCTGATTCTCTGGATCTGACCCTCTGTTCAGTTTCTTAAAAGCCCCTTTTTGCTATGCTTCACTTATCCAGCACTGCTGAGGATCCCTTTGAGACATTATCCTGCTGGATTGTCATTTAAAGTTTGTAACACTGAAATTATGCCAGTGAGGCTGAGAAAGACTCACAAAAGGAGAACAGACAGAGACAGAATAAGAGCAATGCAGAGGATATGACAAAACCCCAGATAACGAATAGCATATGGAATTGCAAACTTGTGTTGAAATAAAACCAGATAAATAGGCAAGGATGCATTTTCAGTAAAGCCCCAAGGATATGATCTCCAGTTCTGGAGGCCATTCTGCTTACACTTGCATCCAGTCAGAGCTATCTGAAAAATACGTTGTTTTGCTCATCCAAATCTTGCCTTAAAACATCTGATGGTTTTTATAACATCAAGCTGAGTTTATTTGTTTGCTGGGAAGGAGCCTCTTCTAAAGTCTAACAAACCGAGTTATGGGGACTGACTGGGTCAGTGAGATATTCCCATTGTCTCAGTGCTATAAATGATAAAATAACAAGAATTTCATTAGGGCAACATGGTAATCAATATAGGACTCATCCTTTAAAAGGGAAGTCACTGAGAGTTAAAAGATGTGCACTCCTCCATTCCTAACATACGCTTTCATTTCCAAAACATTTTAATTTGAATTTTCATGAGTACAGGGCTGCTATTTACTGCTGAAGGTATAGTACTATAAATAAAGGGTACAAAAAAGGTATATCATTATCTCCCTGGTTATTCAAAATTTGGGTGTCTGTTTTGTGTGCCTAGCTAAAAAGACACGAATGTGTCTTGATGTTTCCGAGTGTATGAAATTTTGTCTGACTAAAAATAAAGGTAATCATCATTTTCAGAGAAAACCATCAACTGCAGAGGAATTGGTCTCAGGGTTTCTGAAGAGGCTTTTTATTCTTGCCCCAGCATGAACAGTTATTTCTGTAAGGTACGTATAAGGATAACTACAAACTTGAACAGGAATTCTGAACTCTGTCTGACAACAAACACATGATAATTACCTGCACCTTCAGCTCCTTGCTTTTTTAATATTTTTACCAGATCCACGGGACTGTTGTGGAAATGGAAAAGTACATGATCAATCTTCCAAATTTGTCATGTTTACAGTTGTGTTCAGTTACTATTTGAAAACATGAAAATTGTCTGATTTTTACTTTGGGATCAACAATACTCAGACAAAGCTGGTATGAAAGTAATTTATACGAAATTATTTGGAAGTCTGAAGTTGAGTAATTATAATGCCTCAAAATGAATATTTTTGGTATAGGTCTAAATCAAGACCTAGAAACAAGACACTTCATGTGTCATTAGGATCACGGAATCATAGAATAGCCCAGGTTGGAAGGAACCTCAGAATATCATCTGGTCCAGCCTTTTCTGGGAAAGAGAGCCTAGATGAGATCACCTAGCACCCTTTCCAATTGCAGCTTGAAAACTCCCAGCTATGGAGACTCTACCACGTCCCTAGGAAGGTTGTTCAAGTGATTGATTGTTCTCACTGTAAAAAATTTCTTATATCAAGATGAAACTTCGCCTAGTACAAATTGTACCCATTGCCTCTTGTCTTCTCCATGTGGCTGCCTGTGAAAAGAAAGCCTCTGTCCTCTTTGTAGCTGCCCTTTAAGTACTGGAATACTGGGAAGAGAAGACTTAACTCCCTCAGCCTTTCCTTGTTATTTTCCTTATTATTATTTTTTCCACTTTTATTAGGGTACTAATAAAAGTAAGCCTATATTTGATATTATGCTGCTCCTGTTGGCACCTCTGTAAATCTCCCATCACCATTGTAGAGTTATAAATGAAGTCTCTTGCTCTTTTTTAGCCAGAGTTCCATCCTGATCCTGAAAAGCTGCTGTTAATTCACTCCCACAATTTCACCCACTACATGTATTTCTTCCTCACCTTACAGAGCTAGCATACAATGAAACTCTCCTTTCAAACATTTCCAGCCCCCCATACTAAGTGAGATGTGAAATTAAGAACACTTTGGGGAGGGTTTGTTCAGCTTGTATGCTCTGCAAACCCATCTTTTTGCATGGGATGTTAAATTTATGCTAATTAAAGCTGAAAAATTGCTTCTGCTGCAATTGAGTGTTTGCAGGATCCTTTGCCTACTGATTCCTTTTTTTTTTTTGAGTCAGAAAAGTGTAAGTTTTGTTAAAGGGAGAGGTGGAAGTCTTGCTGAAAGGGCCTCATCAACGGTAGCATGGGTGTTTCTCTAATTCCTTAGTGAACCAACCTAGCTGAATGCCATTACATCACCATGCTCTTACCCCACCAAACTGGAATCAATATTACTCAGGACAACATTTCATTAGAATTTTATGCTCCTAATTATAATATATACTGCAGCTATTGGACTGCCTATTCTTCGATTCAAGTGCCCTTGCCAAGGTAACCTGTAAACTGCATTATATAGGATTTATTACATCATTTCCTTTGTGAATATAAGGTGATTATCACCTTCATTACTAGTCATAGATGTATGCGCTATTGTATTTTAAGTGTATTACTGCCTTCCATGTGGCACATGGTAATTTACAATTACAGTCGCTTCCCCTTAATCGTTATACTACAGTCTATTAGCAAACTGCATTTCCTAAGGCCTAGAAATATTTTGGTTTTTTTTTTAAATCATCCTTGAAACCCAAGGGTTTTGATTTCTTAATGGTTGATTGCTGTTTCACTTTTACACCAACCCCTAAATGTTTTTTTGTAGCCTGCTCTCACCCTTGAAAACAGTATGCTGAAGGTACTAACCCAGCAATTCCCACCTTCTTATGCTGGAAAACACAAAAATACTGGGCCCTAGAACCTAGTATGGCACTGAAAAATAAGAAAATTAAATCAAATTGCCCCTTATCTTACTCTTTCAAATTGAATTATTTGATTCTGTGCAGACAGCATCTCAACTGCAAAGCATTTGCAAAGCAGCTTCTCAACCAGATCTAGATGGGAGAGAAACTGGTACTTCATGCCCTCGAGTTTTTTTTCTCAGTGTTTTAAAACCCAGTGCTATCAATTAATCATTATTGTCATCCAAGTGACACACTGTACAGAATGTCATTATGCTTGCTTTTAAAATGCAAGCCCCTTCCCTGTGGCATAGTGAACACATTTAGAGGAATAGAGGAGAATATTTTACTATCTGTGTGATAATGTATTTGTTCTCCTTTAACTTAATCTTCAGTCTTCTTCCCATATAAGAAGTTGTCTCAGTTATTTTTTTACACTTTTTTTATGCACATGCACTGCTTAGTCTTCAATTTATCAGGCCAGATTTGAATCGTCTGTAGATTTTCTGTTACTCAGGGGCTTGGATCATATCACAGAAGTTAAAAGAAGATTTAAAAAAGCTCTGAATGAAAAAAAAAAAAGATAAGTAGAATATAATTATCTGGCCTCAAATCTGATGCCTGGGAAAATGCACTGGGGTCTCTTAATGCTAACAGTTTGACAACTCAATCTGGAACACCCGTATTTCCTGAGAACGTTCAGTTAATGCTACTTCAGAAGGAAGAAGCCCGTATTTTGAATCAAAACCCGTACTCTTCCATCCGTTCTCCTCAAGGCTTTATGGCCAACAACAGCAAGGAACAAAAAAATAAGATCTAACCTGAGGCAGCATTGAGTAACTCCACGGTGTAAACCCAGATGCCTGCTTGAACCTAAGAAACCACCCTCTGAAGCCTTCTGCATGACAGTGAATAGATCTTCACTTGTGAGAATGGTTTGGGAAGTGATGGCAGAGCTGAACAAGCTGTAAATTTCGTATTCAGACCTACGTTTCTCCATCTGAAAGGTTCTGAATGAGCGAAGTTGAACAAATGAGCCCTGAACAGATATTCTGTTTCACTTATCTCCCCACTGCAGTCTCCACTTAGCTCAAGAGCAGATTTTCTAATCTCTGTTTCACCAGCATTAACATTGAGGAATGATGGGATGCTCAGTCAAGATTGCAAGGTAGACTCTTCCTTTCTCTCCTTTTGACATTTAGAGATTTAATCCTTTGCAATCTGTGTGTGTCTCACTGTCCACTACAAGCTGGTTTAACCCTTTGCTAGTCTCATTCAGCTTTTTTGAAATAGGACTGAAAAGCAGCAGCAAAAAAAAAAAAAAAAGAAAGAGTTACAGAGTCTGTTTGAACACAGAGCCCAGTTCATGGACTGTTTAATGGTCTGTAACAAGCACATGGAAAGGAAAGGAGGCGGAATTTTATACAAAGGACAACCTGCGTTTGGGCCAATGCATTAATTTAGTCACAGTTATGGAACTGAATCTGCAAATCCTTATCAGCTGGCACCTCCCTTGGAAAGGAATCCATCTTCTTGATGGATTTACAGAGTAGTTGTATCTACTCTTAGAGTCCCTTTTGCAAAATGAAACAACACAAGCACTTTGTGGGTTTTGTCATGTTTCTTTGCACACAGGAATGTGGAAGCGCTGAAAGAGAGGATGCAGGCATTTGGGAAAACCGTTGTAAGAGTGACCTACATTACCTCCAAGTCAGATCAAGTGCCCCAGCCCAGGAAAGAAATACATCATTGTTCATAGTCAAGCTAGGCTAACTTAGGTTCTGCTAAAGCTCCAGCTGCATGGTAGAAGAACCTCGTTAGTCTCCTTTTGCAAGACAAGGTCTCCACTATCTTAACCCTGTTAGTAATCTGTTTCTACCTTTGCTCCACCTTCCCAGCTTTAGTTGATTTGTTTTAACCATAAGTACATGCTGTATTCCAGAGGGAAATACTGTCATCACTTGTGCAATGTCATTATTGTTTGTGTATCTCAACTGGAAATTCAGATTTACCAAAAGTAAATCTGAAGCAAATCAGACACTGATGTCATTTTTCACAATAATACTAGAGTATTTACGAAGCTCTTAATTTAAAAGTACTACTGAGTTTTCCTGGCCAAACATAAATAAAAAAAAAAAATCCTGGTGCAAATGTAATCAAAACTGATCTTCAATAAACTCCTCATGACCACACCACACCAGTGCCTCACAGCTACCTTCTGATCAGTCAAGTCACTGGATAATGGAAGAAGAAGCAGTATCATTTCTCTGAGTGGCTTTGCATTTTACTGGCAAAAATAAGCTTTGTTTCTCTTAAGTATCACTGTAAAGAAAATAAGATGGATTCTACTCAGCCTCCTATATAATGTACTATATATTTTGTCTGAGTACCTATTACAGGATGTACTATTCGCAATGATATGTGATTCAGAAAGAATAGGTGGATTGTCATATATCAGGCATGATCTGGTCTGTATAGAATAACAAAACTTTCAACTGACAGGAAGAAATTTCAGTTAATTTTGTAGGAGTGATTTTCCTTTCTCTTTCCAATGAAGATTTGCTATCTTTGGATTTCACTGCAACGTTATGTTAAACTCATTGTAATACTGAAGAAGCAACTGCTCTTGTGAGTAGGAATGGCAAGTAAAAATGCTAAATGACTATTAATCTTGATGTTCTGATCAAATTTTAGTGAAAAGGAATATTGTTATTTTCTCTATTCTAAATAATCCCCTTTAACACTTAAATAGTAAGGTGGGATTGAGAGAGTATAAACCTATAGTTGCTCTGTTCCAGCAGCACCCTCTGACTTTAAGTGAAGAGGGAGAGATTGATATGTATTTTGTAAAGGCGGGGGAGATAAAAGGCACTACAGAATGTATATGTTGCACAGTTGCAACTATTTTAGAATATGCAGATGACCACCATGCAAACAAATGGTTGTTTGAGATCCCAAAAGTAAGAGGGAAGATATCATAAAGTGCAAATCCATTCTCTTACATTCCAAGAAACAGCAGTAAGATCTAACTAAATCTGAAGCAAATCAGACACTGATGTCATTTTTCACAATAATACTAGAGTATTTATGAAGCTCTTAATTTAAAAGCACTACTGAGTTTTCCTGGCCAAACATAAAGAAAAAAAAAAAATCCTGGTGCAAATGTAATCAAAACTGATCTTCAACATTCCAAGACCAAAATCCATAGCTGCTTCTGCAGGAGAAGGCAGTCTTGTGCTGACCACTCTGACAGAATAGTAAGGATCAAAAGAAAAGATCAGATAATATATGTGGACAAATGCTAAATGCTTAGCCATGTAGGACCAAAGAATTATGTCTTAACAGAAATGGTGCAACCCTCTTTGCTTTATTTCTATAAAGCTGCACTAAATAGACAGTAAAAACAACCTTATATTTTAGAGCAGATATTCTTTTTTAACCTCTGATGCCTTTTCAAAACAGGGTTGTGTAAAGATAGCTTGTAAGTAATGGAACATCTAGTACAGTACAAATATCTTATACGGAAATTAATTTTTAAGAATAACAGTTTATAGTAGGATTATAAAGGTATTTAAGTCTACATAGTTATCACTGTTTCTCAGTGAAAAAAAAAATTGGGACGTTTTGGAAATACACAAAAGACTCTGTCCTCATCCCTTGCCAAACCAGAATTTTATCCCTTTAGAGTTTTATTTTTGACCCCTAAATTCCTATTTCTTTGATAACCCTGTTTAAGAGATTCATTGTTTGGAATACTAAAAATTAATGACGGAATTTGAAAGCATTCCTGATTTCAACAGATATATAATTGAGGAGTGTAACCTCCTAATATTTGTGCTGGTGTGACTCCTTCAGTCCCAAACTACTGATTACTCTTTCAAGCTACACAAAATATCTCAAATCCAAAAGTTTATAAAAAGAAACAAAATCTGAGATAATTAGAATCGGTGGAAGTTGTAGAGTTATCTGAAGGAGATGGCTGACTTCTAAGGAGTTACTGGAGAGGAAAAGGCGATTACAGCAAATCTGAGCTCTTTGAGCCAACACATGTTGCTGGGCAAGAGGAACGAGGTAGAACCATTTTTGTGCATTCATGAATTTATTTAAATTATGCAGGCTGAAGGGCATTAAAAATGCTGTCCTGGTTTCCTGTTGGCAGGCAGAACCATCCCAACACAATTAACTCCAAAATCCATTTAATAATATCACAAATCACGTTTAAAAGCAGAAGTAGGTCTCCCAGATACCCATGGAGCCAAACATAAAGCACAAAAGCCAAACACAGCTAAAGGAATTTGGTAAAGGAAGTTCATGTCACTCACCACCTACTTGCTAACGAAATTTGTGAGAAGCTGCAAACTTAATCACACTGCTGTTTGAGGATGTTTGGCTTTTCTAGGCAACCATGTGTCCAGTTTTCTCTCTCTAATTACTGATATTTGGAATCAGAGAGTCATGGAATGGTTGCGGTTGAAAGGGACCTCTACAGGTCAGGTTGGATGGTGCTTTGAGCAACCTGATCCAGTGAAGGATGTCCCTGCCCATGGCAGGTAGGCTGGACTAGATGACCTTTAAAGGTCTTTTCCAACCCAAACCATTCTATGATTCTGTGAGGTCATCTGGTCCAACCCTCTACTCAAGCAAGGCCACCTACAGCTGGCTGCCCAGGACCGTGTCCAGATGGGTCTTGAATGTCTCCAAGGATGGAGACTCCACCACCTCCCTGGGCAACCTGTGCCAGTGCTCAGTCACACTCACAGTAAAAAAGTGTTTCCTGGTGTTCAGAGGGAGCTTCTTGTGTTTCAGTTTGTGCCCTCTGGTCCTGTCACCGGGCACCACTGAAAAGAGCCTGGCTACATCTTCTTTGCTCCCTCCCTTCAGGTATTTATAGACATTAATAAGATCCCCCCCTCAGCTTTCTCTTCTCCAGGCTAAACAGTTCCAGCTCTTTCAGCCTTTCCTCACAGGAGGGATGCTCCAGACCCTTAATCAACTTTGTGGCCCTTTGCTGGACTCTCTCCAGTATGTCCATGTCTCTCTTGTACTGAGGAGCCCAGGACTGGACACAGTTGTGGTCTTAACAGTGCTGAGTAGAGGTGAAGGATCACCTCCCTCGACCTGCTGGCAATACATTGTCTAATGCACCTGACCATACAACTTGCTGCCTTTGCAGCAAGGTCCCGCTGCTGGCTCATGTTCAACTTGGTGTCCACCAGGACCCTCAGGCCCTTTTCCGCCATGCTATTTTCCAGATAGCTTTTTCATTTCATAAGTAGAAGGACTAGGTTTTCCTGAAAGGGCCAACGCTTTCCTTAAGGGCATCCAGGCCTTGGTTAAAAAGTAGGAAAGATGCAGTATTTGAGTTCCAGATTGGAAAAGGGCAGTAAGACAGCCGAAGTGTACAACCGTGTAAGGACGTCAAGCTGTGTGGAATGCATCTGATGGGTCTTAAACCAAGGTGGAAGAGAATTGTGTGACAGGCAACAGGATGGTTGGTTTATGGACATGGATCATTACCAACCCATAAAATCAACATGTATTCATGACTTGTGAATCACGAGCAGTGTATCCACAGTTCTGATTTAACAGTTTAGGAAAATCATTTGACTAAGAATGCCATATCTCCTTGCACTCAAAGTGGGAAATAACACTGGGACCCCATTAATATTATGTAAACTTTGATAAATTTTAAACTATCCCTTTATGGCCACAGGTTACAGGAGTTCATTACTGTGCGTGAGCTCTCCCCACAAGCCACATTAAACTGATAAAAATTTGTTTTTAACTCAAGTAGTGCGGTCTATACTCAAAATTACATTGTGCCCAGTTTTAAGTACTGTCTACATTAGTAAACAGGAGACAGCAAGTCTAGCTGCTGGATGAGGTACTCACTCATTTGATGAAGATTGTTAAACTATTTAGCCATTACCGATAATATTATTTAACATGCTATTATGGTCATTATTATCAGTATTTATGTTGCTCCTGCAAGTTTGAATCATGGACAATGCATTAACTAAGCTGCGCTCTATCTGAAAACACAACCTTTTCCTCCAATATGTTCCCCAACCACCCTGGGACCACAGGTACTGCAGCGGAACACAGCAGGCTTTCTCAATTTATAGAACTATTCCTAGCACAATTTTATCCTGGGCCAGCTAGCACTGCCTAGAAGAACTCGTAACTATGGCTGGATGGTAGCAAGGACCAAAAACATTGGATCATTTCCTATGTGGATATAGAAACTCCATGCCAGTTGAGCCTTGACATTGTTTGCTAGAATGGATGCCATAGGAGGGCTTTGCTCTTTCCAGTCTAGGAGACGAAAACAGAGATCTATTTATATTATTGACTTCACTGCCACATCTGCTGATGGCACATACAGGTCTGTGATGTGCCTCAGGAGGGACAACCCTGACTTAGTAAAAATATCAGTGCTAATAGTACTGAAGCTAAATAAAGAAAAACATGTGTAAGTTTGCATTGAGAGTAGTATACCTGCTATCCTTTATTTTGCCTTTTCCTTTCACTGCCATAAAGTCCAGATGCCTTTTGCAAGCTGGGACTGCTAAGTAGGACTCGGCTGAATTCACCTGAGCTGGTGCAGGGCACTCATTTTGCAAGCTGGCTGATCACAGTGAACCCATTGTGGAGGGTCCCTCAAGAGCTCCAGGGATACTTCAAAGGAAAAGCATTGAGATGGGGGAAGAGGATGGGAAGGAATTTGCATTTTAAATGTGACTCTTCCATGAATGAATAATAAGGGATTTGTAAGGCTGGCCACCAAGAATTAGAAGAAAAAAGCCCTCTTCTTTGGTGCTACAGCTAATTCTTCAGGCCTGTTTTCCAGTGATATTAACACACAGTTTCTTCCCGCAGAGCTTTTGTGCAACCGAAACAATTAAGGAGGTACATCAGTTAAATAACAAGCTACTCTAGGGAAGATGGAGCCAAGAACTTAATCTTATGACACTTGAAAGCTGCCAGAGTGGGTGGCTGAACTTCCACATGAGGTATTCAGACTTTCTTAAGAATGGACTGTATGTGCAAATATCATGAAAATTGGGCTATCTCAATGAACATGATGCAGTTTTCACAATATCCCTTTAAAATTGAATTGTTGGGGAAGATGTGGGGGGGTTGGTGGTTTTTTTTTTCTTTTTTTCCCCTCTTCTCTAAAGTTGCAATACTCAATGTGTAGCAGGTTAGGATACTCAGTAAGGAGTAACTCAGTAGGATTATCTCAGCAGGATTTCCTCTGTGCTTGGGCCCTATGCTGCTGTGAGAGACATAAGAGAATAGAGTAGTGCATTCACTATGGAGTTGTGTGAGGACCACTTGCCATATACCATTTGCAGCCCCTCAAATACTCACTGGCCTTCCAGCAAGCAGTTTTCCTGTGACACTGCATGTGCTGGGATACCGCAGTGATGAGCACAGCACAGGTACCCCATCAGAAATAAGAAAGACTTGTTGAGTCTCATCCCTGAGTCTCAGGCAAAACTGCATCCTACAACTATGTTCACTTTGAAAGACAAAAGATTCGTTCTCTCCTGTCATCATGGTAACAGTAAAAGATGGATTCATCATTAAATCACATCTAACTGTCGTGGTTTAACCCCAGCCAGCAACTAAGCACCACGCAGCCGCTCACTCACTCCCCCCCCCATCCAGTGGGATGGGGGAGAAAATCAGGAAAAGAAGTAAAACTCCTGGGTTGAGATAAGAACGATTTAATAGAACAGAAAAGAAGAAACTAATAATGATAATGATAACACTAATAAAATGACAACAGTAGTAATAAAAGGATTGAAAGGTACAAATGATGCGCAGGGCAATTGCTCACCACCCGCCGACCGACACCCAGCCAGTCCCCGAGCGGCGAATCCCTGCCCCCCCCTTCCCAGTTCCTAAACTAGATGGGACGTCCCATGGTATGGAATACACTGTTGGCCAGTTTGGGTCAGGTGCCCTGGCTGGGCATGAGAAGCTGAAAAATCCTTGACTCTAGTCTAAACACTACTGAGCAACAACTGAAAACATCAGTGTTATCAACATTCTTCACATCCTGAACTCAAAACATAGCACTGGACCAGCTACTAGGAAGACAGTTAACTACATCCCAGCTGAAACCAGGACACTAACCAAGTGCAACTGGGTGCAGGAAATTCAACTAACACAGGATGGAAATGGTGGAGAGGTTAGAGAAGAGCTAACCACCTGGGAATAAAACAGGAGGAGATGCGGTCCTGTGCTTAGCTCTGGTGTGATGTTTCACTGTGATACTGGGAAAATCACTTAACTATGTGCTGCTGTTTCTTCAGTCGCTACAGCACAGATAATATCATGTGCTTTCAAAAGCATTTGGAGATTTCCAGATGATAAATTGTGCTACAGAGGTAGACAGAATGCTACTTTTGTTGATTATTATTATTATAGGAAAAAAAGGACAGATCTAGGATTGTTTCGTTCTCTGTAGGTTCCAGCATCATTTAGAAAGGAAAATAGAAAGCTATTTCTGGAATCATACAAGGCATAAAATAAATAGCATAACTAGTATTTCACATGAATATCAGAATTAGTTTGAAATTTGGATGATTAAAAAAAGAAAGAATTATTGGAACACACAATAGTCTGCTTCCAAAGCTTAAAAGAAGTTATATATGATGTTATTTGAGCTGCATTTTCAAGGTAAAGTTCAAGGAAAGAGGTCTGAAGCATAAATAAGAATTTATTTTTAGACACCTTATTCTAAAACTTGCCTTGTTTTTATCTTTCCAATATAACAGAGAAAATAAAAGCACTTTTCTGCAGAAGTACCATTTGATTCTTGTGAGGCTGGACTCCTGTTCATTATCTTGAGTAGATTGTCTGTAGCTGTGAATCACATTACAGTGAAAAAGGCAGCAGTCCTAGTTTCAAGTACAGACTCCCTGAATACGAAGCTGGATTCTGTAAAATATGTAAGCGTTTAATTAAAATATCTTGAAGCCAGTTTAGTAGGAACTGGAATATTGTTCCTACTCTCTGGTGTTTTAGCAAAGCCAAAAAGAAATGAACACAAAGCACTGGAACAGTTGGAAGAAAGCATACCACAAGTCTTAACTTCACACTGGCATGTTACAAGTATTTAAGGGCTATTTTAAAGTATTTTTTTGTTTACCTGCTATCATGACTATAACACTAGGGCTAAGGAAAATGACCGTTGGTTTGCAAATATCAATAAACTAGGTAGTCCTTTTTGTTATTCAATATCTAACTGTTCTCCAGCCTACACCCATCACCAGTTTGTCCTGCTCTCTATTTTGTCTTCAGTTTTAGCAGCGGGCTTTTCACAAAAGCCTGGAAGGAGCTACAACAGCTTTATGAACTTCACCATCCTCACTGTCTAGTTAGGTCAGCTAGTGGCAGTAAACACAAAAAGAGCTGAGTTAATCCCCACAGTCCAGGTGGATCTTTTTTGAGACCTTGCAACACTCTAATTTGCTTCTCTAAATGCTTCATGTGCTTTTTTTCTCATCCATTTTCTTCAAAATCCCTAAATAGCTCCCATTAAAAATCAGGGTAGTGAACTGGATGGGTTTCTGCCTTTGTCCCTCCTCTCCTCTCCTCTCCTCTCCTCTCCTCTCCTCTCCTCTCCTCTCCTCTCCTCTGTTTTCTGAAGGACAGTTATCCAGGCTTGTGTACAGCCAGGAGAAAGGACCCAGCAGCTCCCAAAGGTGTTTCATCCTCTAAGACAGTATCAAAAGAGAGGCAGGACCTCTCAGCCTCTGGTGATACCTACAATTTTTGACTGCGTACAGGGGAGTTCAGAGAGCTCACTTAAGACTGAAAAACCTAACTTTTAGATGGATGAGTTAAAGATGAATCTGCTTTTCCTCATTTGACTTCAGTCTGCTTCTTCTTTGGGAATCCTTACAGCTGAGATTTTTTGCATGGGACTTTTTTTGCATGAAATGTATAAGAAAGAAAATGTGTTGATCTTAAACATGAGCACTTTCCTCACTTAGGGGTGAGTCACAATCAATATTTGACTGAGACAGAACAGTGAAAGTATTAGCGGAGGTTGTTGGTGGGGGGATGTTTTCACCTGAAATACCTTAGACATCATATCTCAGTTTTGCTGCCTTTAAAACATGGATATTGATAGCTCTGCATGTCAGAGGCGTACTTGGAGTGGTAAGTTAAGACCAGCTAGATGAAAGGCATGCAGGGCTTTTATTAATATCTGTACCATAATATCTTCAGTTTGGCAAACTGTCTTATAGTCCATTATGAAAGGAATGTGAGGCATATAAGTGTTTAGCATTAAATGCTTCAATCTCTGTTCATTCTAATGAGAATGGTACCTGGGTTCACACTGAGATCCAGAGCTGACAAGTTGGGTTCACTTAATACCACCCTCTGTAATATCCTTTTATAAATCTATTTTAATTTTATTTTTTTTTTACACTTGGCTACAAGCAATTCTACTGTCTATAGCTTGAGAATCAAGCCCTTGGTCTAAGCCTTTGTAAAACCTGATAGCTTATTTCTCATTATGTCCATAGTAATTTCAATTATTTTCCTTTGTCTAAGACTTCCGTTACGCTTTGATGCCTGTGGACATTTTAAGTAACTACCTTTTTTATTAGCTGACTCAACACATGACAGAAGATTATTCTGTCCAGTTCTTCTCTTAAAGTACTTTTATCAGCCAAAGTCCTTATATGCCCTCTCTTAATGTTACCATAGTATCTGCAGGGATGGAAGCACTTAGTGAATTTACCCTCAAAACACACCTTTGGGTTAGAGAAGATTTCCATCCATTTTTAGCAGAAGAATTGACCCAAATAACATACAACTGAAACAGACAATTAGTTCAAACACCTTTATCGAAATTTGGGGAAGAGCAACTAACACAAAAATGGACTGAAGGTTTTCCCATGCGAAAAGACCTGTGTCAAAATCAAGAATTAAGTTGGGATCGTCACTTCTCCATCCAGTTCCTTATCAGCCATCGGATCAGTCCTTCAGTACAAACACTGAAAATAAAAATAGTTTTGGTGCATTCTGGAACATAGTAGCTTAATTGTTTCTTGGGCTCTTCTTTCTATAGAAAGGGAAAGATTGGGGGCCATTCTTTAAGTAGTATTCTCGCTTTTGTCAATGTCTGTGTCTCACACTGGAATAGCCAGCAATGCTGACTGTCCTCTATAACATCAGAGTAGTCAGATATATCCAATCTGTGTTACCCGAAGGTTTTCCTGGGATAGAACAGACATTCTCAGGCAGAACCCACCACTTTCCTTCCACCCCTTTGCTGAACACTGCCACCAACATGCCTTTGAGAAACTTTACCACAAATCGACATCTACTTGCTGTCTCTCTCTGTCTCAAACACAGGTTTAGGCACATGCCAAAAGGCTTAGTGACCAAAGCTAAAAAAACTCTACAACTTTTGTAGCAAGTTGTGTGACACATCTTAGCTCAAGCTCCAGCCTTCCTTAGCACAGTGTAATAGTGTAGATACTTCCAGAGCCAAAAACACAGCAAAAAATGTATAATAATGTCTTAGGACCAAAAGGGAACTACACAGGACCCAGAAGAGACCCAGAGTCAAGTGATATGAGATGCTACTCTGCACTACAGGATTGTAGGATGTTCTTAAGCAACATGGACTTGTAACTTGGCCTTGAGGCTAGAAATAATCTCTTGGTACTTTTAAAATAAGCAATACATCTGCAGCACCTGAAGATCTTGCTTGAGCTAGAGCCAGGGCTGTGGATGGAAAGCACAAGGCTACTTAGATTCAAGCATACTTCAGTCTGCTTTTCACTTGCATGGAACGCAATTTTCCTTTCTGTATCCCTATCACATTGTGTTTTCATCTCTTTTTTCCCCAAGAAAAGCAACAGCAAATTTGTGTCTGAAGGAAAATCCTCATTAACGTTCTGAAAGAAGTAGGGTGTAACGTGACGTTTCCAGGAGATCTTTCTCCCTCTGGGATTCATTTCTCCAGGAATTCAAGTCAAAACATACAGAAAGAAACATAAACTCCAGTAAGTGGGTCCTCCTTCAAAAGAAAAAAAAGAGAAAAAAAAAAAAAATCCCCAAACAATCCCCTTCAAAATCAAAGCCTTCAGTTCCTTCTGAAATAACATCTTCACCTGAAAAATGGGCTCAATGATAGGACTGTTTCTGCTGTCTCAGGTTCTGGGTATTCTGAGTTAAAAAAAAAAATAATGCTGAAACCAATATTAAGTTCAGAACAAGGTTTAGTAATCTCACTAAATGCCAATAGAGTTTTAATGCTGTTTTCATTAACTTTGTGCCCTTTCATATAAAGCTGGAGGGCTACTCAATGATAAGAAAACTCCACCGATATAGTCATATGAATGGATGCTAAATGCAAATTCTGGAAGCACTGGGCTATGCTCACAGCAGGGCTTTGACAGGATAAAGATTTTATGGAGTGTCATATCAGGACTTGTTGAGTAGGCTGAATGTCAAGAGTAAAAGCAACAGCAGGAAAAAAAAAGAAAGCAAGAAGATCTCTGAAGTGATGGGGGGTTTTTTTGGTTGGAAACTGCAATTAAAAAAATTAACTTTCCTCTATAAGTAGCTAAAAACCCAATAGGAAGCTCATCAAAAGGAGATTAAAAAAAAAAAAAAAAACCTGACAGAGAGCAAAACCCTGCCTTTCCCTAGAAAGCCAGAGACAGGCTGACAAAATATTTCTGCCAGGCCTAAACTTTTCCAACACATTACAGTAGGAGATTTGGTTATCTGAGTTGCAGCATCAAGCCTAATACTTTGGCTGGGGTTCTTTTTTTTTTTTGGGGGGGGGGTGAAGTACTTGTGAGTAGGCTGGGGCGGAAGGAGAACTCTCATGAACAGGATAGCCTGACGAAAACAAAGTATGTCCCTACGTGGAAGTGCAGATGGAAGAGGGTAAGAACATGGGTTTTATTACCAGTTCACTCAAGGACTCACTCAGTGTTTCTGATTCACCAAAGTCCCTGCAGACGCACCTGGAACTCAGGAGCAGCTTCACCAGCTCCTACAAGACAGGAAGGTTACACCTGCGAGGAATTAAGCGTGTGCTCAAGGCTCTGCTTGCGCTCTTCCTCCCCAAAATGTTTTTTTCCCCTGTCTGTGAATTCTGGTGGGACATTATACCCATTTCTGTATGTATTGCCCAACACCACATAAAAAGCTCTCTAACCATGAATGTTAAAGCCAGCATCACCCTCACTGATCTCAGCTGTTGTGTCTCTATACAGAGAGAAATATCTCAAGAACACAAGTTCTCCAAAACTAATGTGACTGCTAAAGACAGTAAGAGGTGAGTTAACTTGTGCCTCTGGTTAATTTTCACCATTGATGAAAGAGAGGATCGCCATGACCTGCTTGACCTAAATACCTATTTTTCTGAATGGCTGAAGTGAGGTAACAATATACTTCGCCACGTTTTGTAGTAACTGTACGCTAAATTTGGGTTCGTTGCTCAGATTCGCTGGAGTGAGAAACCACAACGGCTTCTTTGTTCTTTTGGGAAGGCTATCACTAGCCTTTTCCTTGGATGCCTGATGTGCCTCAGATAGGAGCCAGACCACCCGCTGAATCAGCAAGGTCTGAGCAAGTTATCCCATTGGATTGACTCAACAGCAAGGAAACACTGAAAACAAGTTCAGCCACGTGGACTGTTGAAACAGTAGTTAAATTAAACTCATCATAAGAAGCTAACATTTACTTACTATCCTATCTAGGCAAGTAAAATGCCCTGCATTATTACAGGAATTCCCTATGGCTAGTCAGTTTGGAGCTGCTCCTCAGCCATTTCAGGCAGTTTGTATGAGCTCATTTGGCTATGCAAATGTTACCTACTGGAAAGTAGGCTACTTTCCTATCTTTCCTAAGAAAGTCAGGAGGTTTACTAACAGAAAACAGAGTGGCAAATTCAATTACCCAGAAACTCAGGAGGTGTCAGGGATTCTGGAAAAGACTGAGCATCCCAGGGCAGAAAGCATCCAGAGGCTTTCCTGGGATGGACGTGAGAAGAAGCTGCAGGAACCAGAGCAAGGGAAATTATGTGGAATAATCTGTCAACACGACTTTTCTCCACTACTTGTGGCTGTTGCTGGCCTCATCATCTTCACATCTTCCTTCCCATGACTGGTCCTTTGTAGGAAGCAAAGACAAATTAAATTCTGGCTATACAGAAGCAAGACGCGAGAAAGGGGGAATCCAGCTAGGGATCTGGAGACGTATATGATGCACAAACAATTTTCACACAGAACTCTGCTAGCCCGTGGGCTTTTGCATAAGCTTAATTTTCAGTGCTGGGAGGAAGCAAGCCAAATAGCCCTGGGATGAACGACCAGCCCAGTCCGAGTCCCAGGAACGCCTGGGAAGGCAGTGTCAGCTACTGCCTGCAAGCCATGTGGTATGTATGGTGTGGTTTTTGACCATACTGAAACATCTTGCTTACAGGACAAAAAAAAAAGATTGGTCACCTCCTGCTGAAACAACAGACCCACATACTCTGGATCTCTGCTGCGAGGGAAAAATGTGTATCAGGGCTGCCAGTTGAGTTAATGTCGTATTAGGTGCAGCACCAGCCTGCAAGTCCTTTTATCTTCCACTTTGGCTAAGATCAGCTGAAATGTTTCCAAAACCTTCCTCAGTATAAAGCTCTGGAGCCTGGAAGCAGTGTGTTTTCTGCAGAAAATTTGCAGTTGGCATGTATAACCCTTATCAGTCCAGCCCACATTCAGTCCAGCCCATGCACAGTCACGGCAAACCCCTGTACTGACATTTCAAGGGACCTCAACCTTCAGATCCTGTTTCAGATAGCTTTCATTTTGCTAAATCCAAATGGCACTTCCACTTGTGACTGACAATTCAGCTCAGAATTGAGACACCCGTTTCAGGCATCAGCATGGCTCTGTCTCCATGTGCAGTGGGTGTGCGAGCTCCACTTACAGTACCTGGACAGCCAGAAAATACAGTCTGTGAAGCCCACATCATAGCCAATTTCTCCATAGTAGAATTCTAAGGCTCAATTCAGTTGCCTGCAGACAATCATCTCATGCCACTTGAGACTTGCTAGGGTATACAAGACATCTGTGTGGGACTAGGAGCTATGACAAGTGATACCCATGCCCTTCTGGAATGATAGCTGGGATCCAGGTGACATAGCCTGGGGAAATTTAAATGACAATCGATATATATGTGTGGACAAGCGCACTGATCCCTTTGAAGCGGGCAGATGAATTGCTGTCCAGGCTTCATTGTCCAGATCTTCACTGGCTCTAAGGGGAGTTCAGAATACCTGGCTCTCATGGAGGTGCGTTGACATCCAAAATGCCTGTCTTAATCTTGAATTTCAGTCTCATAAAGGATGAGAGAAGGAAAGTGGTGGAGTGACCTGGGAGATGGAAATCTGCTTTCCTGGCTACTGAGGAGCTTTTCTCTACTGTATCTGTAGGCACCACGACCTTACCAGAAAAAAGGATTATATGGACTCACAGTGAGATTTTCTGTTCCCATAGAAGTAAGCTCATTAACTTCCTGGGTGTTTAGACAAAAGCAGCCCTCATGACTGCTCATTACAAACAACACAAACAACAAGAGTGGCCATCTCTTTGATTTATAAAAATGTTTTCAATGAAAAGGGAAAGCATTCAGGGCTTAATCACAACAACAGAAAGTAAACTTAAAGTAAGTCCTTTGTTTTGTATTAAGCAACTGAAACCAACAGTATCCAATTTGCAAGATATTTCATAGTGAAACTAGACCCTTTTCAACAGAGGATCTGATGCACATATGAACAGAAAAACAGATACACCAACTATACACACAAAAGCATGTACATAATGCTAAAGACTGTCAGTACTTTGTCCCTCATCTCCAAGGAAATGGAAGAGTAGGCTGGTTGCTGATTAACCTCATGCTCTTTCATTCCTTTCCATAACTGAAACAATTATTACTTTTATCCCTTACTGTAATCATTCCTGTGAGCTTGTTCCACACACCCACCTTCAGGGTTTTTTTTCTGTTGGTAAGGTTTTGGGTGCATGTGTGTGCACATACGTGTCTATGTATGGTTTAGCAAAGGATGAACGTGTTGACTTTACCAAAATGAAATTCTCACAACAAAAACTTGTATTGAAATTACCACTTGAACACAGCATGATAAACCAAAGATGTCGGCAGATTATAAAATTCAGTATATCCACAAATTTAGAAAAAAAAAAGGTGTCCTAAGATGACTACCTTTCCTCTCCTACATTTGCCAGCAGTTGAATGAGACTCAAATTTTGCTGTATCCCTGTGCAAATGAATGACAGAAATGACTGTGCCTTTGAGTACTCCTGAATACTGTCACATTGGTTCCTCTAATCCCACAAGAAGGGAGGAAAACAGCTTAGTACTCCTCATAGAATTCCTTCTGGCTTTAGTCTTACATGGTTAGATGGGAATTCAAACCCAGATCTTGCCCTAAATCCGGAACAAGGATTTGAACTATGGATGTCTACCATAAGTCAGGAGGGTACAAGACATGCAGAAGGGGCCACTGTTTAATTTGTTTTGTAGTTGCTTCACTGTTTCAAATATGTAAGTGTCTGCTGAGACAGACATTAAACAGGGACAGTTCCATCGCTTGATAGCAAAGACACAGGAATGAGAGGCAGTATGCTCCAATTCTGGTCTTTTCATCAATAAATACTTAAGTATTCATTGAAAATGGAAAAGGCATAAGAAAAAAAAAATAACAGACAGATTCCTCCCTCTCCCTCATGTCTGAGCTGATGTGGGCGTTCCCTTTACCAAGTTGTGTATCAGTCTGTCTCCGAGATAATTTGATTAGATTTAAGGTAAAGTTGCTCTTTAGTTTGTCTTCACATCAAAATCAGGACTGCATTAGAGATGCAGAATGTTCCCTTGTGATCTGGTGGAAAACCTGAGCCATGAAAAATCTATCTGTGGCAATGAAGTACCTATCGAGCCGATATCTGCCATGGAGAAACCAGGTACCCTCTGGCTCTGTGAGATACTGAGCAAAGGGCAGAAGAAAACTCAGTATTATAACAGCTCATTACAAACAGCAACAAAAGAATACATAGCTCAAATCCCGCCTGGAAAATTGGCTCTCCAGACTCGTGGGTTTAACCGTATGTTAAACCACTGTGATAAGCTTTGTTTATATTAAACAATATACTATACATTAACAGTTCTAGAACTTAAAGAATTTTATTAATATGATTATGCTATCAATAAAAATAAAATAAAAAACCCAAACCAAAAATAAAACTACCCACATTCCTTTTTACTCCCATGGTACAACTTTTTATGTGTAAATCAAACCTATTCTGGGCTTCAAGGCACTCACTGAATCAAGTTACTGAAATTTTTGATCACTTGTATACTCTAAGAGAAATTTCTGTCCATAAAGCAAGGTGAACTTCCAGTGTGCTGGATCAAGAGATCAGAGATCATACTAACTGGCCCTTTTGACCCAGGAAAAACATAAATAACTGAATATGTGCCTGACTGAAGATTACCATCTGCTGCTGCCCAGCAAAGCTGTTGATTAAAAGCTATCACTAAGCAGTTCACAGTAAACACAGTGGCAAATTATCTAGGACCAAAGAATAGAATCAGAACCTATTGCTAGCAGTAGATGGCAGAGAAACATAAAAAACAGGCAAAAATGGCTATTAAAAAATATTTTATACTTATAAAATTAGCCTTAATGAACTATAAAATAAATAAGCCTTAATGAACTATAGCAGCCACTTACAATTACTTCTGTACTAATAAGCTTAGAGAATATATTTGCCATATACTGGTCGTTAACAAGATATCCTTTGGAATATATAATTTAATAAAGGAGAGGTTGCTACAAATTAAAAAGGTTCCAGGAAATTTGTGTGTCTATCACCCCGCAGCAATATTTGTGTGTCAAAAGAGAAAACTTCCTAGGCCAATAAATGCCCAAATTTGTTCATAGAAGCTGAAATGCAGGTTTTATAGCTTCTTTCTTGCATTAAATTTTTCATCTATAGTCTCTTTAATGCTGTGTTCTGGAAAAAATGTAAATAAATATTGGTCATTGGGATCTGCCTTGTACATAACATTTAATAGGAATCCTCAATTGCATGTTGTAAACATAATACAAATGGTAGTTACAAAACTAAGAACAATTTTGTTTGAAATAATCGACAAGAATGCCTCTTCACATAGCAAACTCTTACAAGGCACAGTACTAAACATCAAAAAAACAATCCTCGCAGGAGTTGAAATAGAGGAAATTCCACTTTTGCATAAGAAAGAAACTCTTTTTTACTGTGAGGGCTGACAAACACTCGAATAGGTTGCTTAGAGAATTTGTGGTGTCTCCATCCTTAGAGGGGCTTGAGACCTGACCAGCCACAGCCGTGAGCATCTGCAGACAGTTATCACCCTAGCTTAAAATTGGGTAGGCTTTCTTCCACCCTCATTTCAAAAATCCCTCCCATCCAAAGCTGTGCAGAGGGTGCTCAAGATATTGCTGTTGTGTGGCTCTTCTTCCCTAAGCACTGTAGAACTCTCAAACTTTAAGAAGGAAAAAGCAGAGGCCTTGAAAATATTCCACAGAAAATATAGGGGTTTTTTTATCTAAAGACTAGGCAGACAATCAAAAGGGATCAGATGACTGCTCTTTAATGAGTTACTGCTTGTCAGCTGAGAGGCAGCAATGGATGGGATGTTATTCTTAGCATGTTTTGATGACATGACATTCAAAACTTAATGCATTTTACTCTGCACTCTCAGCAGGCTGTACAACTATAGCCGTTCAGCTAACAAGAGGTAATTCAATCAACCACAGTAATGTGAAAATTGAAATGATCTACCTCCACTCCACCTTGTTCATCGTTTCGGTGACAAGAAACTTTGCCCGCCTTGCGAGTTGGGATGATAAGACTCATTTGAGATGCACAGTTGTAAATATGGTGTCTTTTTGTTCAAGCCCTCAACATAGTAATTCCTGATGACCTACTTGTGAGAGAAATGAAATGGTTTATGCACTATATAGCAAAGTCATTCAACACTGTAATGTAAAAAGCCCATTTCAGTGTTAAAATATGGCTATTAATTGGGGAATTAATAGCCTGTCAAAGCTTAAGCAACTTCCTTACCAAACTCAGAAGTAAAAAAGACATCTCTCCAGCAGTTTTTTAGGAAATAAAGACAGTTATTTCTTTAATGACTACTAAAGTCAAAAGGTTCCTTTTCCAGATACATCTAAAAAGCCTATTTTGAGAGCTGAAATATATTCTGTAAATGAAAGGTTGTTGTGAAGCAGATTCCAACTCCTATTAAAGCCTAATGAAACTACAAGGGATATTTCAGAAAATTCACTGAGTACGGTGGAGTTATAATTCTCTTTTTAAAGATGGTTTGAGAATCTCACATCAGAGAGATAAAGGCAATTAGGAGTTTATTATTTATATATTGAACAGACTATATATTATCAAAATGTGGGTATTTCTAAGATCTACCCAATGGTGTAGATAACTAATAAAGACATGGTAACCATTATGTTATAACTCAGTCAGGTCTGAAGTTATGTGGGATTTTTAGTTTTTTTTATTTTTTTTATTTTCATGTTAATGAAGGCCTAGGAAGAAAAGGGGGCCACAAAACCAGCCTTGAATAAGCCCTCTACCCTTGGATTTCACTCTCAGGTTTAAAGAATATCCCCCATATCATTACAGTTTCTTGGAAAGAGTAACTTGGTTGCAGAGGAGAACCTAACAAGTTACAGCACATTGTGGGATGAGGGCATCTTCCAACTAGGTTGACCACCACCAGGGCTTCAGTGGAGATTGCTGGGTTAAAGCACAGCACTTCAGTGAGTATATTTTATCGCTTGTAATATTTTTCCTATGACACTGAAATGCTAACCAATCTGTTGAACATCCCGTTGTTTAGGCTGCAGTTCCCCAAGATAGAACTTGAGGTTGTGGCACTGAAGAGGCAGAACAATCTTCCCATCTCCGTCACTGCACGTGACCCCTCGGAGAGGCACGACTAACACCCAACACACTGCCCTCTCTAAATACATCTTTCTTCATGAAGGGATAATCACAGATGTACTGCTCTTTTAAGAGTCTGCCCTGCTGGGACACTAGTTTCTCTAGCTAAACTGACAAAATATTTCTTCTTTAACACACTGTTACCAAAGAAAAACTCCTGTGCTGGTTTTCAGGTTTTCTTCCAGAGAACACCGATCCAAAATTACTTTGCTTTAACACCGCCACCAATGATAATAGTCATGTAACACTTTCAAGCAGCTTGTATACCAATGAGAATCGTATCCTGTCACTTAGCGAATAGCACTGCTGAACTATGTGCTGCCCTATTCCCAAGAAAACTCAGGAGATTCTGTGGTGGGTTGACCTTGGCTGGACTCCAGGTGCCCACTAAGCTGCTCTATCCCTCCCCTTCTCAGCAGGATGGGGCGGGGGGGGAAATAAGGTGGAAAAAAAATTACGGGTCGAGATAAAAGCAGTTTAATAAAGCAAAAGCAAAGGCTGTGCACAGAAGCAAAGGAAAAGAAAAGATTTATTCTCTACTTCCCATCAGCAGGCAATGTCCAGCCACTTCATGGGAAGTAGGGCATCATTACGCATAATGGTTGTTCTGGAAGACAAACGTAATAACGAAAGCCCCCCCTCTTCCTCCTTTCTCTTGGCTTTTATTGCTGAGCAGACGTCATATGGTCTGGAATATCCCTTTGGTCAGTTTGGGTCAGCTGTCCTGGCTGTGTCCTCTCCCAAGATCTTGCCCACCCCCATCCTACTGGCCTTTTGGGGTGAGGCGGGGGGAATGTTGGAGGGACAGCTTTGGTGCTGTGCGAGTACTGCTCAGCAGTAGCCAAAACACTGGTGTGTTACCAACACCCTTCTAACTACCAACACAGAGCACAGCGCTATGAGGGCTGCTCCGGGGAAAATTAACTCCATCTCAGCCAGACCCAATACAGCCTCCCTGTCTTAGGAGACAATTTTTTTTTTTTTACATTTCCATCTCAAGAACACAGATAGGTAGAGTATTTAAGTTTATCAAAACCTGATGTCCTCAAAGCTTCTATATAAAACTACCATGTGCATGTCCACAGAAAGGGAAAAGCAACATACAGATTCCGTCTTTGCTACTGATTTTGGAGATAGAATGTTGCCATAATTCCAGTGTCTGTGTTGTTCCAATAGAAAACCAAAGTTTGTTAAGATTGGATTTCTAAGTTACTTAGGGAGAAAAGACAAAGAACAATAACAGTACTTTAATATTATGAGTAGGGAAAGTGAAGATCCGTGTATTGTTTGCCAGCATCAAAGACCTCTTTTTCAAACTTTCTCTTTCACATATAAAGGCTTTAAAATACCACAGAACCAGTTGAGACTGAAATTGTGATGAAACATAGAAAATTTGTGGCTTTTGTCGGATCAATACCTGCTAGCACAGAACTGGCCACTCAGGGCCTCCTCGTCCCCCTCCTCCAAGCTCTGCACTCAACGACACCAAACTTACCCATCTTCCCATCATCCCCAGGTCAAGAGGAATTGCTCTCCAGAGAAAAATAAACTGTTTTAACCTTATCAAAAAGAACCAAACACCTTCATTGAAAGTCCACTTACCCCAGAGCCAAGGGGCACCGGGATGAATGATGGACTCTCTTGGGCTGCTCTTTTCCGCTCTTGTCCCTCTCACAACACCAAAATCTCACTGTAGTTTGGGGCTTGATGAGACAGATAATTCAAGCATTGCCAACTGAACATGTCAGCTAACAGTGGTGGAGTGACGTGGGAGCAGTTTATAACTCTGTGTCGCTCTTATAAAGAGCCTAATCCTCCCTTCTCCTGGGGGCTACTGATTTATGCCTCAGAAAACCCTCCTGAACCATTAATCGTACTGTAAACACCAACCGCTCCCTCCACCAGACATCACTGCTCCTGAGGAAATGAGACTATCTATAGGGAAGAGGACATTTGCTACTGACTCATTCAAAGATTTTAGACATACACTTATGACAATGTTTTCCAAGTTGGAACCTTAATTTTAGGCACCTGAAGCCATATTTAGGCAGTTAAAGGAATGACTGGTGCTGTCCACAATTCTAGCTGATATTCTTTCTTCTTTTCACATGGTCTTTCCTTAAGTACCTGTGAATGACACAGTATATGAGGCCAGAGAGACCATTGGCCTGAATCAATATGGCCAGTTTCGTGTTGTTTCTAGCAGTTCAAATTGAATGCACTGAAGATTCGCTTCTTCTGTCAGGTCCTTAGAGGTGTGTCATCATAGCTGAAGTTTAAAGGCATTAGAAAGCATCAATAATTAACGTTTGCAGATTGCTTCGGGAAGCTCGGATCAAAGACTTGCCATCCATCTGAAGAGTCAGCACTGTGCACAGCCACTCAGTGGGAGTACTCCATTTTCCTACCCATTGCAAAAACCAGTGTAGAAACCTGAGACGTGATGAAGCAAGCTGCTGACTGCTCGAAAGTCTTACTGACTTTGGATTCAAATCAATGAATTCCAGTTACTACCCGTTAATTGAGCTGCAGGAACTGTCTATATGTGGACTCTCAAGTTAAAGGCAAAGGCAACATAATACATCCTCCGTTTGCTCTCTTTCACACTAGAATTAATGACCTGGCATTATGTGACACTTGTAAAGACCAAATAGCATGCAGATGGACAACAATCAAGGTCAACCTGAAATGCATTCAACTTGATCATGTGATGTGCCATCAAGACATTCATCTGTTTGAAGGTTTGGAAGAGGTGTGTATAAGCGGTGAAAACTCAGAGAACTTCTTAGAAATAAATCTACCTTTTTACTGGCACTTTTGCCTTTCTTGCCCTGTTACTTTGAAGGATTTTTTGCATAAAGCAGACTCTTCTCTCTTAAAATTTCATTTTCTACTGGTAATCGTTTCCCTCTTCTACCTGTCTGCATCTCAGATTTTAACTGGCTGTCAGGGAAATAATTTAGCTAAGAGAAGTGCAGACATGGTCATTGGAATCAGGAGAGTCTTCAAGAATGTAAAAGCTAGCCTAATTTAAGAAACTGGGTGAAATCTTAAAACCAGACCCCTTATATATTAATCATTGAAAATTCAGGTATCATTTTTGACTCATTTAAATTTGAAGCATAAAACTTACTGCAGAATCAGGATGTACCTGTCTTCCTACCTAAGCAAAAATTGAGCAAGGATGCCAGGATCCAAGCAATTAACTATAGACTAAAAGACAAGAATCGAATTGACAAGAATTGACAGCTGACTATAAACGTAGGAATCTTTTCAAAATAATAGGAACAGGAAAAAAAACCCAAATCAGATATTGCAGTGTTATTGCTTCCTGATTGTGCTACAGAGCAAACTTGGCAGCAATGCCACAGCCAGGGCAGAGGGGTGAATTATTTTAGAATTTGAATGACAGCTGTCAAAAATATTACGATCATTTCAGGGCTTGAGAAAGTGAAAAAAGCTTGAAAACTGAGCCACTCGCATAGCTATTAAGCCACATATGGACGTGTGGTAAAGAGACACTAACTAAATCCAGCCCCATGATATCAATTTAAAAGGCAAAAGCAATATCATGAAACAAACCTGTCTGTGTTTTGCCCTTATTTACAACGTTCATTAGGTTGAATTATTGCTCTGTTGAACACCGAGTAGGAACTGCTCTGGTCTTACAACCTGACATTGCCAGGCAAGAGATGCAAATGTCAAAATTTCCATTGCGAGTGTCAGAAGATGTTGCCCAGACTTGTCTCCTGCTGGGAAGGAATGACAGAACTGTAAATGCCAAGGACAACAAAGCCGCTTGTCAATCTTTCCTTCTCTGCCACCTACAGCCTTCGTGACCCCGACAGATACGGGCTCTGATTGCATTTGTTGGTGGGTTACTGATGTGCCCTGCGTTGGAAGAACTTTCTCGTGGCTCCACGTGGTACTTTATGCCCTACCTGGATGTCTGCTGCTATGAGGAAAAAGGTGCAGCACTAATGACATCAGAAGGGGCTGAGGCTTACCTAGCAAAATCCAATTTTGCAGAAAGCTCATCTGCTGTCCTGGTTTCGAACTCCGAGATTTAAAACTCTGAGATGAAGATGCTCTTTACTTCCCTAGGCCAGATTGCATGAAGGGGCATTCCTCTGCTCCTCCAAGCACATGAAGTGACTACAAGTGTAGGGTTTATGATTCTTACTGCATTGCCAGGGGTACAGCACACAGGGACACTGTAGTGCATGAGGTACTGAAAAAAAAACCAACCCCAATCAAAAAAACTTAAGGTCTGAAAGGGAGGAAAAAACAAACACCAAAGATGGACTGCATAAAATCAGCTGTCTGAACCTCATCCTCATCGATTAGGTTACAGAAAACATTTGACCACCTAATAAGCCTGTAAATAAATTAGGCAAGGAAAATTGTGATTGCAAAGAAGGGAAAAAATGATCCAAATTAAAACAATAATTTCTGTTTTTATATGATAATTAATTCAATTTAAACTCAAAACAAGACAGTTGCATATTCAGGAAACAGATACCTGATTATTGCTTTTACGTATGGACCACAGCTCTGCTCTAGAGATGCTGGCTAAGATGGATTTTTTAGCTGTACATTAAAGATGACATGTTGATTGTAATTAGAGTGGAATTCCTTGCTCAGGGTATTTCCCATTTAAAAAGTTTATGATGGTTCAAAATGCAACTGGTCAAGTTAACATAGCTGTTAAAGATTAAATAACTACTTCCTGGATCAGGAAGCCTTTGAGGTTCAAGTCACTGAAGGCTGGGAGAATATTCTGCTGAATGATCACTTGTACACTTGCCTGTTGTTCTGCTCTTCCATAGATGTGCAACCCTGTCAACCATTGCATCAGCTACCGAGAAGGAAAACACTGGTTTACTCCTCTGGACTCCTGCCTCTTTATTCACAGGCAGATTCTAAAGCTGGGAAGAACAGTAAGTCTACAGGGTTTAAGGAATTTATATAATAAAGTCCATGTGCTCAGCCCAGTAACCTTTGTCTGGCTGCAGTGTATCTTGTAAACAGGGAAACTTCTTGCATCTTCTTGCACCTTCTGTTGCAATGGCTTCTTCCAAGGAAAGGGCGCAGAGTAGTCAAGTCATCTTTTATTCTTTCTTTCTTTGTCTAACTAGATTGAGATGATTAAATTGTCATCGGAAAGGATATTTTCCAGCTGCCAAATACATGCAGCATCTTTCTCAAAATTTGTCACCTATTTTTTCCTATAAAGAATGCTTAAGAGTTAGGATTCCAGCAGTCCTGATTGTCACTTTGTGTAGCTGAGCACTCATCCAAATGAGTCAAAAGGAGGATACAGAAGATCTACCTTCTGTGTCCATGAACTGGGAACTCTTTGTGGAGCTCAAGAGGAAAAAGAAACTGTATGATCCCTGGAAGCAAGGTTAGGCTTGTTAGTCTAACCTCAGTTGCTGGAAGAAATATGGAGAAGGTTTTACTAGGTACTATTGAAAGGCATTTAAAGAATAATGGAATCATCAGGCACAGTCAACATGGGTTCACAAAAGGAAAGTCCTGTTTAACTAATTTGATATCCGTCTGTCATGGATTAATCCCACCAGCAGCTAAGCACCACGCAGCTGCTCACTCACTTCCCCCCACCCAGTGGGATGGAGGAGAGAATCAGAAGAAAAAAAGGTAAAACTCGTGGGTTGAGATAAGAACAGTTTAATAGGACAGAAAGAAGAAAATAATAATGATAATAATAACAATAATAGAATGACAATAATAATAAAAGAAATGGAATATAAAAAGCAAGTGATGCACAGTGCAATTGCGCACCACTCACCGACTGATGCCCGGTTAGTTCCTGAGCAGCGATCCCCCCAGGCCAGCCCCCTCCAGTTTATATACTAGGTATGACATCACATGGTATGGAACACCCCATTGGCCAATTTGGGTCAGCTGTCCTGGCTGCGTCCCCTCGCAACTTCTTGTGCCCATCCAGCCTTCTTGCTGGCTGGACATGAGAAGCTGAAAAATCCTTGACTTAGTCTAAACATTATTTAGCAACAACTGAAAACATCAGGGTGTTATCAACATTCTTATACAGAACCCAAAACATAACACTATACCAGCTACTATAAAGAAAATTAACTCTATCCCCACCGAAAACAGGATACCTTCTATGATAGGGTCACCCGCCTAGTGAATAAAGGGAAGGCAGTGGATGTAGTTTTTCTGGATTTTAGTAAGGCTTTTGGTACTGTTCCTCACAGCACCCTTTTGGACAAGTTGTCCAACTGTGGGTTGATGAGTGGTTCATGGTGTGTTGGGTGAAGAACTGGCTGAAGGACAAAGCTCAAAGGGTTGTAGTGAATGGGGCTACATCTGACTGGTGTCCTGTCACCAGCGGTGTTCCTCATGGTTCAATTCTAGGGCCAATCCTGTTCAATGTATTTATGAATGATCTGGATGCAGGAGTTGAATACACCATTAGCAAGTTTGCTGATGATACCAAACTGGGTGGTACTGTTGACTCTCTTGAGGAACAGGAGGCCTTGCAGAGGAATCTAGACAGACTGGAACATTGGGCAATCATTCATGGCATGTAATTTAACAAGAGCAAATGCCAGGTTCTCCACCTGGGGCAGAGTAACTCTGGACACATATATAAATTGGAAGAGGAGTGTCTGGACAGCAGACCTGTGGAAAGGGATCTGGGGGTGCTGGTTGACAGCAGGCTCAACAGGAGTCAGCAACGGGCCCTGGCAGCCAAGAGGGCAAACCACAACTTGGGGTCCATCAAACCCAGTAGAACCAACTGGTCAAAGGAGGTTATTATCCCACTGTATTCAACATTGCTGTGGCCTCACCTTGGATACTGTGTGCAGTTCTGGGCCCCACCATTTAAGAAGGATGTGAAGGTCCTTGAATGCATCCAGAGGAGGGCAACAAAGCTGGTGACAGGGCTGGAAGGCATGTCCTATGAGCAGCAGCTAAGGACTTTGGGTTTGTGTTGTTTGGAGAAGAGGAGGCTGAGGGGTGACTTCATTGCTCTCTACAGCTTCCTGAGGAGGGGGAGAGGGAGGTGCTGAGCTCTTCTCCCTGGGATCCAGTGGTAGGATGTGTGGGAATGGTTTAAAGCTGCACCAGGGGAGGTTTAGACTGGACATTAGGAAGCATTTCTTTACGGAGAGGGTGGTCAAACACTGGAGAAGGCTTCCTAGAGAGGTGGTCAATGCCCCAAGCCTGTCAACGTTTAAGAGGCATTTGAACAATGCCCTTAATAACATGCTTTAATTTTTGGTCAGCCCTGAATTGGTCAGGATGTTAGACTAGATGATCATTGTAGGTTCCTTCCAGCTGCAAATATTCTATTCTATCTAGGCTGACACTAGTCAAAGACATTGTTAAAGGAGGGACATTTTTCAGACTGCTACTGTGATACTGTCCTTTTAAGATGTTTACTGATGTTGTACCATAAGAGCAAAAAGAGCAGCTGCAATGTTGCTACCATATGAGCAATGTGACCCAAAAGTTCCTGGGCTATTTTCCTGAGGTGTCAGCAAACAAATGTACAAACATAAGTCTCCAGGAGTTTCTCTGCATCCTCCGTAGATGCACGTCTCTCCCTCTGCCAGAAAAAAAACTGCCCCAAGGGAGAAGTGACATACTTATGGCAGGGACCTCGACAAGCAGAAGTCAAGGCTTAGAGCTCTCTTGAACAGCGGGTCTCTCTGCACACACTGAGCTAGCAGCTGATGATGCCACCACTGCTTCAGAAACTCATGGGAAAAAGTGCTTTTTACTTTTCAAGATTCATAAAGAGACCTTTCCTATGGAAGGAATAGGCTTGTCTGCCAAAGTCACGTCTGATTTGTGGTGGGGAAAAAAGAGTGCTTTTTTTGTCCTTTTGAGAAGAACCTTTGATTTAGTATCATTATTGCAAAAGTACAAACAGAAAAAAAAAAAAAGGAAGACGACTTTATATGTTAATGATCATAACAATCTTTAGTGATCATAGATACTAATGGCATCCTTTCTTTATCACACTGAATAGTGACCTTCAGATTTCTCATTGTGGCTGTACTTATGAAAGCTAAAGAAGCCTACCTTGAATATCATGCAAATAGGACTTAAACCACTTGAATGGGGTGGCTGGTGCTGTTTCTTTTGGCTCCTTACTGATCCAGCACAGAGCAAACTCTTTGATGACATGTTAAATAAAAGTTCTGGCCAGTCATTACTAAACTTGGGATTTTATTCAGTTATGTGTCCTGTGCCAATCAGAGTATTTTGTAACTAGTTCCCTAGCTTGCTTTCTTCCCTTTATTCTCCCTGAATGGTCATGTAGAGCTGTTATACATTGAAACCCAGCTGTTCTCTATCTCCTTAAAGCACGTAAGACAGTTTTATGTGAAACAGTTTGTTGAGGTAGTTGAAACTTTAGATCCACTGATATTTTAAAATCCATTTGCGTTGCAATTCAGAATAGAAAAAAATGTTCACTATGGACATGGAAATTCTGAAAATGTTCCATTTTGGAAATCTTCAAAATATAAGTGTGAAATCTGCTGCACACCATTTGGGGTCGATCTCGATTAAGAACGGTTTATAATGATCAGAAGGCATACTTGTTCCAGTATAACTCAATGCAGGTTTTGCCTACATTTGTATTACTGCAGAGTAACTCATGTTTTAGAAGCTTAATAATTAGTTTCACAAGTGGTGATGAAAAGTAGAGCATTATATTTTTCCTAGGGCTTTCATTAGTATCTCTAGGTTCACTTCCCTCTAGACATGGATCTCTTAACTGAAGATTAACTCTAGTTTTCCAATGGAGTGTTATTGTAAGAATATTTTGGTTCTCTGACTTTCTCTACTTAAGGGATTTAGATTAAAATGTGTCTAGATTGAGTCAACTGTTGATAAGATTTGTGATTTCTAGTAGATAGGAGTATTTAACTAAATTTAAAAGAAATTTTATTATATTATAGATTACCATGATAGATTACATTCTCAAATCACACTAATGCAGAGTAAAAACAGAGTAATACAACTAAAATTATTGTAGTTTCTCTACATTTAAATCAGCAGGAGGGACTACTATCTGCACCCATAAGCACTGTTTCTTATGCAAGAAAGGGATAAAATTACATGTAGAATTTATATATATATATATATATATATGTGCCATAAGAACATCCATATTCGATCAATCTAAATGTCTATCTCACTGATATTGTCCTCGCTTCAATGCTGGCCAAATACCTAAGTAAGCACGCAAGTGTAGAGAAGCATTTACAGCTATTTCTCCTAGCAATAATATAGGACTCATGATCATCTTAATCCCAAAAGAGTGAGATGGTACTTGACATCCTTCAACAGATTTTTTACTTTCATGGATTTGTACAATTCCTTCTTGTACCCAAATTTTGGCATCGACAACATCATGCCTGAGGGAGTTCCAAAGCTTAAGTACACCTTGTGTGAAGGATCGTCTTTCTGTGATTTTTTTTTTTTTGAACCAACCCCCTGCTAGTTTCAGTTGAGAGCATGATGTGGAAAGAAGGCACATTAGAGGGCAACGACTTCATCTTCAGGTGGAAAGATAGCATTGTCAAATAACACTGAACTCTTGTAAAATAAAGCAATAAAAAAAAAAAAATCTATCAATCCTTTGTGTTTTCTCTAGGGTGGTTCCCGAGGATAGTTCAGGCTAAGAAATCTCCGCTTAAATTATAGTAAAAGGTCGCAGTAAGCCTCAGTATAATGCAGTATCTAAGTACAGGAGTGATATCACACATGCTTTATCATGTCCCACAGAGACTTGCAGAGATCTCTAACCCAAAAGTTCTCCCCACCCTTCACTGCTTTCTGCCTCAGGGCTCCTACTTACTGTCTGCAGGAAAAATCCCATTGATACTCTTGGCTTCTGGCTTTACCAGTCAGAAACCTAGCCATGCACAGCAGGCACGCAGAGCTGGAATGCCAGAACCCTTGGGGTGGTAGAAATTCTGTAAATCTAATAATCTCTCCTTGAATAACGGCCTAGCGACCTTCTAAAGAAGCAGACACCCAGAAATGCTTTGTATCAGACAGAGATTATCAGAAAGAACTTATGAGTCATTCTCCTAGGGTAATGAGGGAGAAAAAAGAAAAGAAAATAAAAACTTTTTTTGTGTCTTATGCTTTACACTTAAAGCACATTCTTTACAAAGAAAACATACTATAGCTTAAATTTCACTAGTGGGATGAAGTTGCATTGACGACTCCCCTATCTTGGTAAGGTTACAGCCCAGTCTCCCTACTACAGACCAATACTCCTTTTAGGGGTGGATCCAGAGCAAAGATCACCAGAAACCCGTTTTTATTTTTGTCCATACTACAGTCTACAGTTGTTTGTCTTCCTGCTCCTCAGGAGAGCTTGGCTCCAGGGTCTCTTTGGAACATCTCAGCAGGTAGGTGCACTTTGGAACATCTCAGCATATTTGTGGGATGTTGGGTTGCCCCCAACCCTGCTTCAGTCTCGGGTCTTTAACACCACTTCTGCATCTTTAATTCATATGGATTTAGGATTCATTAACTAGCATTCCTATGAGATCCAGATAAAATCAAACAATGCAAACAGCAGAGAAAAAGGGAACAAGATGTTTTGTTTGAATACCACCTTGGCTTACATTTAAGGATCCACTACAGATGCTATTTCTGAGCTCAGATACCTTTTAAAGGAAACTATTTTCATAGGCCACACCTGAACGTGCAAGCTAAGATAAATTTTTCTTACCATTATCAGCTTCCTAAACCGTCTCCCAACCATCTTACAGGGTATGTCAAAACACTTAGTTAAAGGCTTTTACCTGTGGAAACCATAGCCAGATCAGTGCTTGACGGAGACCGCGATGATAACGACAATGAACAGCAGAACGGCCAACGCGACAGCGAGAAGGCAGCACTTCATCTTCCTGGCTCGTAGCTAAAGGAGGAGAAAGACAAAGAAATAAGTGCATGGATGTTTAACGGGAAGACAGAGGGTAAATCCATGAAGAAATTTTGCTGGTTTTCCATTGGTAGGACTGTTTGAAACAAGTCAACATGAGATGGAAAATTTGTCTCTGTCCAGACTGACTCATCCTTTTGGACAATCCAGATTCTTCCTTTTCAGTGAAAATTCCCCTTAAATACAATCACCTCCTCTATGCTATTTTCTTCCTGCTTAAATCACTGCTTGCGTCACACTAAATTTCCAGACTCTGCTTGGAGGGCTGGACTTGGGTAAGGCTATTCAGTGTGGTTTTGGTCTGGGGGTGTCAAACCTGCTTTCCAGTTGCCAGGAGAAGACTGTCTCCTCTAAGATAAAGAAGTCTCTCTCCACGCTGCTGTGCAATGAAATGTAGCCAAGCAATAAGGCAGGCTGTTTACAGTGTAGGCAAATGTACCTCCAGCATTAACTACCCTGATTTCATTTGAATTAAGATACAGGAAAAGAGGTTCTACAGGGTTTTAATTTTGATGTCTGTTTCTACTTAAACCCATCAGCCTTCCCAGTGACCTCCATGGACATAATGTTGTTTTTTCCCATTTAAAATCTTTTGCAGATAGTTCAATTTCTTCTCTTCCCTTTTAGATAGATTAGAAGGGTGTTTCCATGATCCTGCAGTGTCAGTAATCCTCTTATCCAACACACACACACACACACAAAAACTAACTTCAATGAAACAGAGTCAACTCAGACACTTTCCTTGAGACCAGGTCAACCAGTCCTTCAGCCACCAGACTTGATGATACCATCTTGACCTGATAAACCAATTGCATTTGTCCAGAGTTTTTTTACTACTTAGCAACAACCGAAAAACATCGGTGTTATCAACATTCTTCGCATACTGAACTCAAAACATAGCACTGTACCAGCTACTAGGAAGACAGTTAACTCTATCCCAGCTGAAACCAGGACACATTGTTACAACTGAAGCAGCACTCTCACAGGAGAGATTATGTTAATATTACTGCTGTTACCCACTTTTCCTTCCATTCTTCCCCTAACTGGTGTAATCAGCCCTCCCAGCCCGCCTCAGAACCTTCCCTAACTGGTTTATACCTTTCTGCACCGCGTTGCATTTCCCATAGAGCCATAGTTCCCAAGCTATTTTGTTCTACAGATGTTTTGGCTTCTTACACTGCAAGTGACAGGAGACTTATCTCTTCCATCGGTGCTCCAAAGCCCAGTGCTTCATTCCCCCACAGCCCTCCCAGGGCCCATCCATTTTGCTGTGCAGAGCTGGAGAAGTGCTTCCAGCAGGGAACTGTGATGCATGACCTGTCCTCTCCTCCAGAATCAATCACCAACCAAACTGGTGTTTTTTATTAAAGCGTGGATTTCCTGATTATTATTTTTTAACAAATTAAAATGCTGTGTTGTCCTACCTCCACAGCGGATAATCAGTGATTCATCTTGGCTCTCCATTTGCTTTTCAATTACTCACACAGAAATGTTGTCTTTGGGGTTGGGAAAAAAATAGGTGCTCTAAATATATCATTCCATGTGCATGTGTTAAGAAGGATCTTTTTGTCAGGTATGCTAGGAAGGAGCGTGCAGGGGGACACTACCTTGCCCTCCTCAAAACCCTACTTGGAGGCAACCCATTTGCTCACACTTTTCAATCAGTTTACTACAACTCTTGGGGGAGAATACAGGTGCACCAGGGCTATATCTCTCTAACAAATTTTTTCACCCACAAAGTGATGTTTCTTCATAGTGGCTCTGCACTTGCAGCCTTCATTTCTAGAGGGGTAACTAAAATGCATTCTGAAAGCTGAGTGCATGAGAACAGTCCTTTTTTCTCTTAACCTTGATTAATTCCAAGTCAAACCAGGAAACCTCTGCTTAAAACTGCAGACTATGTTAAAACACCTAGATGTCCTTGTCCACTTCCAAAATGCCAGAGCCTTTGTTTGGTCAGCAGAGGATGCTAATGGGTCATTTAGCTTCAAGAAGTGCTCTCAAATACTCCAAATGAGAGTTGCAGAGGCTGTACAGTTATCACTTCAGACAGCTTTTCATCAGCCCCTTCGCAAAGAGTTTCCCTTGTTCTGCTCTTTCTGGCATTGCAAAGTCCTATTCACTCTTATTTTGCACTTTATGTAGTCTGTCCCCCTCTGCCTTTTTTTTTTTTTCTCCTTGTTTTTAACCAACATAAAGCAAGCATAAAACTCAACCATAAACAGACTAACAGACTAATCAGAAAGTAGGAGAGACTTACTGGGCTGGTAAGTCAGAATAATGATTCCTGCTCTGTTTACAACATCTCTTAGTGGATTTAATATTACCGTCTGACACAGACGTATAATCTGTTGCAGGATTCTCCTGTTAATTCCTAGTTCTTTCTTTGCTTTATATTTCAATACGGAAAATGTTCAGTTCTTCAAGTCCCTTTAGTCTCCTGTCATAAATCTGTACGTGCTGGAGGAGCAATAGAAACGGAGCTTCTGAGCCCTGCCTGATCACACAACCTTTTCTACACAGACTGAGGAAGAGTGGCCGCACCCCCCAGCTTCTTTTCGTCACTTAAGTGGAAAAATACCGATATATGAGCAAAAGGCAGCAGTTCCCCTCAAGGTACAAATGCACACGCTGCTTCAGGAAGGGCAATGCAAGGATCCCTTCACATATGACTTGACACCCTGTGGAGTTCACCAACTCTGTTCTGTGAAGAGGACAAGCCTGAATTTTGGTGAGCGACCCATTCCCTGCCCTTACCAGAGGAGAAAGTTGTTAGCACAGAGCAGGTTGGACAGATTGGTCTGTTCACCAGATGGGACCTGCAGACCATGGCATGGGCGCCCTCACCTAAGTATTACATAAATATACAATAATAAACAGCGTACATAATAATACTGCATATAATAAACTCTGGTTATTATCTCCGGTTTAGGTTAGCAGAACCTGATTGCCAAACAGATTGTCAACAGTGTCTTAATGTCACCATTGTCATTCTTGAGGAAAGCTGGGAGAAAAGAAAGAAACACATCCCTATATCTTTAATAACTCAAGGCACCAATGCACATTGGAAGCACATCAACATCACAAATTTAAGCCCTCGACAGGTAGGAAATGCTAGAGTTTAGGTTTCCCAGGTATGCATATACAGATAGTACTTTTTCCCCCTCCCAAGTAGGATCTCAGCCTTATTCAGCAAATTCTTATGCTATGTACATCACATAAGTTTACAAATTTTACTTATCAGCTTATGTTTTCTTGGATGTCCATTCAAAGCCACATGCACATGAGACAACACTAAGATCCTAATACTCCTGTGGGAGTTCCATGACAGCAGAATCATAGAATTAATGCTTTCCATCCCAAGCATCAATGCAGTGATGGTTATGTCCATTTTAAGCCAAAGAAGTGGAGACACGGGCAGAAGTATAGCTGATCTCAAGAGAATTCCAATTCTCCAAAGGAAAAAAAAAAGAAGAAAAAAATACAATTCATAATGTCATCCCTTGAATCAAGGTTAATCTACACTTACATGGAAATGTTAAACCATTTCCAAACCTGTAACAGGATCATTTCTCACCAGGGCAAGTTCCTTACTGCCCCGAGACAGATATTATGACATTTCTGCCTTAAAATTAGTAGTCTCAGAACAGCAGAGCCACAGCCACAGAAAGTTTAAGGTGGAGAAAAAAAAAAAAACAAACCAACAAAAAACCAAAAAAAACAAACCACCTGTAAAATGAATCATTTATTTTATGACATAATTCTTCAGGGAACTTTGCATTTTTATAACATTTCCCACGCATCCAACTAATCTGCAGTTGATTCACTCATCTTTTTCCAGATCTTTCTCCCCTCAGCTGCTGAAGACCTTTCTTTCACACTGTGCATTAATGCTATTCCCTATGCTCCTTGACTTTCCTGCTCTCTGAGGTCATGGGCAATGTAACCTCCTCTCAGTTCCTGCAGCCCGCACCCACAATTGCTTGCAGGAGCAATTTTAAGATAATTCTGCCCAGCATCTTCCATTTTCAGTTGAAGCATACTTAGCTGCTCGCCAAAGACAAGACATACCTAGAACTATTGGCACAGCAGAGGTATGAATAGCTGAAGTATATTCTTGGTACAGACTGAATCTTGAGGGTGTTCCCCCCAACTTCTGGGAAGTATCAAGAAAAATTGAGGGAACAGCTTTTTTTCCAGAGACTTGAAGGTTTCACCAAACACTCCTAGAGGTGACAAAAAGGTATGGCTGTTTTCTCCATTTTTTTTTTTTCTCCTGCTAAATTGCAAAGCTCTGTCCACATATAAGAGGTACTAGCATTTAACAAAGCCTCCTAAAAACCTCATTCTTCCCAGGCAAACACGTTTCCCAAAACTCCATTTTGGAAAACACTGACTCCCTTTAACTATCACTTAAAATGAGTATCTAAATAGAGATATAGAAACCAATGCAACAAATAAAACTTCAGGCTGAATTTGGGAAAAGTTTAAAGCTACCAGAAAATATAATTTTCTGCTAGAAAATGTATGGGAAATAATTATAAGCAGTATTATCTGATTTCATTTTAATTATATTAGCTTATTCTGAACCTTGAATGGTATGCTGTTGCACTGCTCTGGTTTTATAGCTCTGTCCCAACCTGTTGTAAGCCCATTTCCCATAACACCTAGAATTTGTTGATTAAATTGGAGCTAATCTATTTTCATTGTACACATTTTCCCAAGATGAAAAGAATGCAGTGCGGGACAAAAAAACCCTAATCCTGTAGTAAGACATAATGGCTTTTTATAGTTATTTTTGCTAGGCTCTCAGGGGTTTTTAGTAAAATGGTATAGGTAAAGATATATTTTAGTCCTGACAGAGGCTCTTTAAACACACATGTGAAATAGGAGTGAAAAGCAGGAAAGGAACGAGCAAGGCTATTTAGGGACACAGCTGAGAAGCATTTTATATTGACAGGCAAACTGGAAGTGACAGAGCCTGGAAGAAGCCTTTCCCTCATTGTTTCATAAAAATAAGCTGCAAGTCATATTTTGCAGACTAGAAGATATTTATTTCTTGGGGGTGAAATGTGAAATGTTGAAAGACATTTTAATTATGTCACAACAGATAGTTAAGTAATTAAAAACTATTAAAGCCCATTACAGCCCCAGGCCCAGAAAAGCAAGTTTCATCTTGGAAATTCCTAAGCAAACACAGTTACATGGAGGAAAGAAATATTTTCTTGCTAAGGTTTCAAAAGCTAGCTCGGACAAAGCATAAATAATAGGAGAGGCCAGAAGAAACTGTTTTTCCTGTATTTGTATAAAATAGAAAAAAACCAAGTCAAACCAGTAAGCATTTGATCCACATATGGAAAGGCAGCATTGTGCTTCTCTACCCTCTATGGATTGGTTACGCCATACTGAAGGGCAGGAAGGCCAAGATTTCACAACCTGCTCTCCTAAGGAGGTGAAAAGCCCTAGAAACAGGCATTTTAGTGCAGGCAGGGATCTGTACTAGAACAACTGCTCTATTCTGGGAAGCTCAGAGCATACGACGCTGCTTCAGAGTAGAGACATACCCCACGACTCCACAGTTGTGGCATTTTCTGGGTCTCCTCCAGCACAAAAGCATTGGGCAGGTTGATATTATTAGCTAAATGGATCTCACCAATATCCCACCTTCTTGTTCCATCTCTCCCTGTTCTTAGCCCTTGGACCAAGATAAGGATGATGATAGCAGAGAAAAAGTATCTCCCAAGAAGATTAACCCAAGACCACGTGTCCCTACCCCTCCCTCCTGCCATGTCAAATATATATAAGCATTTGACATACAACCTAACTGAAAAGCCTAGGGTATGGGCAAGAACCTGTTTCTAGGGGACGAGTTCCATTTTTCAGTCGTCGTTTCTTAAATGGGTTATTATGGCAAGCAAGCAAAAAGCTACCCTGTACTCAATACTGAAAGACTCAGTAAGACTACCCATTTTTACTTACAGAAATGCTTATGCATATTTTAAACATAATTTTTAAATAACAAACAAGTAATGAAGGATTTTCCAACAGAGCCGGGATTACAAGAACTTCTGAAAGTACAATTCCACTACTCAAGGAAAGAAACCATTGAAGATTTATCTGCTATTGAGATCAATTTCCTGCAAACCCATCCAGCAAATAAAACCAAAAAATGATTGAATTTAGAAACCACACAGTAACAGCCTCTAGTTATCAGGTCAGGTCCTTTTAAGGGCCTCTGTTGGGCAATGAAAACCCACCTTGATTAATTTTCAAGTACTGTTTCCTTCATTGTAAGATTAACAAATCTGTTTGACATAAAATGGTACACTTTATATGCAAATCTCTGTAGAGAGAGTTTTGTGACATTAAAGAGGTTCATACAATTTTGTTCACCCTGCCCTCAGAGGTCATTTGGAATTGCATGAAAGCATTTGTCTATGCCCTTAATATGCATTTTGAAAGCTAATTTGAGGTCTGCTGGATTGAGAGCCCAAGTCCTTAATTACGTTTGGATGTGTTTATACAGAGATGATATTATGAATCTGAAACTACTGTCGTTCCAATATACACCAGCAGAAACTCTGCTGAAGGCTGTGGAGTTCTCATGGGGGAAAAAAGAAATATTGGAGTAACACAGCAGAAAATCAGGCCTTGTAGATGTGTGTTTACCTCCAAGCATTACGTAAACATACAGAGGGAAAAAATTCCCTTACACTTGCACCAGTGTTTTCATCGTTATTATTTTTGGTTTATATTCCATTTACATTGATAAGATCCCTTAGCTAAGTCATATACAATCATCTCTGATAAGAGAGTAAACACACTGTGTTACTGCAATGGAAGTGACCTTTAACGTGTGTACAAATTAAAATGCACTGACCAAATTTGGTGACCTTTATGGTAAAGCTTCCTTATAGAGCAACAATGAATTTGCTATTAAATATCACTGCTTCTGCAGATGGGCTAGAAAAGGCCAGTAAAATTAAGCACTTTCAGTATTTTTTAAATAAGAATGAAGCAGACAAGTTGCATATGAGTAAACCCACAAGATATGAGAGCAACAGGAAAAGGCCAGCCCACACCAGCAAGTGAATATCACTTTGCTTTGACACATTGTTTTTGTGCCTTTACTTCCACATCATTTGGACCGATTTCAAACTTTCCTTTATGACACTCTGTCTACAGATTTGCCGCTTTCCAATAATTCTGCGCAGTCTTCCCATTCCCCCTAAGCTTTTTACATTTTCCACGCCTGCAATCTATCTCAGGCTATTTCATTTAAATGAAAACATTGCAGCCAAATCAAGGAAGAAAACTGTTGAAAAATGTCCAAGTGTCCCACCTTGCAAAAGGTAATGCATTTTCTCTAGTGCCTCCACGCTTTGGAGAAGGATGGGGAATGTGAGGAGGAATAGGGGAAAAGGAGTTTTACCCATCTGTAAGGTTGCACTTTTTAATGTTTCCAGGAAATTTGGCTCAGCTTGGGAAAGGTACGACTTCTCTCAAACTCTACATGATGTACACTCATGTTTAAAATCCGAGATAATTTTCACCCTCTGCAACAGTCTCCTATCAGGATGACGATAGGAGCACAATGTTTTCTGTGTTGGTTTGCCTAAAAGCAGACAGGGGCTGATGCTAAGCCTCTACACACAGATTTAATTGCTGCATTTTCTAACTTCTGAATGCTTGAATTAGCAATCTTAATATTCCCTTAATATACTTGTTTTTTTAATGGCTGAGACATCATTTGTAATAACACATGATAATGGCTTACATTTCTATCATGTCTTTCAAGGCAGCAGGCCTCCAATGTGATTTACGAATTCACTATAAAGAGGATTATTTTTTTCCCAGCACTGGAGTGAAGCCACCTACCTCTGGCAGCTGTTTAAATTCTACATAGCAAATCCAGCCAGCAGTTTAAAGCAGGTAATAACTATTGTGTGTACCTGAAACACCAGAGAGCCTGCATTTTCCCCCCCAAAAAAGTTGTCCAAGGTAGCAAAGCAAATGCCCTCATACTTTTGCAGAAACCATCCTGAGATGCTTAACAGCCCCACACAGACAGACTCGATGAGACCTTAATTCCCCCAACAATTCAAACCCAGAGAGTTGCAAGGGAGCAGAGCAGAGGGAGAATGATTCGACCATATTAAAGCAGTGCCGTGCTCAGAGAAAGCCTTCCTGCTGAGCTGCGTTTATTAGTTAGATTATATTATTTTATGAATAGGACTACTTGGCTGCATTGGAAATGACAATCTCTGGGTCACTGCGCTGCTGATCTCAACCCTTTGAGCCCAGCAGTTCAGCCAGCTTTCAACCCACCTCACTTATCTAGTCTGTACATCACCCATTTTTTCTGTGAGGGAGTTACGGGAGCCAGTGCAGAATGCCTTAATTGCAGAACCAACTGAAGAAAGATTTGGCTCATTCTGTCTTGAAAAATGCTTGGGCTCCCCAGGTTGGCTCCTTATGCCAACAACAACTAGATCAAACTTTGCAGAAGCTTATAAGGACCAGAGCCAAAGAAAGTATATCATCTGGCTCAACTCCTTTGGTGTTAATGGAACTACTTCAGTATACCTTTACGAGATTCTGGTCCAAAGAAGTTAATAATTTCTCCCTAGTACCATGTGTAATAGCTAAATGCAACATTTTTATTTGAAAATTCTGATAAAAATAAAATGCTTGGTAAAGGGTGGAGCATCAGCCATGAATGATCTTCAGACCATCCTCAAACAAATGCAAGAGTCAGGTAAAGAAAACAAAGGCAGTTCTGGGGGTAGAGGAAAAAAAAATCATGAACGATATTTTTCACATCGGGACTGAAAGAAAGGATTTTCTGTCTTCAAAGCGCAGCGTTCTTAAACTAAGACTTGCCTTCAAATCTCAGCAGTAATTAAGACAAATTACCCTCAGTGTAAGTCTTCAGGCACCAAAGAACAAACTGAAGGTTTAAGCTGGTCTGATTCTCTCACCAGAAGGCAGCTGTACATATAACCATCAGTCAGTACATTACTGTAACTGATCCACAAAAAAGCTCCTCCCAGCCCTACGAATCATAAGTAAAACCAATTTTTGGAAGGGGTTGCAGGAAGTACTGTGCCATCAACACCTCAGAAAGTCAATGTTAGGAGCTGATGAATCTCCAGATTGAAAATGTCACAGAATCATAATAGGTAGTATTCTGTGTTTGTATTTTCATTAGACCAATAGGTACGATTGAAAAGAAAAAAAAAAACAAAAAAACAACAAACCACCCACCCAAAAAGCAGAAAAGACTTATGTATGTTACTTGTTTCAAAGTCCGGTTTTGTTTACTGTGTCCATTGATTTAATATAGGACATTACTTCTTACAAACTTTGCTCACTACTAGCCCTAGACCATCATTAACGTCACTCCTATTGTAGTAGTATCTGTACTACTGCTAAAACACTACCATCATTAGCATGTCAAGAATGGTTGACAGGCACAAACTATCCTGCATTACTCCATCATGTTGTAGAACAGAGCTGACTTCTGCTGCATTGAACTTTAAATAGATCTCTAAACATGGTATATAGGGTTTTTCTGGTACTGAAGTCCAAAGAGTGTAGAGAAAAAAATGTTCCAATAACAAGAATAAGAGAATGTTCCTTAAAAAAGAAACCCCAAGAGAACCACCAGGTTTTGCAACCAAGAATACTATTAAAGCTCAAGACTGATTTTTCCTCCCAGGCATGCTATTTTTCACCAGTTTACAAGCATCCACCGTATCATTGCTGCTCCTTTGCAGTATGCAGACTACTTGGGAGCAAAGCGCTAAGTAACAGTGAGTAAATTAAATTGAGACCAGGCATGAAAATCTTACTTGTGAAAAGCGACGAATTGTGTGCTAGGAACTCAAGGAATGCACACCTCCACACTTTGCCTAACAAAGCATAGATATACAGGCAGACTAAAAGTTTTTTACAGATTCTTAACCACATATAGACCTATATGTGGGTCTTCACTTATTCAAAGTAGATCTCACAGAGACAAGCTGAGTGTCTTAAATAATTGCCAAATGAGCATCATTAAAGGACAAAAGGATAGTATTTTTAATCTCTCTTATTTTTTTCATTTTCACATTGGCCTATGAGCTTTCAGTTCTCTGATGGATTAAATGCACAAATGCCAGGAGGTAGCCTGAGTTGATACTGCACTTCTGCCTCTATGAGAAAGCACAAAGTATTGGAAAATTTTGTGCAAGATAGATAGTATTCTCCTGAGGTTTTCTCCTCAGTTTTGCAGATGGAGATCCAGGGAAAGTCAAACAAAGAACAGAGTTCAGGACTTGTAAGAACAGCATTCAAATATAAAGAAAAAAAAAAATCTCAAAAAAGAAGGCAATGTGGAGAACCGTACAGGCAGATATAGCACCAATGCCTCCTTTTATCGTTAAATTGTTATGTGATCCTTCATAAGTCATTTAATTTCTTAATTACTTAATTTCTCCTTTCATCAGATTAGGGATGTCACTTTGTTACTTTGTTAAATAAATACAGCAAAAGTAGGGACACCTGTGATGATGGATCTCATTATTTGCCAAGATCAACATACAAACACTGTTTTATTTTTAATATCCAGTTTGTATGTGGATGGGGTTTTTTTCTTTTTTTTTTTGTTTTGTTTTTTTGTTTTTTTTAAGGTAAACCAGCTCACCTATTTCTAAGATTAGAAGCTTTAACATCTTCCTGGATGATAACATTTCTCTTTAATTTTGGAGTCACACATTAGGGTTACGGCTATGGCACTGGAGCTCACATTGCAGAGGAATAAAGTGTCGTCCCTTCCTTCATCTCTCAAACAACCATTTGGAGCTCTCTGCAGCCTTATCCTTAAATACATGCCTTAAACTGTATTTTACTGTGAACTAAGCTAAGGTGAGCAATGTCTGATATGAAAGTTGAAAACGATCACAGGTCTAAGTGCTTTACTGTTTATCGGTTCCTGGCAACAAGAGAATATTCAGAAGCGTGCTGCATTATTCACCGCCATCAAAGCCGCGCGTTTCCTGCATCCATGTCAAAATCCTTGTGTATTTACAAATGGTAATGGATTCTGAATAAAAGAGATTGTTGTTACAAACAATGGAGTATCAGCATTGCTTCACAAATGGCCTTGGAACCTGACCTTGTTGGTCAAAATCATAACCCCCAGGTCTAGGCGCAGTCTAGTCAGCACTGCCAACACAGAGGACTTTTTATGTGGAATGTGTAGTCATAATTTAACTGTGATGGACAACATAATAGAGCTCTGTGAATGTCACAAAACAGTGTCAACAGTCTATCCTGCAGAGCATATCCATTACTGGCAGCAACGAGAGGACAATCTGCAGAAGAAAGAATTGAATGAAATTATAAGTCTTTAAGGGCAAAAGTGAAAATAGCTTTCATGTTTGAGTTTTACCTCATTGCAAGGATGGAAGGGGGCAGAAAGCAACTAAATGTATTAAATCCACCATATCTTTGTATACGTGTGTACGATTTCTGTCATGGTGCCAATTTGTCGCCAGTTTGCAAGATTCACATTAGAAAGCACGTCTACTCCATCCATTTATGCTGTGTAAGGAAAAAAAATCTGTAGACATTTCCTCCAATGAACAAGACAGCAGAGAGGTGTGATTCTCCAGCAAGGTAGAAACAGGGGCATTTAGCCAAAAGAAAACATGTCACTCAACTATAACTAACATTTAGCCAAGAAAAAGAAATTTCAGTTACATACCATCTAAAGAAATCTTTGTAAAGATGCACAGCCAACAAATTAATAAATGGTCAACTAGGTTAAGTTTAAAAGTTTTTACGTAATTCAGTTTGTTATGACATGGTTTTCTTAAAAACATGCTGGGTGGTTCTCTAGGCTGCTGAGAAGCTGAGGTTATTAATCAGTTTCCAGGATAAGGCTTGTCTGCAAATCCTCCCAAACTTATCTCCAGATCCTCCCAAACTCCTGAAAACTGAACCGAACGACTGGTTTGAAGGTCTGAGAAAGTTTCTAAAGTAGTTCTGAGCACTTCCACCTAAACTGAAACCGCCATGGGAGATTACGCACTGGTGCTATTTGGAGAACAATTCAAAGGCAGACATCTCCAGAGAGGTCCCGCTTGTGGAAATTTTTTGAAGTTGACATTCAAGAAACCAGATATTTTTGAAAACTGGAGAAGCAAAGGGAACCTCTGAACTTGCTAAGTGTCCCAGCTTTTTTTACATGCAGCTGATCAAAGCTTTTAACTCTCCATTCCTTTTCTCCTGGCATCTATGACAAGAGCTTAAATAGTTGAGCTCCACATGGGAAAAAACCCATATATATATCTGTATGGGTGTTTGTATATTTTCCCCTTTCTGCTTGTCAAAGCCTCTGTACTTAACATATTAATTTACCGAGTTTAACTTTTTAATGCTAACTCCTTTAAGTCATTAGAGCTCCTTTTTTTCATTATAATCCTCTTATTTGGTAATCAGTCTGAGTCTGCCTGTATTTTTTTAAGAATATTTTAAAGTTTCTGGTGGAGATCAAGGAAAGTTTTCTCTTGCTCTACTTCACAAACTCCAACTTATTATTAGTCAGTGGTTCGGTGTGACACTTCGGCTACAGTCATTTTGTTGCACTTCTCCATTTCTTGTATTGCCCTTTATAAATGGAAATATTACTTTTCTTTTAAATGCATTATGGCTGTTGAAAGTTGACGAGCAGAGAGCTAGAGGAATTAAAATGGATATAGCAAAGATCATAATAGCTACTGTAACATGCTTCAATTGGAAGAACCACCAACAGACCCTTTTCTTTAGTAAGTCATTCCTAAAATTGGCCAGAATGCATTTCTTAATAGTCTTAATTACTTGACATGCAAGACTGTCTTTGCACAAGAGATCTGAGAACGTGAACTAATCTCAAGACGCCAGGCAGATATTACACCATGAGCAACAAACTTCCAGTCACCTCTGACTCAAGTTTCTATTTCTAAAGATAAATAAATCCACCCCTCACCATTACCAGCCTTCCCGCTGTTCACTATATGTACTTTAAAAGGCAGAAAAATCATTAATGCATAGCAACATCATATCTCAGTTTGAACGAATCAAAGAAAAGTCCTCATAATCCCTTTGCATCTCATCTATGGGGCACAGTAAAACTCACTGAAGCAACGGGCAACAACAGACTCTTAACAGAAGTTTAACAGCTCTACTATTCCCTCTGTGATCTTTCAAACCCTATTTAAAGATAGAACTTCATTTATCCACTTAAAGCAAAAAGCTGTAGACAGCAAGCTGCTTACCCTTCTTTCTCGAATCTAATGTTCAGTGGGGGAAGGGAGAGAAAAATAAAATAAAAGAAGTCAGCATAAGGGCAGTCCCACATCAACTAATCTCTGCAGCAAATTAATTAAACAATTATATTAGCCAAGCCTTCACTTGTGACATGGCACAACTGACATTAATTGGGCCACAATCAAGATAGTAATTCAGGTTAATTGGATTTCCACTGTCAGCAGCTATCAGCTTGTTTCAATATGCTGCTGTCATTTAAGAATAATTAATCATGAATGACTTTATTGGATGGCACGGGTTGACAACTGATGGTGTGGTGACGCTCGAAAAAGTTGGTGATTGCTGTAGGCCTGCTGAATAGGAAAGCTGGTTTCCTTTGTGGAGATTATTCTACCACCGCGGCACGTTGAGACCCGAAACGCGCTACAGAAAGTGTGGAGACAGTGATATTTGATGACCCTTGCACACACGCAGCGAGAAAAAGAGTGGGCTGGAGAAAGAAACAGCCATTCCCATTGAAATAACTCTGCAAAAGGTCAGAGGGATGTGCATGTTCCACCGCAGCCTTCAGGCACACGGTTATTGTTTGGCTATTGCTACAGCAACAAAGGATTCAATAATACAACAGTTCACATGCTGTAAGAGCTGAAATGCCAAGCTTGATCTAGTGTTATTTGCTTTTCTCCATTCATAATAGGCCATTACTTTGGTTAACATCTGATAAAATAATTTATTCAATCTGTTGCCAGAATGTCTGCAAAAAATGTCAAGGAACTTATGAAGCCAAGTCTTTATTTATTAATAACTTGAAAAAAAAGGTGATGAAACTGTTGTGGGGACGTGGGGGAAAAAAGCTAAAAATTAAAGTATGAGATGAAAATAATTTAGAGTGTTCCATAAGGAGTAGTAGGAATACGTTATGTTTCTGAAAAAAGAAAGAAAATGCAATTTAAACTTCAGGAAAGAAAAAGCCTTAACACCAAGTTCTATTAGACTATGTAATTATTCCCCAAGGGGGAAAATATACATATATATTTAAAATTAAAGTACAATTTTAGATTATTCATGACAAAGTGCTAAAAAATCATATCAGAAGTGGCAACACTACTTTGATAGCTGGACAGAAAAGATTTTCTATCAGGAATATGATGAATTTATTGTGTAACTACTAGAAACCTGGTCTAGATGGATGGAATACACAGAATCAAATTTCTAAAGGAAAATCAGACACCAGCGCTGATGAACTTGGCTCCCTCCCTCTTTTTTTAGCAAAATACCGGACAGAAGACTAGCGTGTGCACTACTCAAACAACAGGGCACAAATTCCCACCTTGAAGATATTTTCTTACTGGCAGTCAGAGAAGCCTGATTAGGCAGAAGCATCCATTAACCAAAGTGGGAGAGAAGAAGCCATTTATTATCACCTTTCTTCAGCTGTAGGTCTGACAGTGCTGTAAACACACGTGAGCAACACATATGAAGTTTGTACCCTGGGGGGGGTTCAATTCAGTGAACTTCTCCAGCTTTTTACCTTCAATTATAGCCGAGACCTGGTTGCCTCCTTTGTCTTATTTTCTTGGGATATTCTTGTTTTTAGAACATGCTTCTTTGTTAGGATGCAAATATAGCAGTCTGTTTGAAACTAGAAGAATCCTCGCTGAAATTGAACCTAATCTGAGCGATAGGCAAAGCCATCTAAATGCATGGATTTATTATGTTTAATGTCTCTGATTCAGACTGAGTCCAACAATGCAGTACGTGGTTGCTATTTAAAATTGACTGATAGAGAATGTCAGTGAACTGTTTTGTTTTGTTTGCTGGGTTTTTTTTTTAATCCACAATCCTACTAAATCTTATCATATGCTTTATTCAGTTGTGGGTGTAAATTAGTTCTATAACCAGGGAGTCCCCATATAAATAGCCAAAGTGCTGCTCTACCAATGTACTTTACAAACAGTTTATGCTTATCAGATTATCTCTGTGATCACTGCTGACAGATAAAAATTAAACCTGAAACTACATGTTTTTTAAATCTTTTTTCCTTCTAAACATATCCTCTTAAAGTAGGATTGATGGGCCCTGTCATTAGCCCTATAAATTGCAAGAAAGCAGGTATTATGTTTGTCAGTCCCTTTCCTTGCTCCCAAGAGCTCTGAACTTCTTTGCCAAATTCAATCACATCTGAGAGGGGAACAGAAGCCTCTAAAATACTTATGTTCTCATGATACTTGGTGCCTTGTAGAGAAGACACCCGCTTCTTTGGTTTGGCAGCAGTTAACTGGTCAAACAGCAAATAGCACAGTTTCTGGAAACACCATATTTTTTCAATTTATGTATAGCGGGGTTTAAGCAAAGGGGAGAGATGTGAGAAAAAGAGAAATTTAAGGTGACAATGGCCACAGTTGACAGCAAATTAGACATTATTAATTCTGCTGCTTGCAGAAAAACTTGGTTTTCAGTCCAAGAATTTCAGAAATTCCTTCTGTGATGCAGTGAAATGTAATTCCCTATTACTCATGAAAACTACTGCCTGGCCAAAAGGCTCGGTAGGTTGCGATGGCAGTATCTAAGGAACAGCCTCTAGCAGGCAGAGATATGATAGAATAATAACTCATTTTGCACTCTCCTTTTCTCTTTATAATGCAAGGGCCCCTTTTGGATCTGGTCTCAGATAACTTCTCTAACCAGGAAATATGTGACAAAGCAGAAAACATTAGCCATGCCTCTCAATCGAGCAGACAAAACACTCTATGAGGCATTGGTTTGACGATGAACACTGCTACCAGCCTTTCAGCAGTAAGGAGGCCAAAGACTGAACTGATGATGAATATTAGACTATCCTCCCATCTCCAGACATAATAAAAAAATGAAAGACAGGGGAAGCAAAGGTTGGCTTCACAGGACACTATTTCTGCACTGGAGGTTTTGCTCTCGAACGGAGGATTTTCTTCTTCGTAGTCCCAGTCCACCATCCTTCAGAAGCTCTTAAGATAGTAAATACATTTGAAAAACAGGAGGAAAAGACTCAGCAAATAAGTGAGTGAAATTGCACTTATCATGTGAGCCATAGGAATCTGTTCCAGCGATGCCAGAGCAAAGCTAACAGTGAGTGGACATAAAGCATGCTCAGAGCAGTTGTAAAGTTTTGGAATGCTGTTGCCTTTCAACTGTCCGCTAACATCTGAGCTCTCATGCTTCAAGGAACTTGTAGGCCATGCCAATATTACAAAGGGCAACCATCTTTAAAAACTGTCATTGGCACTGGCGCCAAGAGGTGGGAAAAGGGAATATCCAGTGAAGCTGGAGGTGTAATTCCAATGCCGTTCTAGGCATTAATCCATACACCCTGTTCCCTGCCGAATTTTACTTTGTTCTTTCTCATTGTTTTCCTGCAAAGATCTCGGAACTGTTTTTTATCTTTTGTTTAAATAACGCTGAGACGATGATCCAGATGGCAGGCAGGTGAACGTAGCGTTGTTATTTTTTCATCTTGGAAAGACACATGGGTAATATTTCCAAGAAGGAAAAAATACCCATACCTTTTGCTCCACCTGTTCAATGGAACAGAAATTATATTAACAGACTGGGAAGGAAATTTTTCATTATTTGTTTGTTTCACGCAGCTAAACACCACGAGAGTGGAATATTTAATTTTTTTAATAATTGTCTGCATTTGTAGCTTAATCCCTCAGAGCACATTACCATTAATAACAGATCACAAAGACCTCAGAGCTTTGAGGTAGACAATAGAAAAAACCAAGGTGCTTCTCCTTGGATGGTTATGTAGAAATACTAGCTGATGTAGCTTATTCTTTTAAAAAAATGTGAACGTATCTCTCAAATATACAGATGCCTAGTACCTTGGTGCTGTTGTATACTGAAAAGACAGAATCAGGCTCAACCTTTTAAACTCCTGTTGGAACAGCAGCTTACAAGAAGGAGAGGTGGGTAGGGATCTAGTACCTAGCATTTTCTGAGGTGAGCAGGAATGTCCCAAACTTCACTCAGATTCACAGTCTGCATGTTTATCCTGTTAAATCCCTGGAACTGGAGCCTTTCTGGATACATCCGGCTATGATGTTCTAACCAATGGAACTGAAATAATTACTGTCTTTCTGTAATTAGATCTGTTGATCTCATTAGCTGAGCTCAGGTGTTGATCTGTTGATTGTCGTCTTGTAACTGCCATGAATCAATAAATGAGTGTGTGGGTGGTAAAAGAGAAGTGAGAAATTACATGCTTTTTACAGAAAGTTTCTTTTTTTCTTAGAGCTCTTAATTGTTTCCTTTACTTCTCCTTGCAGTGGATGATTCAAGTCTTCAGACATTTTTTCCAAGAGCATAGAAGTTCTAGGTAAGCAGGCTTCAAAAGTCCAAGGCTTCCAGAGGGGAAAAAACCCACAATATAGGCAACAGCATTTCCATTTAGCTGTCGTCTCCTACCTCAGCTTGGGGTGGCACTGCAAGAGAATTACACATCAAAGGAGAGCTGTTCTGAGCCTGTGGCCTATTCAGTGCTTAATCTTCACCAGGACAGCAAAAGAAGATGCTGATACTGTTCTTCACCAGATTTTTCTGGTTAAGGAACTGGCTTGACCTCTTCTTTGTGTCTAGCTTTTCCTCAGCAGCTCAGGTAAGATGATTCAAGACTTAATAGCTATAAGGCAGTATTGAATTTCGAAGTGCATCTCAACAGGTGACAGAGTCATGTCAATAAAAGGCCAGAGACGTGTCAGAGGTCCAATACCAGAACAAACACATGCTGTTGTATGTTCGTTATGCATGTACAGACGTTTCTGCTATGGAGATTTATAGTGCTGCAGTTTGGCAGATGCTGAGCCCTTTCTTTGGAGGGTAAGGGGGGAGCCTGTGAGGAGAGGAGGGCAATTAATTTAATCTCTATCTGGCAGTTGGTGACCTGGCACCACATTTGGGGATTTTTAGCCCTCAGCTTTCCCAGAAAGTCAGTAGTTGGCCTTGCAGACAGCCCTTTGTTTCATTGCAGCTTTGTGTTTTCACTTGTAAAAGTGCACCCGACACATGCAGAGGAAAACTAATCTTTTCTAGTTGAATGCTGTCTGGCCAACCATGCTCGAAATGCAAGGAGAGAATGTGTAAAAGGCAGATGTGCTGCAGAGTTTAACTCTACAGTGCTGAACTGATCGACCTGACATGACAAAGAATGCTTTCAACTTGCTTGTATGCTTCTGCTGGAAGTCCAGAAAACAAGCAAAAGAAACTGGAAATTCTTAGAGATGAAAACATGTACCTGAGGGAAATTATGAAATTCTTTCTGGAAGAACAGAAACAAACCACTTCTGATGCTAAGTATTTTTTTATTTAACAAGGCTCAAGAAGGTGAGAAGGGTGGAGAGAGGGACAATAAGAACTCTTTGTCAAAGACACTGTTTCTTATTAAAGAATTATTAATAATTCAGAATTGCAGAATTATTCGTCAGGGAGTGTAGTGATAGGAGGAGGGGTAATGGTTTTAAACTGAAAGAGGGTAGATTTAGATTAGTTATAAGGAAGAAATTCTTTACTGTGAGGGTGGTGAGACACTGGACCAGGTTACCCAGAGAGGTTGTGGATACTCCATCCCTGGCAGTGTTCAAGGCCAGGTTGGATGGAGCTTTGAGCAACCTAGTCTAGTGGAAGGTGTCCCTGCTTATCGCAGGGGGGTTGGAAATGGATGATCTTTAAGGTTGTTTCCAACCCATACCATTCTATGATTCTATATCTTAGCCATTATTGCAGAATAATTCATAATCTTGAATACGCACTGCTAATAATTAAAGCTCAGGAGCAGACACAGTGGTGGGGATTTGTTATAACTATCAAAAGAAAACAGAAAATGAAGTTACTCCTTAAGCACCTGCCTGTTTATGAGAGAAGATTAAAAAATTAAAAACAGAATCTATGTTGTGACAGGAAATTTCAGTTTGTGAGGAATATGATTAAGGTTGCAAGGAGCCACTAATAATGCATAAAAACTGCAGCTGCTACTATTTATGTCAGTCTAGTGTAGCCAAGATAAAATTACTTGGTTGCACCTGATTATGATGGATATAGATGAATTGCTTGTATATAATTGGTGCCTCAAAAGGGCACAGCTCCCAAAACTGAGAAAGTTCTGAGAAAATTTCACAGCACTGCTATTAAGGACAGAAAAATACAAAAATGTTCAATAAACACTTCTGTTGCATATTTGGGTAATGAAGGATGCTCTGCTTATATCTCTTGATGGATTATATTAGGAACACAAAAGGATTTTAAACAACTTTTGCAATCTTTTATCTGCAAGTCTGGACAGCCTGTTCCCAAGGGCTCCTAAAGAGACAGTCAAGTACACCCAACCCGCTGGTGTGTCAAATGTTAATAAATCCTAGGATACAGGGGAAATTCCAAAATGCTGAATGATTGCTTATGTTATACCTCTCCTCAAAGAAATGCAAGAGTGGCAAGACAGATAACTACAACATGCTGTTTGACCTCAAAGGAATACAACAACACAGGACTCAACTGAGAATGAATTAAAGTACGAGGCTGGACCCAGAACCAGCCAATTTATTCAGTCATTTATTTATTTATTTTTAACATTAAATACTTGAATTAATTGGATCGCATTCTGAAAAGCTAGATAACTGATTGCTGAAGGTGACTGTGAAAACCAATTGTCAAGTATAAAGTGTTTGACTTCCACAGCCCATAACACTCTGATGGAAAATATATCACTGAGTAATTTCCATGAAACACAATTTCCATTTCAAATGAAGAATCTTGCCTATTTCCAGTATAGACATCACTAAGGAATCAAATTCAAGAAAGGCAAGGAAAGTCTGAGTCCATCAATAATCCCCCATGATCCATTTCCTGGGACGCGGTCATATTCACGAAGCTTTCCAATTCTTCATGCTGTTGTCGAGAAACACATTGAATGGAACAAGTTCTAATCTAGTTCTCAGGAACAGCCACTAGATCTTACATTTCTGATCTTCGTACCAGTGATCTGAAGTGTCCCAATGAACACAAGGCAACAGACACGATAAAAGAGATCCATCCAAACAAATGAATGCATTTCAGTGTAGATAAATGTAAACCCAAACATCTGAGAATGGCAAATACACACACTGGAAATGGGAAAATGTATTTTAATAAGTAGAGAGTGCAGAAGACTTAAGAGTCAAAGTAGATAAACAGTTCAAGATGAGCTATTGGTGCAATCGTATGGCCACAGGTCTGAGGGAAACCTTGGCCATGCACTGTGGCAACTGGGAGTCGGAGGAGATTTCATTACTCTGTATGACATTAAGGAGATTGGTACTAAAATGTTGAATACATTTCCAGCACTCATTGCTTAAAATGGATGCTAAGTGACACAACATGGATCAGAAAAGAAAAATGATTTAAGGTTTGTAAAACTGTCTCTCAGTGAAAGACAGAATATTATAAATTGTATATATGTGCAAGGACAGCAAAAAAAAAAAAAAAAGCCATCTCTTAAAAGGGTCTTTAACCTGATGGAAAAGACTTCAGAAGAGTGTGTAGTTGGAAGCAGACATCAGTTACATTCTAATTGGAAACAAGGTACAGCATTTGTGAGGTTGGTTAACCACTGGAACAAATGGTATAATATCTGTGTCTGGTCTGCTAGCTTAGCCTAGACACTTTAGTGTAATAGATGCATTTAAAAAACACAGTTATGAGACTCAGTGGAGGAGTAATTGAGCTGATATATAAGCAATCAGACAGATCATCTAATTACTCATGAAAATTGACACATTATCAATGTCATATACAAAATTCTGTGAAGTTTCAGAAGCGTAGATTTCATCACTTTAACTCAAAGGGGAAAAGAGAGCATTTGAGATAGCAAGGTTGTGTGTTTGTGCAAAGTGGAAGGAATCCGTAGTGCGTAGATGTTGCACTTGTTCTGAACATAAGCTGCATCATTTCCAAATAGACATATCAAAACTGTGTAAATTCATTCTATGCAAATATATTCATAAAGCATGTCATTTGAGATAAAACTATTTATATTTAGACTACATATCAGATCAAGTACTCTAGAAACATGCAATTTAGATAGATCCATGTGAAGTGTATTTATTTCTTAAGTGGTGTGGTCTACAATGCTATGTTTAAAAAAAGGATGCATTGCACTGGGGAGAGATGACAAAATCATGTAAATGTGTAAACAGCAGAACTCATTTACTGAGGAATTAGAATTACAGAAAACATTTATTACTTCTCCAGTAAAGGCAGCTAACGCCGCGCTACTTTCTTCACAGGCAAAATACTGATCTCATGATTTCATCCACACAAATCCCCACTGAGTTCTGTAAGGACCCAGATCCACACTCCCTTGTAACATATCTGGGAGGTAAGGCTTTGTATTACCTTCGGTGGGGCTTTGTGTGTGCAGCAAGGTCTGTTCATGAGGTTTAAATGTACTTTATGATATATGTTGTTATGAAAACAACATATTTTGTTGCTGGAGGGGACGGACCGCAACCCCTGTCCCCAGCCCCTGCGCCGCCCCTTGTGGGGGACACGAGTCGGGAGGGAAGGGGTGAAGCTGGGCCTGGGATAAAAAGAGGGGGGGAAGGTATTGTTTCTCACCATCCAACTGTATTTTAATCGTCAATAAATTAAATTAATTTTCCCCAAGTCAATTCTGTTTTCCCTGTGACAGTAACTGGTAAGCGATGTCCCTGTCTTCATCTCAACCCACAAGTTTTTCATCTTTTTTTGTCCCCCTGTCCTGTTGAGGAGAGGGAGTGAGAGAGCAGCTGGATGCGTATCTGTCAGCTGGCCAAGGTCAACTCACTACAGTCCTCCACCACTCACAGTTAAAAAAGCATCTGAAGATGGTAGAAAGGCAGAGCACACCAGACCTACAAGTATTTGAGACTGCTCTGACAGTGAAGTGTAGACATAACATTTGGGGCTTCCAAAGACCTTCCATGACCACAGAGATGATGGAAAGTAACGTTCATAAAAGATGGAGAAGACAATGCACATACAACACCAGTAAGGAAAGATCTACCAAAATGAGAATTAGCTACAAAAAGGACAGACATGCTGTCTGAATTAGAAAGCTTTCTAATAAGGTTTGCTGCTCTAAGACTGACTAAGCAGACAGAAAAACAAGTGGAAATCAGTTCATTTCAATGAGGATACATAGCAGTGTAACACAAGCCACAAAACATCCCACAAAGAAGTCTACTACCACTTTTGCTACAGCTAGTGGCCAGGCTGGTCCAGCCCAGAAAATGTCAGCGGATACTCTTCTGCTTTTATCATATTGTGAGAGAAGAATAAAAGATGGATGGGGAAATCAGCAATACCAACTTGCAAATAACTTGACAAACAAATCTGAATTTATCTTCCTGTGAAGGCATGTCAGGAGATGAATGGTCATTGCTTGCCCTCCAGAAAGCTGTTGTAATGTTCGCCATGGGCATGTTTTTCAGTTGCTATTCCATTCCCTTCTCTGAGAAAGAATAACGTGATTTCTTTTTCACTCATTTTAGTGTCACCTACAGCAACTCAAATGGGATGTAAGCAGAAAAAAGGCCCCTTTTTCCATTCCCCCATCCCCACCCTGCACTGTTCAGTAGTCACTTGGAGCCAAGGAGGCATCTGTTTGCTCCAGAGCTGGTGGCAAACTCTCAGCAGCGATCTGCACTCCAGATTGATCCCAACACCACTGCAATAAGTAATCCTTATTGCCCTGGAAGGCAGCTGGAATCTGCCCACATCTGCATCACCAGCATATTCCATCTATTGACACAGACAGCTCTGTATGATGGCAATACTACCTGTGTGAAAGCATGGCTTTTTGCAAGCACTGCCTCCTATTATAAATAATTGAGAAGGGGACGCATGCAAACCTCATGAAGTTCAGCAAGACCAAGGGCAACGTTCTGCACCTGGGTCCAGCCAACACTCAATATCAATACACACTGGGGGATCGATGATTGAGAGCAGTCCTGCAGAGAAGGACTTGGGGACACTGGTGAATGAAAAGCATGACACGAGCCAGCAATGTGCCCCTGCAGCCCAGAAAGGCAACCATATCCTAAGCTGCATCAAAAGAAGTGTGACCAGCAGGCCGAGGGAGCCCCTCTACTCTGCTCTTGTGAGACCCTCCCACCTGGACCACCACATGCAGCTCTGGGGTCCCCAGTAGAAGACCAACAAGGAACTGTTAGAGTGGGTCCAGAGGAGGGCGACAAAAATGATCAGAGGGCTGGAACACCTCTCCCTATGAGGACAGGCTGAGAGAGTTGGGGTTGTTCAGCCTGGAGAAGAGAAGGCTCCAGGGAGACCTTATTGCAGCCTTCAATACTTAAAAGGGGCTTATGAGAAAGGTGGAGAAAGACTTTTTACCAGGGCCTGTCATTGCAGGACAAGGGGCAATGGTTTTAAACTAAAAGAGGGTAGATTTAGATGGACATAAAGAAGAAATTTTTTTGCAATGAGGGTGGTAAGACACTGGAACAGGTTGCTCAGAGAAGTTGTGGAAGCGTTCAAGGCCAGGTTGGATGGGGCTTTGAGCAACCTGATCTACTGAAGGATGTCCCTGCCCATGGCAAGGAGTTTGGACTAGATGATCTTCAAAGGTCCCTTCCAACCCAAATTATTCTATGATTCTATGATACTTTAATAATGCAATGACCATTTTGGGTCATTTTATGCTACATCTGGTTCCTCTTTGGTGCCATTGATTATGCAGTACTAAGCCACTGCCAAGAAGTCTGACTGCAGTATACCTGGCAATATTGTGCCCATGACTCAACAGCCAGTTTCAGATGGCTCTGGAGAGGAGGGCTGAACACTTCTGAAGAGAGCGAGTATGCAGTTCTGCTCCATTAGCCATTTCCAGCTCTTGCCTTCTCAAGAAAAAATTCAAGGCAATAACACTCTTCATGTGGAGGTAATGGGCACATTTCATCACTGAGTCCACGATGGAGAGGCTTAAGTATTCCATGCTGCAACACAGAAAAAGCTGTTGAGAGGAAGGAAAAACCTAAAGTCTCTACTACTTTGGGCAGGGAGGAAGTGCTGGCAAGTTCCATATTTTCTTTGAAAACAACCAAAGTCCATCATGCTGCAAGGAAAAGGGAGGAATCATTTGGTGTCTGAAAAATCAGTCTACTCACCTGCCTTCATGCCTCCAGAATCGTTAAGCAGGGGAAGGAAGAGGTACTGACTGGGCCATTTTAAAGTGGCATGCTCCTTTCCTTTCCAAAAATGGTAGCAGCCCTCTGTTTAAATGGAGCCTGTGTCACTGACGGTGTTACTACATCATTTTCCACTCTGCTATTCTGAAACAGCAAGAGTAATCAATCATTTACTTATCACAGGAGCAAAACAGACTTTTCTTGGAGGGAGTGTAAAAAGTGCTACAATAAAGTAATTTTGCCAATTTGAGTGTTCCACTTGACAACTATTTGCATAATAAGGTTTTGCCAAGATAAGAAGATTGGTAATTTTCAGCAGCATGGAGGGGATTGAAGTTTTTAAGCTTTTTTGCCCACTATCTACACACTCACAGACCTCCGCTCTTGATGTATGGTTCTTTTTAAAGTACTCCATCTGTCTCCGTTGTGTAATGAATTCTGTCACTCTCAATTGTGTTCCTGAGCAGTGAGCAGTGGAAGGGAGTTTGCATTTTGATTATAAAAAGGTACCGTCAGCTCTTATTACAATGGAAAACCCATCTCCATGTGAAATTTTAAGGCACTTAGAAGCTTAGTCTCCCTCTCAGAAGCCGCCTGTAGATCACGCTGTCACCATCTGACAGGGCGTGCAGGAGAGCAGAGGGCTGGGCTGCGCTGCCAGAAGAGAAGTTCAGAGAAATGGAAGTAAATCCAGATTCCTCCCTAAGAAGCTCATGGGAGGGATACAGCGGTGCAAACACCGTCATGTAAAAGTTGTTCCACGTGCAGCTTGTACCAGAGCTCTGAAGGGCTGTCTGGAGGAAAAGGAAGGCAGGAGGAGATCAAGGCTGTCAGCTTAAGTCTCTTTCCTTCTCCTCACCCTCATGAGCCAGTTTATCTCATCCTGAGAATTGTCAGCAATTTTCTATTTGGGACAGTGGGAGGGCAGGAGGAAGATAAGCAGAGCTTTTACAGGTTAAGTATTAACATACTTTTAGGGGCTTTGATAGCAAAGTGCTCTAGAAGGATTACGATGTTAGAGAAAATGTAGAACACGTCTACACTGTGCCATGGAAAGTGCTGCAGAGATCCTGGACTGGTGAGAATAAACCTGCTCAAGGCGGTGCTGTGTCAGCTCCCTCCGGGAGTTAATACTGTCACTCCTGCAGAGCGCGATCCTCCAGCTAAAGGGCCAAGCAAAGACAACTACAATGAATGAATTTTGCCTAAACGTCCTGGAAGCAGGTTTTCACATTCAAAGTCTCACCTGTCCAGCAAGCTTGATGGCCAACTTTTAGCACAGTTTTAGCTCCAGGTGTGGTGCAGGTGGACTTAACTGGGTGAAGCAGAGAGTTGATAATCAATAGTAGTCTACACTACAGTGAGCATTAACTAGTATAGTTCAAGATCCTGAGGGGATAAAGAGGAAGAAGAGGATCCCAGTACAGGCCCCAGACTTCAAGAGAGCAGGTTTTGACTTGCTAAGGAACCAGTCAGTGGATCCCATGCGAGGCTGCTCTGAAGAGCAATGGAGTTCGGAAAAGCTAGCAGAGTTTTAAGGACAGCATCCTTCAAACACAAGAATGGTGGGAATGGTGCATCCCAATACTCAGCAAAACAATTAGGCAGATCAGGAGACAAGCCTGGCTACGCAGAAAACTCATGAAAGGGCTCCAATGCAAAAAGGCAGTGCTCAGGAGGTAGAAGCAGCAGGCTTTGAGCAAGAAGTTGAACTACAGACCTGTTGAGGTCCCTTCCAGCCTGAATTATCATATGATCTTATGTCATTCCCCTGGCAGTCAATTATCACCCTGCATTTTACCTACCAAGCCTAAATTAAGAGCTAAACAAACCTGAAAATGAAGGCACCCTTTCATTTACATTTCAGGATTTACATGACCCCGGTCTATAGTCCTGCATCTGGGGAGGAACAACCCCATACAACAGTATGACTGGAGGCTGACCAACTGCAAAGCAGCTTTGCAGAGGACTTTGGGATCCAGGGTGGACACCTAACAGCACATGAACCAGCAACGTTCATTTGCAACAAAGACCAACAACCTCCTGGGCTACATAAGCATTGGCAGCAGGTCAAGGGACGTGATCCTTCCCCCATACTCAGCCCTGGTGAGACATATCTGAAATGCTGTGATTAGTGCTGGGCTCCCCAGGAAAAGATGGGCATGGACATACTGGAACAGGTTCAGCATAGGGTGACTAAGTTCATTAAGGGAGTGGACTGTCTTATACAAGAATAGGTTGAGAGAGCTGGGATTTTTCAGCCTGGAGAAGGGAAGGCTTAGGGGTATCTTATCTATGTGTATAAATACCTGAAAGGAAGAACTTAAGAAAATGGAGCCGGGCCTTTTGCAGTGGTGCCTAGTGACAGAACAAGAGGCAATGGGCACAAATTGAAATACAGGAAATTCCATTTAACCACAAGAAATAACATTTTTATTGTTGTTGGGCTACGCAATCTCCAGAGATGCCACAACCACAATTATTCTGTGATTTTGTCAGTAGAACCTCCCGATGTGCATCTCTACCCAGCTCCCAGACAGACATGGACTTCATAGTCTAGACCCAACAACGTATTTATCTTTGTCATCCCTCTGTCCTCTTATTACGGTGGCCCAGAGAGAACCCTTAACTGATTGCAGAGGAGCAGTATGTAGAGCACGGCACAGTTAAAGAGCAGTTGTACCCAACAAGCAGGCAGTGCAAGGTCACAGAGCAGAAGTGGCAAAACACCGACGGGAGGCTACGACTGCTGCTGTTCGCTGTTCTCAAGTCTGGCCTACCAGCTTCCATATTAAGGTGGGAACTGGCATGCTTACAGTGTTAAAACTCCCTGTTAAAACTGTATCTGTGCCTCCTAACCATTCCTCAACCCCCTCCCTTTTAAATCCCTTTGTAAAACCCACTTTATGAATGACAGCCTCTTATACACTTAGCAATAAAGAGGTTTAAAAGAAATAATCACAATAACAAACTAATAAACATTCTTCATTATTTTGAAGATGATTATAATCCTTAGCACTTGCATTGCACTTTACACATTCAAGCACTTTATAATCATTAACTAATTAGTCCTTGCAAAGCTCATCTAAATATTATTATCCTGTTAATGCAGAAAGAGAAGCTGTAAGAGAGAAGGTAGAGAATTTACCTAAGGGCATACATCAAGCCATTTGCAGAGACAAGATTGGAACTCAGCTCTTCGGCATCCTAATCCTTGGCTTATATCCCTCTTGCTGTCTCCGATAATATGGGCTAAATTATACGATAGTAAGATCATTTTCTTTAATATTCATCCCCAAATGCATGGCATTGAATATTATATTTCATCTCTTTGTTGTCCTCAGGACCACTTAGTTCTTTCTCTCTCCCTCTCTGCACTGATATTACCTCCTGGCTTTATATCACGAGCAAACATTAGTAGGACCTAGGGTCTAGCTCCCATTTGTGCAACAGCACTGGGATAATCGGCTGGGCCACGTTATCCAATGAGTACACAGTGCAAAATTCAGACACACACCTTGATTTACCCCAATACTGTTTATACCTCCAAATTAGTGGATGGATCAGCTCCGTTCCATGTTCTTTTTAGATAAACTGGGGGAGGGGGTGTGTTGCTGGGGGGGGGTTGTTGGGTGTTTTGGTGTTTTTTTTCCCCAGCCAGATCATTGGTACAAGAACAACAGACCATCACATGAAAGTATGACATGGTAAGCCTGAAACACAAGGAAGGATTTTTATTTTCTGTCACATGAATCCAGACTGTGGAAATCATTACCATAGAAGAGAGTGGATGCTAACTGTCTACATGCATGCAAAATGTGAATAGACAAATCATGGATGAAATATAGATATATATATCTCCATCAAAGAGTATTAAGCACATGGATAACATCTTTGGTTAAGAAAGTGCCTGAGCTAGGGAGCACTGAACACTGCAGAAGTGGTGTTAGGGACATATCATTACATGCCTGTCCCTGTTGTTGTGCTCCAGCAATATTAAAATTATATGAAGAAAGTCTTCAAACCCATACATAGTAAACCCCTATACAGAAACCCTACAGAAATCAACCAAATTTGAGATAAGTCCTGATCTACTACTGTACTCTGTCAGTACATTCTCACCCTCATTTTATTTCCTGCAGCTGTCATCCTAATTCCCTAAAGTCATTTTGGTTAATTGAAAAGGAATGATTGCCTTTGAAGGTACTTTTCCTAGTGAGGTAAATAATGTTTTTCCCTTCACCTTAATGTGCCATTGGATTTTGTTAAAAGCATTTAGTTCGTTTTAATTATTTACCTTCTTAAATTGGAAAAAATAAAAGTGTAATAAATTAAACCATTATTTTCCACACCTGTTGGGACAATTCTCCCAAAGAAATTTAGGATGTGAGGCTCAGCAGCTGCCAGCAGCACGTGAGTGTTTGGTATAATGAAGTTGGTTTGTGCCTGCGACCGCTCTCTCTTCCACCCATATCTGCAGTAACATTAACATTCAACGTGCTCTTTAACCCTCCAGTACAGCCTCCTTTTGCCACTGATGAAGAAAGAAAGATCAGACTACGATCCTGCAGTCCTCAAGACCAGATCTGAACTACTGGATCACCAGCCAGGGATCAAGTTTGAATGTGCCATCATGTTTCTGTTGAATTATTCAATGAAACAGAGTTCATACTCTCTTCGTGTGGTATCTGCTTTAACAGAAACTTAAAATAAGAGGGCTGGACAACTCCTGGCTGACATACAGTTTGTCCAGCCAATTTTACCAACAAATTTTAACCAGATGAATGTCTTTACACAATCAGTACACTGCATTGCATTGACACGGCTTTTTAAATTTGGTATTAATAGTTAAACCCACAAATTTCAGAAACACAGCCTGAGCTTTTCTGTAAGTTACCATATGCCTTTCTTTAAAGCTCATGTTTGTATTTATTTTACTTCCAGTGACTCACTGCAAATAATGACAGTAGTGGCTGATTCACAGGTAAGCTTTCCCCAGTTTAGTTACAGTATTTACATGGTGTGGATTTCCATCCAGAGTATATCCAACAGAGCTAGTCTGGTATTCTCCATCAACTCTCTGTGAACCAGTGCCTTCAGACATCTCAGCCATCCTGTAAGCATCCATTAAGGAACAGTTATATTTGTGGTTAGACACCTTCTTTTCACAGAAACCAGCGGGTTTATTGTTCCTTCGGTCCTACTTGGTGCCTCCTCAGCTAAGATGCAGTCCTTGTTACTCTTCATGCTGGAATGAGCTGGGAATACTAACGTGTTCATTTATAGCAGCTCATCTGAAAAGTGTTAATTGGAAGCTGAGCTGTAGTAGCTTTTTCAGCTGCTCTAACCCAATTGCAAGACTACGTTAAACTAGTATTCCCTCTAGCAATGGAGAACCCTTGAACTATGCATTGGGCAGGACTCAAAACTCCTGTGAGGGTTCCTAAAACTCAAGGTCATACCAGTCAGCTCCAAGGAGATTACAGAAAAGGAATTTGTGGTAAGGAACAGTAGGTAAATTAACAAAATAATGTTTTTGGTTTTGGTGCACATGCTTCCTATAATAATGGGCTTGTAATATTTAAATACATTATCTCAACTAAAATCCACACCACTCTGGAGGATCTTTCCTTCTCAGTCGTGTATCATGCACCCTTCATTCACAGTTGTGCTCTATGGTGATGTTCATACCACCATGGAAGCTTAACAAAACCAACATGGTTCATCTTTGAAGGGGGTTTTTTTCAGTGGAAGAAGCCCGTAATGAGAGGAGGGAAAGCTGAGGGAGGCATCATCCCAGAGAAAGCTGTAGTAGCCACTGCAGAAATTAATAATATATGCAAGCCAGAAGGGCTTCTGATTGCAGATGGATCAAATTTCTTTACTGAGTTTCTAAAGCATTCAGTCATTTAACCTTTTTGGATATATAGAACCTTCTTTCTTTGCCTCATCAAATGTCTTAGGGTAGCCTAGTTTCTATGTGTGCTATATCACACAGTCTGTGTCAATAGCCAGTCTCAAACATTTATCACAGAATGGGATGAATCCCTAATTGGAGGAGTCTTTCTCTCCCCACTAGGAGCCTAGATGACTTAGTTTGAACTAGATATATCATATTTAGATGATTAAAGTTAACTACAGCAAATCCTACTGCCTTTTACAGATAATTCATAAACTGTTTCTTAAACTGAAGTGATTCTCCACATACTTCTAGCTTGCATGAAGATCGTGTGAGTGAGTGTGCCTTTGTATACTATGGAGTGTGACCCAATCCGAACCTGTCTTCCTTAAAGGTGTTCAGCCTTCAGGTGGCAACAATGACCACACGACATTTCCCATCCAGATTTCTGAGGGATAGATAGATTTTATGCCTCATTTCTTTTGGTCTGTTTTTTAAGAGTAGGCTGCTAGGATTTAAAGATGAGTATTTTTCCAAGTGGGCTCGTTACAGATCAGCTCTTTAATTATACCTACTAAAGAGGTAATGCATAGTGATATCCTGAATTTGTCCCTAATTAAAAATACTGTATTTAAAGCTTGCATGATTCCCTTCTGCTGAAATCTTTAATCAGGAGATGAATAAGGCTCTGGAGCCTTGATTAATAATAGGACAAAGTGCTCTGCGGCTGAAAATGCCAGGGTATTAAATTTCCTTAAGTTACCTGGTGTCCCCATCTAATAGAGATCCTGGCAATGTTACTTATGCAATAGTACAGAATAATTGAGGCATAAAGTTACAGGTCCCGAATGAGACAAATGATACTAATTCTCCTGAAGACAAGTCTGACGTGGATGTGGGCACTAATGTAATAAACAAGATACCTTTGTAACTGCATCATTAAATACAATAAATGTCCTCCTTCTAAGTATTACCCATGAAACCTAATGCACAGGTAAGATGCACTGAAATCCCAACAAATCAAAGTACATGGGAGCTTGGGAGAACACAGAGATAACTGTTCTAAACCAAACCCACTCAGATATGACAGTCTTGAAAGTAAGATGAAATTTAAAAGTAACAAATTATGCAAAGAAGAAAAAGGTGTCAGATTCTTTTACTAAAAGCACTGCTTTTGTATCATACAAAGAAACAAAGCAAACATAATCCAAAGCTCATGTATACAAGCCATGTTTTCTCTAGGCTGGTTTTAGAACAGCTGGTGGCAGAACAGATTCACAATTTTCAGTAGCTTTGAAAAGTTCAAACTACAATATTAGGAAGAAGGTACCTTCCTGAATTTTGGGGTACGATCATCTCTTCTTGAAGAGAACTGTGTCATGTAATCATACTTCTTGCCTATTTTACTGTACTTAACATAATAAGACGTTGTTACTTCAAAAGCATAAAGGAATGAAAGTGATAAGAAATAATTCCACAACAGGTCCCAGGCACTACTAAACTATATGGGGAGCACTGTCACAGGAACAGCGTGGAGTCCAACAGAATTAAGAACAGGAGAGGGGAGGCTGAGATACTTTTGAAATGTTTTTGTTACTATGATTTATTTAGGAGCACAAACTGAAAGGGACATCTGCATTTGTGCCCTGTCCCCTGCTATTGCCAGCTTGCCAGCTGATCAGGCTCCACCTAAACCCTCGTCAGATGGTCTCCCCTGGATACTCCTAATGCAAGTTTAGCATGAATTTATTCATGAGCATGTTTGTTCTTACAGTACTATTGATCTTAGGGATAAACAGTTCCTCTCAGCCTTTTTTTTTGCTATCCTATCATGCCATATAGAGACATTCTTAGCTATTAGTGACTCTGCTGAAGCGCCAGGCAAAGGACCTCTGGTTTTGGCATTTTACTCTGGAAAGCAAAAAGAGGTGAATTTCCATGCTGGAACTTCATCCGTGCACTGCCAGTACTTCCATTATCTGAGCTTGCCCATAAGAAGCCAGCTAGCACCTTTCAGTGCTAAGCTGCAGACCGCAGCAGGTATAAATGCCTCTCTTCGGGTAACGTCTCCCCTCTCCCCATCATGTCAGTAGCTCTGCTAAGCTCTGCTCTTACTTGAACTCACTTCTGTTGCTCAGAATGACATACAATATTCGAACTGAGGTCCCCATAGTATCTGGTAAAATGGCAGTAGTCCCTTCTTAGCACTAGAAATATCTTGCCTACCATATCCTATGGCCACATGCATCTCTTCATGATCCTGTACATTAATAATTTATTCTCACCCTGAAATGCACAAGCTTTTTTCTTTCTCACTTTCAGCTGATGTGGTATCATTTTACAGTGGAAATTATTAGTCCCTAAGTGAATAACCTGGTACTTTCTGTAGGAAATGTATTTGCTGCTTCACTAACATGGGTAAAACTATCCTTCCTCAGCAATATCCTTTTCTTCCTCTGAACTCCCAATACCTCCTGACTGTGCACCAAGGTAAAATAACATATTATGAAAATACAAAACAAGATTAGTCCCAGTTTGTACTGCCAATTCAAATCCAGCAGCTACTGATCATATCTCAACTTCTCCCCTTAAATCAGTGTCTTACCCACTTTTAAGTATCTTGTATAATCTCTAGCTTTTTCAAATTAAGTATTCACTTTCCATGTGATAATATATCAAAGAGCTTACTGATTTTTACATGCATCCCATCAGCTTAATTTCCTTATCTAAAAACTTGAATGTTATCATAAAAATAAATATTTTCACAGCTGACTTAGCAATTGGATGTTGGTCTCTAAAAATAGATTACATACATAGAAAAAGACAGATAACATACCGCCTATGCCGGTTTTGGCTGGGGTAGTGTTAATTTTCTTCATAGTAGCTGGTATGGGGCTATCTTTTGGATTTGTGCTGGAAACAGTGCTGATAATTCAGGGATGTTTGAGTTACTGCTGAGCAATTCTTACCCAGAGCCAAGGGCTTTTCTGCTTCTCCCCCCACCCCACCAGCAAGGAGGCTGGGGGGGCACAAGGAGTTGGGAAGGGGACACAGCTGGGACAGCTGACCCCGACTGACCCAAGGGATATTCCAGACCATGGGACGTCGTGCTCAGCATATAAAGCTGGGGGAAGAAGAAGGAAGGGGGGGGGGCAAGTTCAAAGTGATGGGTTTTGTCTTCCCAAGTCAGTGTTACATGTGGTGGAGCCCTACTTTCCTGGAGATGGCTGAACACCTGCCTGCCCATGGGGAGTGGGGAATTAATTCCTTGGTTTGCTTTTCTTGTGTGCGCAGCTTTTGCTTTACCTATTAAACTGTCTTTATCTCAATCCACGAGTTTTCTCACTTTTACTTTTCCTATTCTCTCCCCATCCCACTGGGGGAGTGAGCGAGCGGTTGTGTGGGGCTTAGTTACCGGCTGGGGTTAAGCCATGACACCGCCACATGATTTTGACCTATAGTTTCCAGTGGGCAATTCCAATATGGAATGGTATGTGAATTAAAAGCTTCTGGTATCCACCCCAGAAGTGTCTCCATAACACTAGGAAAGGGTGCAATCCTTGCACATACAATCTGAATATGATCCCTGGGAAGACGGATGAGTGGAAAATTTTAGTGAAAGCAGTTGTAGCCAAATAAAAAGATCCCTTGTGACTCCATCTGCAGAAAATAAAGTGTTATTGAAAAATAAAATCCTTTTTTTTTTTTTTTTTGTGTTGCAGTGTAATAATTCTCATGTTGTTTTGGCTTAGGTGGAATTTTAGTTGAAATGCATGTTTTAAAGACCATGGATTTGTAGAAGCCTCATAAAATGCATAATATAATGGGCGCTTATAATAAATATTGTTAATCATGCTTATGGTAGTACTTACAGGCCAGGAAAAAGGGCTCTGAAATAGCAGGAACTGTACAAATACTGTCAGTCCTTTACTAAAGGGTAGTTGCTGAAGTGCTTACGATGGAATGGGTGAAATCAGCAGAGTGGGAAAGGTCAGCGTGGTTTATGGGATGACAAAGTGGACTATCTCTTCCTTCCCCAGCACTGGTGGAAGTCGTAACGCCACGTCGGAGAATGAGCCAAGCACTGGGGATCCCTTTGCCACGCTGCATGGTGCCAGGCAGGTCTCAGACCTGAGGTGGGACATGTGGACCTACCTCTCATAACATGCCCACCTTTTTTCTGTGATCTCTCACTGCCAGGCTGCCAAGGCTCTGGCAGTCAATTACAAGATGTCCTGCTTACGCAGGCAAGAAATAATCAAAGAACAGGAATTGCATAAATGTTTCTCCCAGACCTTGCTTATCACTTTTAATAAAAAGTGAGTTTTATGTAAGCAAATTCATTTGTGTTTCTTCACTTAGAGTTTCATTGTGAGGCTTAAATCAATGCCAGATTAAAGGCTGAAAATATTCCACTCAATAGTTATTACATTTATTCTTTCTCTTTTTTTTTTTTTATGCAGTCAGCTTAAATACATAGATCAGTGAGGAATTTGGCCAGTTTTTAAGACATTAAAGTGCATGGAAAGTGGAGTAACACTGCAAATGGATGGATGGAAAATTAACATCAGAAGCCCTCTTGTTAAAAAAAAGCAACAATTAAAAACCAAAATAGACTAGGTCGATTTGTGAGGAAAAGAAATTCTAGCAAAACAACCTCTGATGTTTATCTCAGAAAAGGACAAACATCTTTGGGAAATATGCTGCAAAATCTTTTCTTTAATTATAACAGCCTGGTCTAAATTCTTCACTTTAAGAACAAAGGAAGTATTGATGGCTTCAGGGAAAGTACTGCTCAGGTCGGAACCAATTCAGGCTATGACAATGTGAATCCATACCAGTATGGGCCATGGACAAGTGAGAAATGAACAGAACCAGAAGGTTTTCTCCACTGCCTCCAGTACTTAGGTTAAGATTGGTTGTGGTATCTTCTGGATGCTCCTCTTTCTCTGTCTCTGATATTCTCCTTTGACTCAGCCAAAACTTACTGACTGAACCCCATTGACCCTGAATGATGTTTGTATTCCTGAATCTCTGGGGTGTTTCTTCAGAGAAGAGGGGTGCGATGCAGGGATACAAAGGTGAGTGAAAATGCTGTGCTGCTTCTCTTATCCAGATTTTCTCAAGTACCTCTGCTTAGCAGCATGCTGTAGGATGCAAATGTTTCCTTAGAAGGATTACTAAAGTCACTTAAGCCTTCCAATATCAAAAACTGTGGCTCCCAAATCCCAGACAAAACTCAGGAAAACATATGCCCCTTAAAGAGAAAGCTTTGGCATTACCCAGACAGTATTTCACGTCTTACTTTCAGTTTATAACACCGCCTTTACCTTTTGCTTCCCCAGTATGTGCCAGGTCTCAAGACATCAAGGGAGCGAGCATTTCCTGACAAAGGCAAATTCTGACATTTAGATGACACTATTACAACGTGGGGAGTTGAAATTCACAGAGTTTTCTTGGAAAGCTTAGCCATGGATTTCAGTCAGGAGGCAATCAATCAGTGGACCACTGTTCCTCAGAGGAGCTAGGCTGAAGTTTGGTTGGCTAAAATTTCTCCCTGTATAAGTGCAGGACCTCATTTTGTCTGACTTAGATCAGATCATAGTTTACCGTAAGATTCCTGAGGCCTGATTAGACTAAAATAAAAATCAATTAAAATTCCATTACTAATGCTATTTTGCTTCCCCCCTCAAAAAAAAAGAAAAAAAAAAAAAGAGGAAAACCACTCAGATTTTGTGTATGTTAACTACATCTAACCTGAATTTACCATTCGTATTCTAAACAAAGTGTCATCTTGTCATACCTCCCCAAAAGAGATTACGGCGTAATTAAAGAACAAATATGATGAACCAGAGAGGTTGTATCTTCAATTTGCACAGAAAATATTCAGATAGACAGAGGTAAAGAATTTTTCCCAACATCCACTGGACATATGTGGCATCATTCAGCAACTGAAAATGAATTTCCAGTGTCCAAATTATAGTCCAAATATCCAAGTGTGCCTCCAAACAAATATTACATGTCTGTCTAGAAGAATAGAAAGTTTCCCTTTCCTCCAGGAAAAACAGAATTTAAACATTCCAAGATTTGACGGTGTAGTTGGCAGAGATGAGACAAAACAAGACATTTGTAATGAGAAATCTGTCTGTTGTAATATAATCTTATATTAATCACTTAATAAATTAATAATCTCACCATAATTTAACTATCCATAAAGAATATGCAAGTATTGGAGAAACTAACTGATTTAATTCTGGTTTTAAATTCCCTGATGCATTCACTGCCTCTGAATTTTTTTCCTCTCCATTTTGTAATATTGAACTTAGTCCTGTCAGGAATGTTTTATCTCTCTGCTTATTTGCTTCCCTGACTTTTGGATGTGAATTTCACAAAACTCTTCACTTATGAACTCGCTGTCTTCCCTGAAGATACAGTGCAGATAACATCAACAAAAGGCTCTCCATGTGTTCAGTGAACTAGAAAGCAAGATTTCGTACCTTAAAAATACTTTACTTGGAGCATAAACTCCTAGATGACTACAGAAGGTTAAGTAAATTGAGAGAGACTGTCAGTTCTACAGGGGCTTTGCTTTCAATACCTGGGAGTTTTACTGAAAACACAGGATTGAGATTAGCAGACCACAACACCACATTTAAGGTCAGGTGATTTCCTTTGAATTTTAGCCTCTCTCAAAAAGCAGAAAGCAGTCAGAAGCTCCACAAATGACCATCTGCTGTGCTTTGCATTTTGGCATGAAATCCTATGTCTGGGATAAAAAATGACGACAGCTAAACCTACTCTGCATGATGTCTTGTCTTCTTTTTTCTTTTCTCTTTTCTCTTTTCTTTTCTTTTCTTTTCTTTTCTTTTCTTTTCTTTTCTTTTTTCTCTTTTCTTTTCTCTTTTCTTTTCTTTTCTCTTCTTTTCTTTTTTCTTTTCTTTTCCTTTCCTTTCCTTTGTCTCTTTGTTTCTTTCCTTCTTTCTTTCCTTCTTTCTTAAATTCCTGCCTAGCCTAACTTTTAAAATGTGGTGTGGAAGAGCCCCGAGTAACTGTGCCTGCAACATACTTCAGAGACCATGAAGGCAACACCCTTCCATGCAAGGCAAAGCAAGATTCTGCCGACTGCCCAATATCAAATGGTTATAGAGTACTGGAAAGAAGTTATGAATAAGTGACAAAGAGTGCCTGCTCTCCTCACAGCGTAATCTGAAATGTGGAACTTTGCTTGCAGAATATTGTATTTCCATCCCCTCTTGCCAATTACTAAGTTAAGTGGTGCATGGAGCCTTTTAAAGACTAGAATTATTTTCTAAAGAGTAAGAGAATGTGAATCAAATCTGCTCATTACATATTCTCCTAACTTGGATGGTGTCCTCCACAGTAGGCTGCAGCTACTGGTTATTACACTTTTTCTGTTAGCAACAAGAATAAAAGGCTCTGAGCCAAAACCCGGAAATATCCAACAAGCAATTATAAAACCCACAGAGTTTTCATTAGGAAATAGCTGCTGGTTGATTTTGCTTATTATAGCAACTCCTAATAACAACAATGTACTTCTAAAGTCAATTTGGGTACCTTGCACTGGATGATGATATTTAAAAACACATTTTGGAATTTTCCAGGATGCCTCTCATTCTTGGATGTGGCCACAGAACATCCTCCTGAATTAACATCCCTTTGTTCACTTTTATATCTATTATAGATGTATGGAGAGACTTAATTCTACCAAAATAGAATCCACCTATCTATCTATTCTAAATATATATCAAGAAAAAAAAAATTCCTCTGTTAGATTGTCTTTTGGGAGAAATGTACTTTCACTTTACACTGAGCAGTGGAGTTGGTGATCTATTATTGATCATGACACGGAGAGCAGAAGTATAACACAGTAGTTCTGCTACAGACTGCTCACTGACTTACTTGCTTAAAGCTGCACTATTAAAAAAAGTCTGCTAATGTACAGTCCTAAAAAGAATTAAATAATCTGATGATACAAATTCGGAGCTGGAGGAAACAGTCTTACCTCCCACAGACTTCAAAGGCTGCTTCACGTTCCTGCACTAGACATACCTTTTTTATCTCTCCAGTATGTATTTAATCCTGTCTCATCTCCTCTGTAGCTTCAGCCAAAATCCAACAACAAAAAATCAGCATATTAAATACATGCCAATTATCGTGAGTATCCCTGAGATTTGTTTGGCGTAGACCAATAGACAAGTCCTCCTTGAAGATGAGAAACTGAGAAGGCTAACAAAGTATTTCTCTGCCCATCAGCCCCTTCTTCTCCCTTGTTCTTACTAATAGCCAGCCATGGATGAAGCTGCTCTGTTGAGCTATTTCTAATCTTCAGGACAAAACAATCTGTGGCAGAAGATACACATGTATGCGTGTATGTGGGTATAAATGTTTGACAGGATTTTGAGATTTTCCTGTGGAGAGTAAAAGGAAGAAATGGCATTACAGAGATCAGCTTGCAGAAATGGTCTTGATGAACCAAAATGGAGCTACTAAAATAGACACAGCTGCCATCTTCTGTTTTGTTGGGGGGGGGGGGGAGGGTTTTTTTGTTGGTTTGGGTTTTTTTCTCCAACTCCAACCAGGAGGGCTCTAAGGACACATGGGACTTGCAGCCTCCAGATATACTCTTAGGTAAAGCACCTGATAAATATGCAATTAAAAATACCTGGGTAGCCCACAGATAAAAATATCCTCTCTACCCAGAAGCAGAACCTTAACATTTGCGTTGCCTTGTAATTTCCCTTGAAGAGGGTGTTCCTTCAAGACTTTACTCCCCTGTGGGTCTAAAATAGCAGACCGTTTAAAGCAACAAACAAGACTACGTTGAGTCATGCCTGGGGTAAAAATATGAGAGCTTCAGTCATGATCCTAGTTCATGCAAAGCTCCTAGAAAAATCCTGAGGAGCTTTGCCTCAAATATCTAGAGTGCCTTGTTGTACTGGCTTCACATTCATTTGTTAAAGCTGTGGACCTAAGCAAGCCTCTTTGTCCCCAAATTTATAGGCTGGTGGATTTAAATTTGATCCCACATCTCATTAGCTTCAAGCTAATGAGCATAATTGAAGGTCTTGGAAAACTTATTTACATTGTATTATTTATAATTGCTGATAAATCCCTTGAAAAAGGACATCTGTTCCATATGCCCAGTAGGAATCAGAAAGTAACATACTTTATATGTAGGTAAATCACAGGATATTAATAGATCTTGAGAAATAACTGGCTGTTGAGGGATGGGGTGGAGGGAAAGAGTGGGCTGCTGAGATACAATGAAAGCTTAACCAAGAAAATTTAGAAATAATTGCTAATTGCTGCCTCATGGGCTCAGTGCTGCATACAGATCCCCTGCTCCTGCGCCCCTTAAAGACGTGGCATGTGAATGGCTGAGCAGCTCTGAAATGGAGAAGACACTGACTCCAAGCCCCGGCAAGGGGCCTGTAACCCAGGCAGTGCAAGCAAAGTGCTGGTCTTCCAGGACAACTGGGTTGAGGTTGGAGTTGTATCTGGGATGTAGGGAAAGGTAGGAAGGTGGCTACTTGCATTGTCATTTGTCCTCTGGCATAAATTGGTATATGCAGATCCCTTGGGTCTGCTCCTATCTACAGGTTGTCTAGATACTCCATACAGTGAAAGCGTACAGCTTTTGAGAGGAACAGAGAAGAGGATATAAATCCATACCAGCATGACCAAACTAGCCAGGCCTTCCTCACAGGCCCAAATCTTTCCCCTCTCCAATGTGAAAGGTCTTCTGGCACCATCTGACACCTGGGGACTGGAAAAGTCCCACATCCCATGCTGCTGTGAAGACCAGAGACTGGTCCACAGTTAATGCTCCACCTTCAAGCTGTGGAAACTATTCTTACTACCAATTCTAACATTTTTAAATTCCCACTGGTCCAGGAAGACTTGAATTTGGCCATGTGAGCCCATCAACACCACTTCATGACATGATCCCTTGTCCTCCTTCATCAGAAATATCCCCTTTTCCATCCAGGAGTGGAAAAGGTTTCTTCTGTTAAACTTTGACAAACAGCTTGTTGAAACACCGCCGTTCAAGATTTAGTGCTTAGCGTAGCAATTGCAATTCTGGTTCCTGTTTTTATTATGTTGTTTTGATTGGATTTTTAATTTTCTTTAATATGTAATTCCAGGCCCTTCAATCTCTAAATTGTCTATAAGGGCGTCCGCCACCCAGAATGATATGAGTTGACGATCATTATGTCAACGTCTTTCTGGAGCTGTTTACCATCGGGAGGGAAGCATGCTTCAGTATGAGAAAAACCAACAACCAGCTTTTAGTGTCTTGTTCTGTGGCAATCAATCCTTTTACACTCCGAAATATATATATATATGTATGAAGGTTTAATATTCTCCATCTGTTAAAACTCCAGAACTGCAGCAGAAGGCTCCTATACTTCATACTGAAACAGTAACAAACCGGCTTCTTGTAAGCTGTACAAAAAAAAAAACCAACAAAAACTCAGAAAAAAAACAAAATGAACCCCCCCCCCGCACCTAAAAAAAACCCCATCACCCAAAGGGGATCCTGTGACTAAGTGTGTGGTATATTCTTGAAAGCCAAAGGCAAAGGGCTATTAGTGTACACTTGAGATCACTTGGAAAAGCCCATGGGGAAATGCTCTAGTATTACTGCCAAAGTAACACACAAAGAAACTATGTCTCTGAATACGCTGAAGGGATGAAAAAATGTTTAATAAATGAGTTCTTTCCAGAGGTCAAATATTAACGATTCGTGTGTGTGTTTTCTGTTGAAATTTCATTTTCTCTGTTCCAGCCTGGACAGAAAAAAATATCAGGAAGCGAAACTTTGATTAAAATAAATGAATCAACACAGAGCTGCGTGCCTGGGTAAAGCTAACGCATGTGATTATAGAGTGCGACAGCTGCAATATTAATAAGGTGAAGAAGAGGAAAAAAGTGATAGAAACCTCACAGACTGATCTTATTTGGCTTGATCATTTCTGCATTCTCTCTAGCAAAGAAGCCAGGAGAACTGGACAAGGGATGAACTCTATTGTTTTGGATATTCTTATTTTCTCTTTCTTTGGTATGATTCAGCAGAGACGGAGCGGGGGGGGGGGGGGAGAAAAAAATTAAAAAAAAAAAATCAAAGAAGAGCTAATCCTGGCAAGAGAAGAAAGTGAGAACAGATGGTAAAAGTGAGGTCGAGGAGAAAGAGAGGAAGGTTGGAGGCTGGAGATATTCAGGATGACAGGCACATAGCAGAGGAGGAGAGAGGGATGCTGCATCTGAGCGGACTGATTTTGCAGAGCTCATCTCGAGGAATCCTTCCTCTTCGTGGTGCAGACTATGTCCCTGCTAAGTTATGGCTGCAAGTTTTGTGGCTGCAGAGGGCTGACTGGCGAGGTCCCCTCATACACTTGGCACTGCTTGGCAATTTGTAATAATGAGATTCATTAGCGTTACATGCTCTGCTGGAAATACTTCCAAAGGTTTAATCGGAGCCGCACAAATGACTATTTACTTAGGTAGCACTTCATTAGCTGCTCCTGCCCTGCTGTGTAATATGGTATAAATTACTAGCTGGTGTCGCCAGCATCACACCCAAACTGGCTGTCTTGTTCATTGTACCACACTGCTGGCGATCAGCTGAAGGGGATTATCTTTCAAAGCTGAAAAGATACCACACCTGGCAAAAAAACCCCAAAACTAAAAGGGCTCAACATTTCAATTTCCAGGCACAAAACTGCTGCCCTATATAAAAGAGAGTGGTACATACTGGAGAGCAAACTAAACTTGCTACGCACAGCGTGAAATATTTCACAAGCCTTAGGAATCAGCAGAGCTCACAGAACACAACTGCCCTTTGCAGTCCCCCCTCCCTCCATCCCTTTTGTTTTTACCCATTCTCTTTGTGGAGATCCCTCTTGACAGCACCAAGATCTCAAGTGCTGTGAGCAAAAGATGACAGTTGTAACTGTGCTGCAATCGCGCTACAATACTCAACGAGCTGGTTTATACCAACGGGTTAAATCTGAATTTCAAGCTGTACGTGTTTTGCTTCTCTGTTGAAATGCAGCTGTCCCTGTGTCTCTGTGTGTGTGGCTAACACTGCACGGCCCCAGCGCGTGAAGCACGGCACGTTTCTTGTCATTTAAATTGCAAGGCAAAGGGTGGGAAGGAGGGGTCTCTACATGAAGATTTGGGCCGAGACAAGTCGAAACTCCAAATCTTGCAAATTGCTTTCTGTGGGATTTCTAATGCCTAATAACACACAGTCTTCTGAAACTACTGAAATTTGAAGACATAATCACAGCCTTTATTATGAATGAAACCTATGAAATACAGGTGAAAATTTTCAGCTAATGATGATGCAGGCAGCGGAATTCCTTCCCTTGAATCCACAGGGAGACCCTCCCTGTAGTGGCAGTGGTCTGGTGGACAGACAGATACCTGACCTGCAGTCCTTGTGGGCTGCCTTCTCAGCAGGGTTCGTGGGAAGGTCTGTGTGCTCTAGCAATCCATGGATCCATTAACCTTTACACGAGGACAGGATCAGAGAGAGCTGCGAAATCCTGATGTGTATTGAGTGATTTTCCCCACAGCACCAGCTAGTCACCCCAGCTTTAGATGTAACTACTCAGGCATAGGACTCAAATATTTCCTGAGGCTCTTCCATCCCAATAGCAATTTTGCTTTACAATCATTAGCTGGATGAGGGGAGACCACAGGACAGCTACAACCTGTCACATAACTCTTTAGCTTGCTTCGCTTAGCTCTCAAGACCTGTATTTCCATACTATTTACTCAGCACCTCTTATACTGTTTCTGAGTGCAGCATAGTCTCTGACAATGCTCATTTTACAGGTGAAAGAACTGACTCACGCAAACTTAAACCCTATCTGAAAGACTCAGGGAACTGGGAAGATCTGGAGTGGTATAATCAAAGCCCCAAAGCCGGAAAGTGGCCAAGCACTTTGAAAACCTGTAGGAAGCTGATTCTTGATAGCATCTTTTAAATTCGTGCTCCTCTGGCTTCAAATCCGCTTCAAGTAGAGCACCATGGAGGGCGATACTTGCAAACAGAAGTAACCAAAACATAAAGCAAAATTATTTTCTAAAAGAAGGTAGATACGGCAGTAAAAAGTGATGCAAACATGGCTAAGACGAACACCATCAGTGTAGGCTGTCAGGGTTATTTTCCATGTTCTTGATGTAAAATTCTAGAAAATCCTAAATGGGCACCACCTCAAGAGGTGCTAGGCAACCTGTGGCAGCTTCGGGGATTCTTTGGGTTGAAAGTGGTGATCAGTGCTTTTCTCAGTCAAATCAAGGATTGTACTGCCTCAAAACTGCAAAATATCAAAGGATTTAGCGATATAAAAAGCAGAGCATCCCACCCCTTGAAAGCCTTCCTACGTTTGGTAAGGCAACTTCTTCTCCCCCACTCTCTTTCTCATCTTACAAACATATTTCCCAAGATTCCTTATTCAGTCAAAGCACTGCTACATGCACAGTCTTTTATGCAAATTATTTTGTTTATTTTTATGATGTATGCAAATGAAGTCTTTACTCTGAACATTCTTTATGATGCTATAAATGTAAGAATAGATCTTGAATTAGCCCTTTTCATTGTCAGAGTGGCACTAAAACCAGCTGAGGGATTCAGAGGCTTAAATGTGTAAGCAGTTGGGTATAAAACAACTTTTATATCTTGTAAAAATTAAGGGTCTGGGCTGAGGTATTTGAGTATTAAAACAAGATCTCTAAGAAGCTAGAAAAATTGCATGTTTTCCAGAGCTAAATGAAGATTACGACAAGAAATCAGTGAGTGAAGCAACCTGTGGTTTAACAACCCATTTCTTTCCAGTATTCCATTTCCTATATTAACTGGGAACTTCCAATGGCAGCTAAAGATGGCAATTACCTATTTCAGCAGCAACTGGATAAACTGGGTGATGTTGTATCACTTTTATTCTGCCTTATACACTCCATTTACTGTATTTTCACATGCTTAGCTTGTACCTGATAGCCCACACTACTCTAAAAATAGGGTTACTTGGCAAATATATTATCAGATAACCTCCATTTTTACACAACCGGGACAAAAGGAGGTGCAAAGGTAGGGAGGAATCATAGATAGGGAAGAATTGGAATAACAGGAGCCGATGAGGAGGGAGCAGAGGCCAAGGACTGCTGGGGAAGGGGGAGCTCTCGGGTAAAAAGAACTGCTGATGGATATTTTCATATCAGCATTCTTAAATCTACTAATATGGGAAAACAAGAAACTCACTGCTCTGTCTTGAGGAAGCACAAGTCTACTATATTTTTGTATCACTGGTGTTTTTCAGGAACCCAATACAAAAAATTAGCCTAACGTATGTAGCAAGGAATAGGAGGCGTGAAGGGAATCTTTTCATATAAGCTTTGTTCTCACTTTGTTTGAAGTAGCCAGGAAAGCTCTGTGAAGACAGAACTGATTGGCTGCGCTTAGGCTTTAACTGCACATACCAGCCAGGATAAAACTGATGCTAGAACTGGAAAACTGCTTGCTGTGGGAACAGGTTTAACACACAGTTAAGAGGGAAGGTATAGAGCAGGCTTGACAAGGGAAATGAGTTTAATGTATGAAAAATGTCCATGTTGACATGGTGCCACAGTGTCACCCTATGTGAATTTCAAGGAGTAAATATAAACCAAAGCTCCTCTGAGGAGACTTGATTTCCCTGCCAGATGCGCAGTTGGCAGAAATTTGCTTTACATGTTGATAAAGTCAACTTGAATACAGTGCTGTAGGATCTAGTTTCTAAAAAAAAAAAAAAGGCCACAAAAAGCAAACAAGGCTTATGCATTCAGTAATTCTAGACCTTTCTGCCCCAGTATGTCCAGATTTTCATCTTTGCTTCCACTGGACCACAGCATTACAATTTCCTGGAAACGTTGGCTTTCTTTGAAGCAGCCCAAGCCATGCTGCCTTCTGCTGCCTTGCTCAACAGAACTCAACATGCTCCTGCTGATCTTCCCAAATAATATCCTTTACCCACTGGCTGTCATTAGAAATTCATTAAGATTAATTTAGACTTAACTGTGTTAACCAGTTCCTGCCTCTTACTTCCCTAACCCAGGAGAATAGATTAACATATCTTTGCTCACAGAGCAGTCGCTTCTGAGGCCAGCCCTTGAGAAGGTCCCCTCGGTCATGTCCCGTCCGTGTGCACGCTGCTGGCCCCCAAGCTGTGTGCTCTTGCGCTCACGTCACGTCTACACTGTACATCCCACAGCATCCTACCATGCAGGACAGAAATCCCACGGCTCTGAACAGTGGAAAGGCCAAAGATCTGCTGGGAAGAGTCTCATGGGCTAAGACCCTAGAGGGAAGAGGGGCTCAAGCAAGCTGTTTAATATTCAAGGAACAACTCCTCCAAGCTCAAGAGAGCTTCCATACCAGTGAAAAAGAAGTTAGGTTAAGAAATGTTGTTTTGTTGATGGAGAATAAAAGCACAGTGAGGCAAAGCATGTTATTCAATAACTTTCTATGCCAGGAAGTGACCTGAACTCAGATCAAGATTATTACGGAAGCAATGAGGAATCTTTCTTCCCTAGACCTCCAATTCCCTTACAATGAAAACCAAACCAAACCAAAACAAAACTATTCAGCCTAAGATTTCCATACAGCTAGACAGCCATTCTACCAATGTTACCATGGAAAATAAGAGTGCAGAGTCTGCCTGCCGAACTACATCTCTGAGCTTGTAGTACATCTGCCTGCAGTAACCTCTTTGATACTCTCAAGTTCTTCTGTTCAGAGTCCAAATGTGGACATTTCCATGAATATATCTACCATATCCACAATGGCAGTTACAAAAGAAAAGAAAATCATATTATACAGAAAGAACGGAACTGAGAATAACGCTGAAAGTAGCACAATGCCATTATATCATTTAATGATATGCTCTCACCTTGAATATTGTGTTCAAGTTTGGATGTATTGCCTCAAAAATGAAATGAAACAAAATGAAGTGCAATGAAATAAAATAAAGTAGGTAGAAGGGAAGGAGGAGGCAGGAATAGGCAAAGAAAATGATCAGAAACCTGGGAGGACTTGCGAACAAAGCAAAAGACAAGAGAAGAACAGGCTATTTCATACTAAGCAAGGGCACAACAGAATTGTGATTGGAATAGGGAAAGCCAGGCAAGTAAGAGAGAGTCAGTGGAAGGATGAAGGGGAAGCTGGGAGAGCTAAGACAGCACAGCACAGCACTGCACTGTGAGACGAAGAAAAGGGACAGAAAAAGAGAGGTGAGCAACTTGTGTCACAGACTACCGAGTAGATATCCTAAATTATAGCTTATGCTTTTGTTTCATGAAGGTTTGAAAACCTCTTGTCTCTCTGCATCTTAAATAAGCAGGTGAGAGAGATGGAAGATGGTTTACAAGTGCGAATTCTTCCTGTAAGAAAAGCCAAATGAAATTAATGAAATGAAATTAATGGTAAGGAAGAGAAGCATCTATATAATGTACATGGCTACATTGTTCACATACATCAATGGCTGAAATAAAGTTTTATTACAAATAATAATATAGCATCATAAGACACAGTTATCAGGAAGAATTCTGGCCACAAGATCTGCCAGATTTCCTGCGAGGCTTTTGTAAGTATCAGTAAAAAGCTGTCTTCCTAGGCCATCCAACTAAGTTTTATCTTTTGCTGGTGCAGCCTGTTAGAGTATTTCAAGAGTTTAAGGAGAGACCTCACACAGTACACATCACCACATCACAGAATGCCCTTTAAAGCTTTTAATGTCTTCAACCAAGATCTACATCAAGCTGCTGGGTAAAGAGGGCTGGGAGAAGACAATGCATCACTTATGCTTCCCAAAAGAGGAGTTTGGGGGGATTTAAGTGATTCCTAGGCTTTGCAGAAGACCATCCGATCAAAAGGGAATGTTTCACCATTAATGCACACAGAATAATAAAGCCTTGGGGCTGGGAGCATAAATGTGATGTGGAAAAGCATAACTCAGTCTTTGTGACAGACTCTTTTTTAATCCTGTGTTTTCATGTTCCCACTGCTCCTGTCACCTCTGCTAATCAACGTGCTCTGATTGTTTGGGTCATGGTGAGGAAATGGCTGATTCTTCAGCCAAAGGATTCAGGCTTGTTTCTGTTGTATGACCTCTGGAGTTCACCTGCACAACAGTCATCCATTGACTTATGAACCTGAACCTGTGCTAAGGTCATAATCAAAATACAATTTTTCAGCCCTGGAAGTAATCAATTATGCACAAGTTAAAGCACTTCAAATGTCTGAAGGTGTGCTTTGACATATTTGACTTTTGCTGTATGTTATATTGTCAGACATCATCAGCGTGGCTGATTTTCTCCTACAGTGCTAATCCTGCTCGTTGGTGGCAGTTCAGGCTTTTCATGTTGTGATCACCCCTTAGGAAGACATTAGACTTATATCTTCCTTTCATCCTCCTTTCCCCAAGCTGGGCTCAGTGACAAGAAAGCTGGAGCTGGGAGGAGGACGCTGGGAGTTTAATAAACTTTTCTGCCACGGGACTGTTATGGTTATATTCACACTGCTAAAAAATGTCTATTTTGGGACTTTGACTACATGGTACAGGGTAGCTGTAGCTATCCTGTCCTGGACTGGCTCTTCTGAAATGGCCCAGCAGGGTCCATGGGTCATAGCGTGTGGCTCTGGACTTACCAAGGTGCCTCTGTAGCTCTAAGATATAATCAAGTTTTGTGTTTTGGTTTTTTTTTCTTTTCACATCAAAGCAGCCTGAAACACATGAAACTTTGCTGCTGCCCACTAGAGTGGGTTTTTATGGCATGATTGTATGAGGATGGATTATATGCTTTGACATTGGAGGCTGACGGTGCAAGTCTAGTGGAGTGTTGGGGGGCTCTGGATGGTGCAAGGAGCTAAACCTGGAGTGTTTCCATTCAGACAGAGGTGAGTCATCCCACAAACATCCAGGTTTCATTTTGGAGTGGACTAGTTGGTTCACTCAAAAAAGAAAAAAGGAAAGGGGGCAGAGAATTAAGATTTATGCAATGTGGATGATCAGGGGCCCAAGATGTGGGAGCTATTTGACAATGTAGACGTATCTTCTGTGGTTGCCTTTGTTTATTCCTCCATCCTTTATCTCATACAGCTATTTACAATGCAAGCTTTCTGAAGCAGGAACAAATTCTCCCTATAGATTTGGGTAATGCCTAATATGAGAGGTCTGTGATGTCAGCTAAAAGTTACTGTCATATCAATATCAACACTCCATCTCATATGTGGAAGATTCTCACAGAATATTATTATTTTAAGTTATTTACATAGACTGGGATTCTTCTGTCTACTCCTGAAATGCTGCAGTCTCTGGGGGACAAGGTACTGGCCTATAAAGAATATACAGACACTGCATGAGGGAATTGGGATTGAGTAGTGATCTCTCTCTCTCTCTCTCTCTCTCTCTCTGTCAGAAACTTGTTCCTCAACTGCCTGCACTTAAAGGAATTTAAAATGCAGACCATAAAATAGATGCTAAGTAAGAAAGCCAGCAGTCTGCAGAATAGGTTGCACACACTCTACAAAAAGCTATTGAGGAAGAAATATTGTCATAAATTGTGTTAAGTACAGTGTGTTGAGTCAGGAGCACAGTTTTGATGAAAATTACAATAGCATTTTGAAGGCAAGCCATTTTGTGTCTTGTACAATGCCAAACAGTTCATACAAGGCCTGCCTGATGGACTTGGCAACAGCAATTACTGGTGTTTTACTCTCCCACACCCATTCCCCAGGAGACGCTCTCCTGCTGGGAGAAATTTGGCCCAGTTTCAACAAAGTCGATGTCAAAATCAAAATTACAAAGAATCCTTGGGTCACTTTTTGCCCTCCTTCCTCCCGACTGGCTCAGGTTTGGACCCAAAACCTCTTGCTCCTGACCCTGCCTCTCTGTATTCACTTTATGGCAGGCTACTTCACGGCTGCCTGGTTTTAGGTTACCAGCAACAGAGCATCTGGCAGGAGTGCCAGCATCCATCCCTCCTCGTGAATACAGCAGATGACATAAATGCTCACCAGTTGGTTGGTTTTGGACTTTCAGGGCTGGACTGTTCTCCATGGCATCACAGCAGGACTTCCATGGCTTTCAAGAAAGGCAAAGTTTTGCACATATAGGTAAAAATAAATGAATAAAACAGCTGGCTTAAACTGGCCTGAAAATATACCAGCTCAGCCTCAAACTGGATTTGCTTCCCTGTGCTGTATTGATGATAAGGGAAAAATATTTAGAGCAATTTGCAGTTAAAAGGTAGGGAGCTTAGCAAGCTCAGAGCTTCTCGAATACAGAGAGAATTGATTTTTCCCCAAAACAGCTGATGGGGAATTTCTCTGCCATTTATACAGCTCTCATGCCAGATGACCGCTTCTAGCTTGACGTAGGAAATCTGCTAAGGAAAGGACGAATAGAGGTGTGACAAAATATGGCTCTTTAATGTTGTTTCAGCAGTGTCAGCATCTCACTGTAAGTGCAGCAACTATCACTTTAGGGTTCATCCCCGTGTTTCAGTCCTCCCGTTGTCCATACTGCTGGGTTCACTCCCAGATCAGAAGCAACTAGTTTCTTCCCGCAGAGACTGGAGAGCTTCAAGGTGATCATTTGAACTTGTCTGCTCTGTAGACAGTAGGGATGTGGATCACACCGGGGGAGACTTCCTAAAGCAGGTCAGAAAAAGGGACATCATAGAAAAGTTTTTTGGAGGCTCTGATATCAAAGAAAGGTCATGTTGGCTCAGAAAGTCCTCACAGATTCCTGGATGTCACCTTCCTTCAATACTGAGAACATTGTAGATTCAGTATACTAACTTTGGAGGTCAAAAGCAAACAATGAACTTAAATCCAATGAAACTGGATTTTTCTTTTGATGGTTCTGATTCAAGGATGAACTATGTCTAAATAAAACCTAATTTTGGACTAAAGACCCCTTTTAGTCACCAATATTCTTGCCATCAAATCAGTGACTGATTTTTCTTCATGAAGACAAAACTGGGGCTGCTAGTAAGTTTTCTGGCTCTTTGGTGGGAGGAAGCTTTTACCTTGAAGTACTGCCAAACATATTTTGCATTGGACCATAATCCTCATTCAGATCTTTGTGTTTTTCCTTTAACCGACAGATCAATACAGAGAATTCAGAAGGTGGTAAAAAAATGTGCAAGCAGGTTTCTGAATCATAATGCATAAGACATGTGTTTGCCCTCTGAGCAGCAGACAGTAAGGATATAATTGGCAGATCTTTTTCTTCTTCATGCACTCTAACTTTGCCAAAAGCAAGCTGACAGGGAAGCTGAGAGAACAGAGAAAACTTCTCAGGTTTCAGAGAAAATGATGGCCCGCAGCTTAGCCCTGGCTTACAGATAGTACATAAGTGTAATGTTAGTCATATTAGGAAGGCCAGACTGGTCCAGAAAATTACCTTCCTTAGGGCTGCTGTAATGAATGAAATGTGAATACCATCTTGGTTTTGAACCATGGGTGTGCAAATCTGAGACCCACGGGAGAACGAGCAACGGCTCTTCTCTGGAAGGGATGACTTCTGCTGAGCAGTCCTTAGCAAAGGAGAATGCATAAAATGAAGATGTCAAGCAGGGCCAATACGACCTAGCCCTAGCCCAGACAATTTAACAATTAGTCCTGTAGCTTTCCTAATGCAATTCCCCAACATAGGAGCCAATGCTGTGACAGTGGAGGACAGGACACCAATGGATAAACTTCTGCACCATCAGATTCTTTTATCGCCTGTGCCAAGTCCTAAATTCTCCTAACAGACCCCATAAGCAAGAAGGAAGGAGCCAGATCCTGCATGACATCCTGCTCTAGGGTTTAACCTTATAAAACCAACCCTGCAGCTCATTTTTCTGCCGATTAATGATATTTTCCACAGAGGAACTGGACAAGTTTGCACTGGTGTCACAAGAAAATATTCCAATTAAATCTTTAAAAGTCACTGCTGCTTCTGAAGGCCTGAAAGGAGCAATATCACTGTCACAAAGCAGAACTGTGAAGTCTTAAAGCTGGTCTATGGCTTGGGAGATTTTGACTATGGTGTTTGTTCCACCAAAATACAGTTCAAATTCCGTGAGAGATGTTTTGAAGATCGCATGTTTCATTTTTTTTTGTGTGTGTATACTACCCGTGGCTGGTTTAGACTACCAGAATGAAGGCTGAGAAAGAGTATGACCAATCTCCATAAATAAAGCAGGGGAGTAAACAGCAGGGAGGGAGACAAGCTAGTTAAACTAACTGGAAATGTTGTCACAAGGACAAATGCTTGTAAACTAGCCATAAAGACGTACAGACTGGAAATAAGAAGAAGGCTGTCAACATAAGAGTTGTGAAGCTCTGGAACAGCCAGAGTGGGAAGTGGTGTGGGAAGGAACAAACTGATGGGTGTGAAGATAGAAACTGGTGCATTTATGTTCCTAAATAATGAATAAATAATGCTGGCTGTATGGACTAAGTATCAACCGGCTCTCCTCTGGCTGTTAGCACACAAACTTTGGGGACACAAGCATGGTTTCATTTTTTAAACTGGCTTATTTTCAACAGTTTTTTCTCCTCCAGAGAATCAATAAATAAATACCGCCATAAAGAATAAATTTGAGGTGGAGAAAACAAACAAAAATGAAAGCATCTAGAAAAATTAGAGAATGAACCATCCTGCAACCCCAGAAGAACTGGGAACTGCAAAGAAAGCCCACCATGCACAAGGACTGCATGTCCCTGAAGACCTGACTCTGAATGTTTCATCTGTCCGTCCAACTAGAAACTAAGAACATTTAACAAACTAGATAGTGTACACAGATGAAACCCACTGACATGTGACAGACATATGAGAAATATTTGGTTCAGTTGGGAAAACAGTAAGAAAGCGAGATTTCTTTTGCTCTTGGTTTTTTTTTTTTCTTCAGAAGGAAGGTCTTAAAAACAAACCAGGCAAGTTCCACAAAAAAAGAATATTCTTAGAAGAAGACTGACCCACTTAGGTTTATTTTTAATAGATCTGGATGACCTGGGAAATTTCAGAGACTAGAGAAATAAAAGCAAATAACACAACCTCAGTTTACTCTGTAAAGAGTGTAATGAGATGAATACTGGAATACTGCTGTCCTTTTGGGGAAAAAAAAGAAAAGAAAAACTAGATAGTGGGTGGGAAAGATAAACAAATATTATTTTAAAGCTGAAGGAAAAGCTTTAACGAGACAGATTCAAAGAGCTAAGTTGATTTTTTAGGATAGCTTTCAGTTCCAGAAAAAAGCAGAACAGGTTAAGGTATGTGCCCGGGAATACAACAGAATACTGTGCCACGCCAGGGATTAGTGCCTCTGGATCTGTATTCAGCCCCACTTTCTCATCTCTGTTTACTTAGTTTGATGAGTACTGGGATGCACTAGCAACGACCTGATCCCGCCTGCAGCAGCGCCTTCATGCTGGCTGTGTCTTGAACAGTTCTATGTCCTTTATAAAGACATCGATGCCAACAATTTACTACCATATTTACACTTCAGAGCATAAACAAAACAAGAGTATTGAGTTGTCTGAAATATAGAGAACTACCCATAATTACGGTGGCCCAAACTGGCTTTTCTCTTCCTCTGGTAACGGGAGTAGAGAGCACCTTCTTACTGGTTCTTCCAGGGGAGGCTATTACATTCTCTCCCTAACATTTTCTTCCTCTGGTAGCAAGCACAGAGCAAAGTCCCTGTTTCAAGGAAAACTTGCCAGTGTTTCTTTCTGCAGCAAGTGCAGCAGTATAGCCATTGATGTCCAGAAATAGTGGAGAAGAAAAGTGCCATAAAGTGCCTACTCAAAGATGGGGGAGTAGAAGTCAGGGCTTCCAGATCCCATCGTTGGCTTCTTACTGATTCCTTCTGTGACTGAGCCAACACCTGGGGCAAAACTGGTGTCTAAATGCAAAGAAATCTTCCTTCAAAGTTCCTCCTTCCCTCCCTCCTTCAGAGGGGAAAACAAATACTCTTCAGTCTTCACCTTTTACATCTTTGTTTCAGTGCTAAAATTGCTGCTGATTTTGTAGAAGAAGCCCCTTTGTTTCACTGTCATTGCACATTGTACACAAGACAACAGCGAAAAGAGAAAGAAAACAAGCAAGCAGAGGCTGTAAGTGAAACTCTGCCACATTTATGTTATTTCATGGGATGCTAACCAAAGAAGAGACTTCACAAAGCTATTAATTTGCTCAATTATGGCTGATAGATGTTAGCTCTTTCGTTCTTGAGAATCCATCTCTTGCCTTAAAGGTTGTCAATGAGTCCCTGAGTGACACTACAACCTTCACCAGCGACTGATCTCAGGGCTTCATTACGGAAGATTTTTATATTGTTCCGTGATTTGTGTGTGTTGGTAGGTGCAATACGCTCACAAATCTACATGCACAGACAAGAGAAAGAAAGACGAGACCGTTTGGTTTCTTAGCATTTTCTCCAGTGGAGTAAACAAACGTGTTGTTTAATCTTCATAAAAGGAGAGGTTTGGTAACACAGTCCATTTTCAGCAACTCAGACCAACCAGATCTAAAATACTCGTTAGCTGTTGTACTACATGACAAATTGTCTACCTACCACAATACTTTATGCAGAACCTTTCATACCAATTGCACCCATGAAATGGCCTAGAGTTAAATAATATGGTTATAGCTAAATAGTAACAGAGGGTAGGAGAAATTAACAGGCAGAAGCTAGGGAGAGATGAACTGTTTTCAGCTTATGTTTGAAATGAGTCAGAACAAATGGGGCACAAGGATAAAGTCAGAGCTGTAGGGAAGACTTACTGACAGCAGAAATACTCTAAGAAATGCTTGCTAATAATGAAAGAGAGAGAGGAAAATTGTGGCAGAGGCTGGTCTCCCTTTATGGTGGGTTTCATAACACAGAAGGGTAATTTTAAACTGCCTGGTGTAATGAATGAGGAAGTTAAGAGGAAATGTCCAAGGCTGAGAAGAGGGTGGGCTTTGTCTTTTAAATATGTAGAAAGTAGCAATAGCATCTGTGCTTATGCCTGATGAACTGGAATAGCTAAAGATGGCAATAGCAGTAATGAAGACCAGAGGAGAACTAATTAAATTCAATTTATTATTATTCTCTATTTTGCCATGTTTCACACTGATTCTTACATATCTATTTCATAACTATGCTCTTCCTGCCGTGCTGCTCCCTACTTGGCTAAGCTGTATTGACATGGATTTTTGCCTACATTTGGAGTTTCCAGGATGCGCCAGGTAAAGTCACTTTGTTTGGGGTAAATATACAGATTGTAAGTAAGTCGATGCTAATTTCTGCAAACAGAAGTTTTAGAGTTAGTCCACAGGGATCTGACCAATTGCTAAATTATCACAGAAACCAAAAGTAATCAAAGTTTTAAAATCTCTAGGTGGGGCACACAATTGAGGATAAAGGTGAGTTTGTATTGCAAAGGAGGTGGAGGATATTTGACATGCAATCTCACATTGCTAGAGATTGCAGTCTGCTTGCAGTCCTACAGAGATCCCAGCAGTTCTCCACCAGTCCTTCCAAGCAGAAACCAGTGAGGTGCCGGAACATTACACAGCACACAGCGAGGGTCAGGAGCAGGAACTGCCTACCACTGGCGAAAGTCTCCTAATCTAGACAGTAATAGTGAAGTTGGAATGAAAATACGATGAACCATAAATTCACATGGAAAGATAATGGCTAGAATACGCCTTGACAGTTCACAGGCATACTTAGCTTTTGTTTCTTTTTCCTTTTTTTTTTTTTATTCTATTAAGCAAAATTCTCATACGAAGCAGAGACTCTCCACGGGATTCAATAAAACTGCTCCAATTTATCCACCCTAAGGTTCAGTCTGACTTTCTGCTATGACCTATCATTATCTTTCCGCTTCACTACCCTTTATTACTTGATTCATTCTCTGTAGACACCAAGACAGAAATGGTTCTTAAAGAAGGAGGTGAATGTGATATATGCAGCAAGTTGATGTATTAGTTCACAGGAGGGGTGGTATTAATTTCATCTCACTTTTAGGATCTGATACAGGCATCCCACCTGAGTTTCTTGTCTAGTTTCCCACTGAAGACACTGGAGGTATAGTAAATATAGTCAATGAAGTTCAGCGTGTGAGTCATCTGACCAAATGTGGATGCCTATTTTAGGATGTGAAATCACACCCTAAGCTCCATTGACTCTGCTGACTCACTCTCCATTGACTATGAACAGAGCCTAGGGCAACTTGCCCAGATGCAGACACCCACATTGCAGATATCTGCAGTTAATCGGATGAATCCCACCAAATGTGCTCCAGGTGAAGAGTGTGACCTGCCAGATGTAGGTGACAGGGATAGGAGAGTGGTGGGACAGAGGGACAAAGGTGGTCCTTCTGTAGGGAATAGGATGTGGGATAGGGAGAAACTTTCTGTTGGCTTGAGGACGGAAAGGAGGGGACAGGAAAGATTTAGCTGTTAAATATTTTTGCAATATGCTGATCATTATGAGTCTGGTTTTCAGAAATGCTGAGCAGCCGCGACGCCCACTGAAGACAATGGGAGCTCAGCACTTCCGAAAATCAGACACTTGCTTCTTAGCATTGAATGTAATCTTTAATATTTAAAGGAATAAAAGGGGCTGGGGGACGGGCGTGCAGACGAGTGAATGAGCTTCCTCCTCAGATGCTACCGAAAACTACAGCTGGAGCATTACGTGGAAACGAAGATTGCAGAAGGTTAGGTAAACTCTGACTGCTGTGTTCCTAAGGGCTGATCCAAAGACCAGTAAAGTCTAAAAGAAGACACCCACTGAAGTGACAGTCAGAAGATAGGTTTTATCTGGCTGCAAAGCCACTGTAAGACAGAGGTTCCCAGTGATCCACCTCTGCCAATGCACTGTAGTTCACTGTCCCCTCAGGGTGAAGCTGTGTAACTTGGTTGAGCTGGTGTAAAAACACATCACTCCAGACAGAGGTGTCTTGCTCCTTAACCTCGGTCCCACCTTACCCTCCCAATGTGCCAGTATGTGCCAGTTCTAGTGCTGGATTGACTCTTCCTGGAGCTATCTGAATTCACTAGTGCTGAAGAATTGCAACTTCTTTCTTGCTTTTTGAGTTATTTCTCTGGTAGGTTAGTAAACTGAACTGGCTCACTACAGTGCTGGGCAAACACCAGAGCCAGTGCAAAGCAAGATGAAGTATGAGACTTGGGGAAAAAGGTAGTGTGTCCTCTCCCTTTTAGAGATGATAACGTGGTCACCCTGAGGCACTTCATCACATCTAACTTCACCCTGCTGTGCCTACACATGTCCTCTGAAAGAATCTCTGAAATTATACAAGGGTGGTGGGGGAAACAATATTTTTTTCCATTTTCTTTCTTTCTTTCTTTAAAACCACCTGAATTATTTCACCAGCATGGTCTTCTATGTGATCAAAGAGCAATTGCAGCAGCACATCAGGGATGAGGCCACTTTGCCACTGCATTGCTTACTGCAACGAGTTTCGGAGCAAGCACTACACAGGACCCCCAGTGAAGCCCGCTGTACCCCAGAGAGCGGAGAGGCAGTGACTCCTGTGCTTCAGCTTTACCATCAGAGGGATAATAATAGTTTTATAAATCAGAAGTAAAATACTGAGGAAGGAGAATTAATAAAGATGCAGAGCGGGCTGAAGTATCCCAGGGATGTTTTGCTGGTCTTGGCAAAGAAGATAACCTGTGACTAGATGCTGACAAGAGTTAATCTTAACGCAGGGCACTGGATGGAGGTTGCATCACAGGAAGAATGGTTTTAAAGTATTTTGTGATGGCAGAGATGTTTGAGTCAGTTGGGTCTTGAAGATTTTGCAGGAAACTAGCTGAAGCAAACTGAGTCATTAGTTATTATCTTCAAGAGTTTGTGGAGGATTCAGAAGTACCAAAGGACTGAAAAGGGACAAATATAGAACCTGCCTATGAAAAACAGAGTTAACGGCTGAGAAATTACAGACTGGTAGGCCTAACTTCAGCTTGTGGGCAGATGCTAGAAGAAATTATTAAGCAACCATTTGCAAATACCCAGAAGATAATCAACTTATTAAAGAGAAATAAATAAAATGAAAACGTGATATAGGAAATTATTCCAAATAACCTAATTTAATTTCTGACTTAGTAAAAAGCCAGGTGAGAAAGAAGGTAAAAGAAGATGCTATATGATGCTAGAAAAAGTTTTTTAACACTAAGGTTATAAAGATCTAATTGTAGTAAGATAGGACTGATCGGTAAATCAGTTTTGAAGTGTAATTGTCAGAGGCTTCTTAGCATCAGACTAAAAAGGGATCTTAAATGAGATATCTATCTCAGTGATGCTTCTTAGGTCTGGTTCTATTCAAAATACAAGCACTGACTTGTTTTAATACAAGGTATAACTAAATGCTTGTGAACGACAGCAGGCTTCAGTAAATGTACAAGCACTTCAGAGAACAAAGGTGGAATCTAAAATGATCTTGAAAAAAATCATAGAATTGTAGAATTATAGAATCACAGAATGGTTTGGGTTGGAAGGGACCCTAAAGATCATCTGTGTCCAACCCCGCTGCCATGGGCAGGGACACCTTCCACAAGACCAGGTTGCTCAAAGCCCCATCCAACCTGGCCTTGAACATTTCCAGGGATGGGGCATCCACAACCTCCCTGGGCAACCTGTTCCAGTGTCTCACCACCCTCACAGTAAAGAATTTCTTCCTACTATCTAACCTAAATCTACCCTCTTTCAGTTTAAAACCATTACCCCTCACCCTGTCACTACAATCCCTGATAAAGAGTCCCCCCCATCTTTCCTGTAGGCCATGTTTAAGTACTGGAAGGCAACTATAAGGTCTCCCTGGAGCCTTCTTTTCTCCAGGCTAACAATCCCAAATCTCTCAGCCTGTCCTCATAGCAGAGGTGCTCCAGCCTCCAATCATCTTCGTGGCCTCCTCGGGACCCGCTCCAACAGGTCCATGTCTTTCTTGTTGAGGGCCCCAGAGCTGGACGCAGTACTCCAGGTGGGGTCTCACCAGAGTGGAGTAGAGGGGGAGAATCACCTCCCTCCACCTGCTAGACACACTTCTTTTGATGCAGCCCAGGATGCGATTGGCTTTCTAGGCTGCGAGTGCACATTGCTGGCTCATATTCAATTTTTCATCCACTAATACCCCCGAGTCCTTCTCTGTGGGGCTGCTTCCACCCCATAATAAGGTCCCTTTGGTTGGCATCCCTTCCCTCCAACCTGTCGATGTCACTACACAGCCTGTTGTCGTCAGCAAACTTGCTGAGGGTGCACTTGACCCCACTGTCCATGCTGCCAACAAAGATGTTAAACAGCACCAGAGAGACATGTGAAATTTAATGTACAGTCATGCAGTATGCTATGCCAGGGATGAAGAAGTTAAATGCACAAATACAAAAATATTTGGCTGCTTGGCAGGATCATAGACAAAATTCTGGTGCTGAAAGGAGACCTCAAGCGCCATGCAAACCAATGATGTAATGTACAGGAAAAATAAATTTAATTTTAGAACGTCTTGATGGGACTATTATCAGTAAGGCAGAGCAGACTTTTCAAGCTAACTCAGTGCCAGTGAGGTAAAGTGCTATAGCTGATTTTGGACACTGCACCTTACAAATTGTAGATATAAACTGGTAATAGTCCTGGTAGAGCAACAAGAATGACAAAAGGGTTTGAACACTTGATATATCAGGAGAGGTTGGATAAATAACCCTCTTCGGTCTTGACTGCTGCAACCACTTCTCCACCTCTCAGACAATTCTCTGATTCCCAGAGACAAAGCGATGCTCTGATACCATACTTGATGTTTTGACTATCCTGACTTCTTCCTTAAAGATCTTCCTCAGAATACCTGGGCAAAATTCCTTCTTGTTGTTTTCTAAGAAGGTCTGCATTCACTGCTTCTCTGCACTCACCTGCCAGTGTCTCATTTAATTTTGGATCCCCTCTGCTTTGCTCTTTATAGGATGAAAGTCACTTCTGCCAGCTGCTAAGCTAATCTCCTCTGGGCACTCTTCCATGCTTCTTATTAGGCCTGACTGGAGTGAAGAGTGAATCGCACCACTTAACTTCAGGAATCAAACTCAGACAGCTTAGACCTACATTTCCCGAGACTCCTTCTCAGTCAAAAGAAAGAGAATAATTACTCCAGTAGATTATTTGATACTGCAAAGGTCTGAGCCCTAATATGGGTACCTCAACTAAATGCATAAAGTCAAGTGCTGTAACTTCACACAAAAATGTCCTTCCTAAAGTCATCCACAATGGCCCTCCTCCTTCAGCAAAAACTTCAGAAAAGTTCATTTTTTTGCAAGGAAGTTTGCAAGAAATCTAGAAAGTCATCACATAAATCAGCATGTTCCCAACTCCTTTAGCAAAAATGATTAATATATAATACTTTCCTGCCCTAGCATCCATGCAACAGCTTTTTCATTTAAATAATAAGAGCTCCTCAGGATAGGGAGCTTTCCAAAACTGGCACCTCAGAAGTATTATAGAAACATATAATAAGCAATAAATTTAAGAAATTCCAGTTTCTCCCTTATCTTCAGCATTCTTGTACACTTTATATATATACTGTCTTCTGTTTCCATTATTCCTCCCTATAAAAGCTTATTTTCCTTTACAAACCCAGAATGTAGGTGATTCAACATATATTTGTATATGTTGAATCTTGTAGGGAAGCCTACAAGATTCTTCTTGTAGGGGGCCTGCAAGAAAGCTGGAGAGGGACTTTTTACAAGGGTATGCAGCGATAGGACAAGAAGTCTAACAATTTCAGAATAACCACTCTCAGTTACTGTAAATGCGAAGTATTTACCCAACCCTTTAAGATCATCCCTTGCTCACTGATCATGAGCTTCTCTAATTCAGAAATGACTCTCCAAAAGCATCACACATTTATATTTAAAAAAATATATTTCCTACCCCAAATTTTTGCTAAGTGCAGTAGAAAGACATTAACTGTGAATAAACACATCTTCATTTGCAATCTTTCCATCCTCAGCAAGAAATGTAGCCTTCTGGACATGGAGAACTCAGGTTTCCACCCCAACTCTGCAAATGATTTACTGTCCAGTCACTTGGTTAATTCAGTTAGTCTGCTTATTTCCTGCTGTGTAAATCAGAAGGGATGTGAACTTAAAAATCTCAGCGGGGGTGGAAAGTTCTCCATGGTAAAGGAATTATTATTTCTACACTGGCACTACTCCCATCCAGTTTTGTGTGTAAACTATTATCATCTGGATCTGAATTAGATGTCTGTCCAAAAGCCAGTAGAATTAATGATAATTCTTCCCTGAGCTTTAAATCAGTAAATTCAGCACCAGAATGTAAAAATCAGATTCTGAAATGAAATTGTGGCAATACAAGAAACAAAAAAATCCTGAAAAGAAAACAGACATCAGTACCTAAGCATCTAACCTAGATTTTCCGAAACTTTATGCTTGAATATATGATCATAAATTGTAATTAAATTGCATTTTTATACCAAAATGTTATTTGGACCTGTTGCTTCAAAAGGACTGATTTTCCTTACCTGTCTTTTCTGTGGGGTTTGATCAGTAAAATCCTCAGGTATTTTGAAAACAGGAAAAGAAAAGAAGAATGTGATATAAATCAGCAGACAGGAATTGAAGAAAATTCATCAGGTGAGCTATAGGGCACATAGCAAAAACCTGTGACTGGCAATAGTAAGGACAATAAAGAAGAATTTTCCAGGTATGACAAAAGAAAAGTGCATCCTAAAATAGAATCCATTATTGCAGGTAAAATGAAAGAGTATCAATAATAAAGCTGGGGAAAAAAAGAAAGGTGAATGCATTCAATGAAATATTTGTCCACTATTTGGGAAGAAGCCAAATGATGTTCTCAGATCATAAAAGGGATGACCCAGGTAATTACAGGCCTGCCAATCTAGCATTGATCTTAGTCAAAATAATGGAGCAACTGATATAAGACTCTACTAATAAAGAATTAAAGAAAATGAATGTAAATCAGTGTCAATCATTACTGGCTTCTGAAGAACAGATCTTATGAACTGAATGTTATGTCCCTTTTAGTGAGGATACAGTTCTAGTTTGTGTGATGAAGCCAATTATGTAAAATTAGTGTCTGGACTGGTGCAATGCATCCCCATGACACATATGGTATGAATCAAAGGGTGGCCAAGCACTCTGGTCTCTGGCTGTTCCAGTAACTGGGAAAATACCCCACGAGAGAGTATTTATATGGTTTTCCTACAAACTGCCCCACTGAATTTTTCAATTAGTAACATGACAAATCTATCGTGTTGAAGTTGAATCCTTGTGGGATCCTTGTTACAAAAGTATCAAGAGTCCTCCATAAGATGAAAGCAGTCAATGGGGCCAAATGTAAATCCAGACACAGATGAACAAAGAATTCAGGCCGTACTGATAGGTTGGGTCATGACGGGGATTCTTGCCTGGGTGACTCTAAAAAGGCTTGGGGAGTAGCACGGATAATCAGGTCAACAGGAGTTGCCAGAAGGAATGTGGGACTCCCAAGTAGGAAGGAGAAGAGTTGGTTTTCAGCATTCATTACTGAAGTGCTGAGATCCAAGTCTGGGATCCACAAGCCATGAAAGATTTTGACAAATAGGAAAGAGCCCAGGAAAATTCAGTAACTGAAAGACTGAGGTAAAAAAACCAACCAACCAACCAAACAAAAAAAACCCCAAAGCCACACATCCAGTCTCTTTGGGGAAGACATTGGGGCTCTGGAAGTTGCACCATCTGTCCTTATCAAAGAGAAATTGAGGTCTCTCATGGCCCCAGGACATGGTTGCTTGGGGAATATGACTTTGTTAATGGAGCCTTTGATCTAGCATGTAAGGGAAAAGTAAAATCCCATAGTAGGATCCGTAAGATGGACAAATTCTCTTTGGAAATCCCGTGTGGATTTTGAGCACTGAAGGAAATTACCATCGGAGAAGCAGGATGTAGGTTGTGGTCGGCCCTCTCTTCATTCAAAATTTAAAACTGTAATTCCTCCCTCTACCTCTTCTTTTGTCTCTGAGGTAAACTAGTTCAAGCAAAACTTGATTTGGGAGAAATTCACTGCCTAATGGTCACTTTATGTGATAACAGCTGTTCCTTCTGCTTTCATCATTTATGGTACTGTGATTGAATCTAGTCACTGATAAAAGCTTCCTAGGTACTTCAGTATGTTTTCTCCCCTTGCAATGTGCTTGCGTAGTATGACATCTGTTGGCTGGGTGCACAACACGGTATTCTTGCTATTAAAAAGTAAAATTAAGGGAGGGAGCAAAACAGACCTTCCCAGGCCATATTTGCCTCACACTGGTGTGTGTTTTTCATCCCATAAATTTGTTATGGCTCCAGCTCCCAAGCCTGAGTGAACATTCATCTTTCTTCCTTTACATATATACCCAAACAAAGCTGAGCTGTGGGCTGGCAGTAAAGAAATGAGACTCACATTATTGGCTTTGCATTAGGTTTGTTTATAAAAGACAAGGCATATTAATCATAGATATCTACACTTGGAGAAGCATGCAGCAATGCAGGAAATGTATTCATTACAAAAGCAGGATGTCAAGCAGACTAGGAGGTGCTATGGATTGATGCACTGGCTTCTTTCTCATAAAGAAAGCTAAACAAGATTTTGCTCTAGCCCAGACAGAAAACACAAATTAACCCTGTCCATTTCTGAGTCCCCAAGGAGCGATATAAAGCAGGCTTTTTTCCTTTGAGTTGCCGAGTAGTTGAGACTTTGCACTGGTGTGACAGCTGGTAGGTGATGTTTAAATAAGGGGTTGCTCCAAAACATGGTCCCTATTACGCTCCCAGGGAACGTGACTTCCCCATGTGAATGACGTAATGGCAACTGAAAGGATAGGTTGGTAAGTCCATTTGCTTCAATTCTGGTTGCTTCAAATTTGAGGGCTAATTTTGCCTTGACTTTTTAATTCCATGCAAAGAGTCAGTGACATTCTACAGGGAAACAACCGCAGAGTGGCAGAAAATCTGTCCTTAAGGTGCCAATTTTTCCTAAAACCAGAAGTAAGGAAACATTGTCCTATTCCACATACAAATGCTCAGGTAAAACTACTGGGGAAAAATATTTTTATATGGATCCACAATCATGAACTCACAGCTATTAAAAGACAGCACAATTTGTGCAACTACAAATTGGGGGAAAGAAAGGGACCCTGTCCCAAGGAACTTTGTTTTTTAAAAACATCAGCCACTGAGGGCAAGCTCAGTTTGTAAGAGCTTCAGAAGAGCTATGCAGGAAATCTGGATATATAGTCCCAAAGACAAGAAATTTGATCAAGGGCAATTTATGACAACTTGTCCCTATATTGCTTCTCCTCAAGTTTCCGCCTAGAAATGTGACCAAAGGCTTTTAGAGGCTATCACCTAGTTGCACAGACACCTTTTAGTGAATGCATGTGCTATCAAAGATTGATTAAAAGACATGGCATACAGTCACAGTTGCAATGCTAATATAGGACATCTTTTCAAAAGGCTGTCGTGCTACCATGTGGTAGTGTGGCATGGTGATATACCATAAACCCTGGTTATCCTTTTAGCACTGCATGACTGAGAAAAACAGGATTGACAAAATCCTGGGGGAAAAATGAGCTCGTTTTGGTTTTATGTGTTCAGGTATGTTCAGTGACCCTGGAGTTGTTAAGAAACAGCTGTTGATAGAGAAAATAACTTGAAGAATGGCTGCATGACTGTCTTGAATAGAGGTGATCTTGGGAAGTCAGCTACAAGGTATTTTTGCAATGTTAAGGGGAATGCCACAGGCTGACAAAGTGATGTCCAGAGGCAGGGGATTCAGGACAGGTCAAGACACCTAGGATATTTCAACCAGAGGAGACAAAAAAAGCACTTTTAGAATGGGAAATGAACCGCCCTACACAGAAAGAAGTAGCAGAGACCCCCATATTTGTCTCTTTGCATAATAATAGTTAAACAGCACAAGAAGCAGACTGCCAGCTGGCTGTGGCCCTCCAAAGTTGGCTGATGCCAAGAAGAAATGGTTTTGGTGGAGAAGTGATGTGATGTAGAATGAATGAACAATGGACCTTCTTCTCCAGTCAAAACTCTTGCACAGTCAGAATAGGAAATCAATGACCGGAAGCATGTGATATCAATTTTTATTTATTTTGGATCAGCCAGGATCTTGATCCTGTCATGCTTCCAAAGTTCTCTGGAGGATTTTTCTCTCTCTTTCTTTACAAAACCAGCTATACTTACAGAAGATGGAGGTTTTGACTGGCATTGTAGCCTTGAATGTCATAGATAGTTAAAGACTATTCCCTTGGGTATGACATGGAATCAAAAAAGGGTTGAAAAAGCAAATTAACTTAACCTTCAAAAATAAGACATGTTGTCCTGCAGAAAACCACAACATGCCCTCTGTTTTCTCATATTAAGCTTTCCTGGGAGAGCACTGTACAACAAATTTGACCTAGCAGCCCCAGCAGTTCCAGTGTAACATCATTCTTTCCACAGCATCTGTTCTGTAACATAAGCAAAGCAGAAGAGACAGTCCATAGGACAAAAAAGAAAATACTAAGATCCTCCTCATTGACAAACATATCTCACAAAATCACAGGACAGTTGAGGTCAGAAAGGACCTCTGGAGGTCATCTGGTCCAACCCCCTCAGCCCAAGCAGGGCCACTTAGAGCCACTTACCCAGGACCACATCCAGATGACTTTTAAATATCTCCAAGGAGTGAGACTCCATCACCTCCCTGGGCAACCTGTGCCAGTGTGATACCACCCTTACAGTAAAAGAGTGTTTTCTGATGGAAAAGTTCAGAGGAAACTTCCTGTGTTTCAGTTTATGCCCATTGCCTCTGGTCCTGTCACTGGGCATCACCGAAAAGAGCCTGGCTCTGTCCTCTTTTCTCCCTCCCTTCAGGTATTTATATACATTAATAAGTCTCCCCCTCAGCCTTCTCTTCTCCAGGCTGAAAAGCTCCAGGTCTCTCAGCCTTTCCTCACAGAAGAGATGCTCCAGACCCTTAATCATCTTTGTGGCCCTTTGCTGGACTCTTTCCAGTATGTCCATGTCTCTCTCATACTGAGGAGCCCAGAACTGGAAAAAGTATTCCAGTGCTAAGTAGAGAGGAACGATCACCTTCCTCGACCTGCTGGCAAGACTTTGTCTAATGCAGCTGAGGATACAACTCATCACCTTTGCAGCACGGTCCCATTGCTGGCTCATGTTCAACTTAGTGTCCGCCAGGACTCCCAGGTCCTTTTCTGCCAAGTTGATTTCCAACTTGCTGGCCCCCAGCATATATTGGTGCATGAGGTTGTTCCTTCCCAGATGTGGGATTTGGCTCTTCTCCTTGTTGAAGTTCATGAGGTAGCTGTCAGCCCATCTTGACCAACTTCACTTTCTGTTCATGTAGATTAGGAAATAAGACAGATAATGAATTCTATCCACCCAGTTCATTGTCTGCCCAGGACATGCAGCAGTTTGACTTCTCATATACAGTAGCGATGTTATAGATGCCTCCTTAGATGCCATAACACATAACACCCATCTATATCCGTGCCCTGTCCCTGCCCAAGCAGAGGTGGGAGCGATGCTTCCCTTCAATCACCCCCTGGTTTCAGCCTCAAGCAATCTAGGATTTTCTTAATCCACAGACTCAACTGAAAAGACATCACAGCACACGTGGCCTGATAGCCACCTCAGCAGGTCCAACCAAAGAAGAGGGTGATGGAAGAACCAGAAGAATGAGTCACACCCCTTCTCCTTCACACCCCATACAGTCAGTAGCAGCTGCAGCCCAATTCAGCTCAATAGTCTACAGGTGTCTTCAGGAACAACTGTCATAAAAAGCTCCCAAAATATGCACTTTTTTTCTTGTTTTCTCTTTTTTTTTTTTTTTACCGCTCTTTAAATTTTGTACAGCAACAGTTACCCAATGAAAGCAGGAATTAACGGAAACGAAAGGAAATGAGAGACACTGAAGGAAAAACAAACATAATCAGCTCCAGCTGCAGTTCAATTAAACAACCGTTCAGAGAAAACTACTCATTCACAATTTACTCACAAAAATCCACTTTCTTACACTCTCTTCAGGATTTCAGAGTCACAGAAGCACACTGCACTTTAAGGCTCCTTACAAAGTAATTTAAGGCCCTCCAAATTGCAAAGGCAAATGGCAGCTGCTTCACTGGCCACTCTCGAAGAAGTGGGCGACAGGTGAGGCCAAGAGGTGATGTCCCACTTGTACCTGAAGGGAGAGGTTCATACCCTGAATTCACATAGGCAGAAAGAAATAAACATGAGCTTCTTCTATTCGGGGGTCCCCAGGTCTGCCTGCATCCTCCTCTTTGCGTTTGTTTTTTTTCAGGAGCGTACATTCACCATTTTTCTTTATCCACTTGTCCTTATCTCATGTCCTCTTTGTCTGAGATGGTCCTGATGTTTTCAGATTGTACCAGAAATGTCCTTTGAGTCCAGTACGGCCACATTAAATCTCACTATGCTCAGATGGTGCCGAATGTCCCAGGAACACAATTTAAGATTTAAATAACTTTCCTTCATACTCTGACGTTCAAGTCTTCTTCTCTCCAGTGCTTTTCCCAAGACATAAGGACCTGCTGTTGATGTATTTGTCTCATCCCAGGAGAAATCAAATTTTACTCCAGCATTAGTGCAAATAAATGAGCTGTGCAAGCAGCAGCCATGAGATCTGCCAAACTAGAGAAGGATTCAAGTACAATATTGCTCCTTCTTATTTTAAAGTCAGCTGCAACTGTGACTAAACAGTGTCCTGCAAATGCTCCTCATATTGTCCTCTGTGGGAAAGTAAATGATCCAGTGTGACAGAAGATGACCATCAGATTCTTCCCTTGCATCTTTCAGGGTTTTTTTTTGTAATGTAACATGGTTTGCAAATGCATAAATTAAAAAAAAACGTGGATGTAAACAGAGTTCCCCCAAATATTTCTCAAACATAAGTACCACATCTTTGATTTAAAAACAAAAGAGAATCTTCTCTTAAACAAGTTATAAAGGATAGATAGATAATACAGAGAGGGAAAGAAAGAAATTATCTTGTCTAAAATCTCCCTGTGACTGAAATATCTGCCAAGGCTCACAATACGATTTGTGTGTTTGGGGAAGAGGGGTTGTCACTAGATCATTGACAAGCTCATAAAATGCAGCCTGCAAAGACCAAGACTGACTGGCATTTCCAAGGTGGTACGTTTCTATCATGCCTTCATTTCCAACGCCTGGACACTGGATACTACTGTGCCTTCTTTCAGCATACGATACCGTGATTTCCCCAGTCAAGCACAACTGCACTGACATTGCTTTCCTCCTGCTGCTCATAGATAGTAACTAAGGAGATTCTTTTCCTATATTTTTATCAGAGAAAAGCAAAACCTCTAGTCCACTTGCAATGGTAAGGGAATAAAGGATTTATAAAAGATGAAAACAAGACATCCACTGCATAACCAGTATAATTACTAGTATTTGGAACCTCAGTTATAAAAACATATTTGTGCTATTTTCAATGTCTGAAACCACTAAAGCCTGAACACTGCTCTTTCTCCAAACTCACTCCCTTATTGGAATTGGTACATGCTGAATCACATACTTCTTTCATGACTGAGTACAATGATCTCAATTACACAGCAGGATATGGGAGCAAATACTGTGTGCAGTTTCCTTATTTACTACGTTCAAGTTCACTAGGGAACGGTGTTGAGGAGCACAGTCGTACATTGACTCTACATATTGGCCAATGAAGAGGACCTTCCTCAGGGTGACCTACCAAAATATACCACCATTCTCTAGACATTTTCCTTTACAAATCCAGCTTCTGTCTCTCCTCCTCATCCTTCTTCAGTGCATACTCAACATCAGACTTAATATCCTCTTGAAGTAGCTGTGACTGATTCAACCTCTGGTGAATTGCTCCACAGCTCAAGCATGTGGCTGATGTCCTGCAGCACAGGCTAATGGAGACCCGGGAAAAATATGCTGTAACCAAATGGGCCCTAAGAATATCCCCATCCTCAGTCCAGCCCCATGAGTTTCTCACCAGCAGGCTCGCAGCTATTCCAGGAGAACTATTTTGTCTTCCTCTTTGACGCTTTGCATCAGTGTAGCACTCAGGCTATGGGAGATTCAGGTCCAAGTCCATCACCAACGAATATTTAATTCTTTACCAAAACCTCTCCCTAGTGTAACCATCAGCTCTTTTGATCAGGGTCTTCCCTTGGGATACACAGGAATGAAAAGTAATGACTAGACCCTGGATCACCCGCACACATCTAAGAGCGTCCTGGGCATGAGTCTCTTGAGCATTTTGGTGTTGAGAAACATATTTTTGCAAAATAGCTATATTCATTCCAGGAAAACAGAAAACAAAACCATAAATATTTTAGATTTGCTCCAGAGCAAATTGGGAATAATAAATTAAATCTTGGAAAGTTTCTGAGGGAAAACCAAACCAAAACAAAAGAAAACAAAATGGCAAAAAATATTGCCTAGCTCTAATTCAGAGCTCTCTGTCCTGCATATACCTCTATATCACTTTATTTTATTTTTTAGTTCTAAATTAATCTTCCTTTGCTGAGGGCCTGAGATCTAGTATTGTCTTCCTACGAATTCAGGCACGCTCCTTCCTTTTCCATTTTAAAAGCCCCCAAAGGCTAATCAGGACATCCTGGGCAGAAAGTTTCAAGGGATTGTTTGAAAACATTTCTCTGACTACAGTGTCTCTTTGTCCTGTACCTCTTCACAACTGCAGTCCCTAGGAAAGCGGCTGTGTTGTCTGGCATGCTGACCAACAGGAAAGTGCTGTGCACACCTTTTGGAGCTCTGTAAGTGACAGATAAATATTAATAATAATTCGACTTAACAGATGTTTTTTATCTTTAACTACCCTGTTTTCATGCGGTAAATTGCAAGACCATAAAAATGATGGGAGTGAAGAGAAATTTTAAAGAGGCATTATCGATTAATATTTTGGCACGAAGAGCCAACCCAGTAATTCTTGGCAAAACATCTTACTGAATTTATTCACTTTAAATTGCATTCAGTGCTAGTAAAAGGTGACCAGCTGACAGCACTGGAGACAAAACTTCTGAGAGGCCTATCTTTGCTAGAAAAATGGTGTGTACCTAATGTGACTTAGCAATCTAAAGCAAAAGGGAAGGCGTGGAAGTTTACAGCCTTTAGACTATCTAGAAGGCCATAATAAACCCAAGATTACTCTGTAATCACTAGCCCAAACTCACAGCTGACAATTGAGATAAGGCACTTTTTTTGTGGTTGAGCGAAGAATTTGCTCCTTTTAATAAAAAGGAATTAATGAAAGTAGGTACAGAACCAGTGGAGTGGGCAGGGGCACTACAAGTTCTCACAAACACACATTTCCATAACACACCTCCCATGCCACACAGAGGGATGATAAAAATAACAGTTTGATCTTTGTCATTGCCAAGGAAAGCCATTAAGAGTGATATTTTTTATCATCACAGACCTCTGCTTTCAGACACAGGGTTTTCTCTCCCAGTTTCCAAAAGACATTGGAACTGATGAGAACTCAAGCTCTAGCTAGCTCAACATGGCTCAGCAAGGTGCATAAAGCACCCCAATTAATAGTCTACGTTGATGGGGGGTGGCGTCCTCACCATCTACAGATTACACACAGGTATGTCTCAGTTTTTTCAGCAAGCTGAATCATGTAATGTGACTTCAGTCCCTGCTCTTCTAACTCTCCATGGACCATCACTTGCTTTCCAAATGTCCTGCCTCATAGAGGCATCACAATGTGCACCTCCTTGGGAGAGGGATTCCATCCCAGAATATGCCTGAGGGACATCCTTAGATCTGAAAATCTTGTGCCAGTAATATCAGCTGGACATACTGCCCCATTTGTTGCTCAAAGAGGTGCGAGACACATCAAGCAACCTTGGGTTGCCTCTAGGTGAGAAGACATCCACAGGCGCTGCCATCCTGGACCCTGCCCAGAAGCTGAAGCAGCAGTTGGTGCCAAAGCTGCTCTTCTCTTTACGGTGGAGGTATCGTAGTAACCACAAGTGCTTGACACTTTCCAGAGCCTCACCAGTGAGCTGCCCCTTCTCTAAGGAGGACCCAGTTCAGGGCACAATGTTTCTGTGATGTGCAATAGAAAACGGCGTACCTTTTCCTTCATCACGCGGCACAGAGCCCAACTCATTCCACGTTATGGGATAAGTGGAAGGGAGCACCCACTCCCTTAGCCCTTTCCTTACTAAACTGGCACTTGCCAATTTACAAGAAATGAAGTTTGGCATCATGGTATGCTATTCTATACACTTTGAGCCAAATTACCGCTGCAAAATAGAGCACATGTGGTTTCTAAACAGGGATAAAATGTGGGAAAAGCAGTGATCTTTGGATGAGCGCATGAAGAGTGTCTCACGCAAGCGGCAAAAGTCAGTGTGTTGTGTGAGTTTCTTGAAAAGATGCCAAGACACCCAGCTCTCACAAAAGCTGCAAGAAGGTGCATAACCTAAGCTAATAAACCCTTCCATATGAGCATGCTGTTTCTATGCAAGTTCAGGTGCCATATAAGTTCTTCTATTTCTGTATAATGCTGTATTGTACTGCATTTTCCTTAGGACGTACTGGTATATTGGGAAGACCAGTGGATCATGGAGCTTATAAAGACTCCTTTAAATGCAGTTAGGGTTTCTGAAAATGCTCCAAAACCACTTTTGTAAATATTATATCCATAGGTATGAGACGATAAAAGGCAGAGACCACTGCCTGTACCACCTCATCCAAGTTACAGTTCAGCTGAGCAGCCCCTGTGCAAACATTTTCAAATGTTGCACTTGGAAAAGAAAAACACAATTTGGGAACATGAATGAATGAGAATGGAAATTACAGGGCTGCCTTGCAAAATAAGTGGGAAACAATGGAGTGAAAAATAAGTAGAGAAAGAGAGAGAGAGCAAGCACAGAGCTAATGATAAGGCGAACTTTTCCAGATGTGAAAATCAATTTTATTCTAAAACTTCCCAGCCTTTTCATTTAGAAAGCAATAAAATTCTATTTGTCCCCTGTTCATTTTCTACATAAAATGCCACTAAGCTACTAGCTCTCGGCAACCACACAAAACATAATAGGTTAGGACTGCAGCCTTAAAATATGTTAGGGTTTTTTAATGAAACCAATTTATATCAGTTTGTGCCAGTGAAAGGGCTGAAGCAACTTAATTTAGTTTCATTTTCCACACATTTGTGGCCAAAGCTAGGATTCACTTATTTCTAATTCAGCCCTGCTTCCACATGCCTGCCTAAGCCATTTCTAACTGATTTAGCTGGTGACCTCTATTAAATAGCCAGGTGTTTGGCTCTATTAAATGGATAATCTCTTGGTACCTACACATCACCGCTACAGCCACCTCCTCATTTGTACAGTTTTTATTTGCATGTGTGCTCAATCAGAGAGCTGAGGACTTTTTGCAAGTGAGTGGAAAAAAATGTAGCCATAAAACTGACTATTCTTGTAACTAAACCCTGGCTGTCTCTGTCAATGCTGCATGCATCATCATAATGTGAGATTTAAATATTTAAAAAAAAAAAAAAGCGCAGACCTTTAGGGCCTGATGCTGAAATAACTAAATAATATTTTTTTCTTCTTTTTTTTTTTTTTCTTTTTCCCTGTCTGGACACCGTTTCCTCAACTCATCTTTCTCCTAATTTAGATCAGTATGATGTCAGCCAAACAAGCTTTGTAGGAATAGCATGTATCTTTTATTAGAGTGATGGAAATAGCTGAGGGAAGAGGCAGAAACCTTTCAGGCACATGAGCTATTCTTCAGGCCATTCCAAGGGTTTGTGCTCCTAAAAGAGTCTCTTTTTTTTTTTTTTTTGTTTGTTTTTTTTTCTAGGTATATGTGTCAACCTAATAAAAGATATGACCTTCACTACAAAGTCTGTCTGGCTTGTATCTCAGAGCACCACAACCACAACAGCACACCTAGTGCAGAATCAGGTGTGCATAGTCAGCCCATTTGTTTCATGCTCTCCACTGTAGTAATGGTGGCTCATTTTGAAGCTTACTTCAGAATTTAGTAACTCAGAGAGCACCAACACTATCAAAGCTCTATTTCACAAGCCTTCTGTTGTGTGGGTTATTTCACATCTAACAGGGAACGAACTTGCCCTGTAGCCATTCCCTTGTTGGAGGAATTAATAGTATTTCTCCTCTACCTGGGTACAGATTTTTGCAAAACTTTGTAGGAATGTAAAACTGAAGATTTCCATTTTGGCCATTTTGATAGAAACCAACCAAATGGTTGTAAATTTATACAATGCAGACAGGACACACAGATGGCAGACCCGCAAATGACATAGGCATAAAAACAACATGTCTGTAGGCAAGGTGGAAAGGAGAAGAAGGGAGGTTTAAAAGAAAAAGAACCACCCTGATTTCTAGAAATTCAAATCCAAAAGGCAAACTGGCTGGAAAAGGTAATGGGAGAGAAGTCTTTACATTTGTCCTCACCCATTTGAAACTCTGTTTTGGGCGCAGGGGTTAACGGATCTCTATCCAATCACTTCTGTGGATCTCTGGAGGGTGTTTCATTTCATAGTCAGTGGAAAACAGGCAAACAAAGACCTGTGGTCTTTTCTCAAGGAGGTCATGAAAGGCTGAAGTTCCTTTCACCTCTCTGGGAATGTTTACCTTGCCCATATTCCCTAGAGAATTAGTTTGGAACATAGTAAACTGTTGAGGTATAATACCTTGACTGCAGTGTCCCACAAATAAAAAGTTTTGGAAAAAGCTTGATTTTCCCAACACCTGGGAGCATTAGATATGTGAATGAACAATGCTTTCTTTGCAGATTTTTTTTTTTTTTTTTCGGTCATTCCAAAGTTAATATTCTCTAGTCTGGAACTATCTATTTGAGATTGAAATTCATATTAGAATAAAGGATTCTTTCACACCGTATTTTTTTTTACACTGAGACAAAAAGTGTGATGATTATGGGAACACTTTTGTGGGCAACTTAAGGTTACCACTATACAGACTGAACCGTGGTCGTGTCAAAGTGTTAAGAGATTCATTCCATACCTGATGGATTCAAGTGCCTGTTCAGTGTGTTTGGAAAGACAATGCATAGCATATTTGGCTCTGGCTAGACTGAGTTCTTATGCAGAAAGTTATTTTTAGTAGTTCTCTCTCTCTTTCATTGCTGTTGCAATCAGAAAAGTGACCATGAATATAATCATTTTACTTTCCACATTTCTTTCTTCATCTAGGCCAAATTCTATCATTGTATATGGCAAAAGCTTTTTTTCTAAGAGCCAATGTTATAAACTTCAAGAGGGATATGATTATCTAGATGTCCGTCCTTTCTCCTTTGCACATCCTCATCAGTCACAGAGATTATAAAAAAGTATTAAATGACAGTGTTGTTGTTGATGCACAAGGCAGAATACTATGACATCCACCTTACTGTAGCGTAGCTCCATCACAGTGTGCCGAGATAAAAGAAGTGAGAGGGAAATGAATGCATTTCAATAAAATCAATCAGGGTCAACGTCACAAAGGACAGGACTGTCAAGTGGTGGAAGTTGATGTAGTGCCATAGGCTGAGTCTTTGCTAATTTTTGCAGTTGAAAATGCAGTCCAAGGGGAGGAAGCTACAGATATGGGATTAAATACTGCTTTATCTTATAGACTTTAGTGATACTTGATTAAGTCTGAAGGGACAATGGCAAGGATATCAAATGTGACATGCTTCTTCATTTGCTTAAGTCTATCTGGAAAGTTAAAAATCTTAGGCTTACTTTTGTTTGAAAATTAAAACTCTCTTTTAAAACTCTTCCAGTGCCTTCAGCTTTACTGGTAAAATACAGACCTCAGCTTCAGAAACCCGGGGTTGGTCTCCCTCCTGCTCATTTGATCTTGCTTGTTAGTCTTTCTCCTTACAGTACAGCAACTCACTTCAATTAAGGCTTCATTAAAACAACATTGCCATAATCACCATATGTTACTTATGTATATTTAAAGCATAACTGTTACCAACTGATCAAAATACAAGTGGGCATTTTATATGTCTATATTGTATAGTGTACATATACTATTTATGGCACACTTAAATTTTCACTTCTCTCAGCATGGACCAGAAGGAATCGCTGAAGTCATTTCTACATCCTCTTCACAGTTATATCCATTTGTGGATTCTCAGCTTTGCAGTATCTGTGATGCAATTGCTGTAGCTTCAAGTTTCAGAAGGGCTCAGGTGAATGGCAGCTGGGAGAGGGGAAGGATGACAAGGACAAAACTCCCCAACTTCCTAAGTGAAAGAAAACAATTCCTTTGAATTGAATTCCTTTGAATCCTGGCAAGCAGCACTAGCTCCTGTCGACCTGGGTCTCTTTCAGAAAACAACCTGTACAGGTTTATTATCCCCAGGGCTCAGTATTAGGGACAGTTCTGTATTATCTTTACCAATGATCTGGATGAGGGGATCGAGTGCACCCACAGTTAAGTTTGCAGAGGACACCAAGTTGGGTGGGAGTGTTGATCTACTTGAGGGTAGGAAGGCTCTACAGAGGGATCTGGACAGGCTGGATTGATAAGCCAAGGCCAATTGTACAAGATTCAACAAGGCCAAGTGCTGGGTCCTGCACTTGGGTCACAAGAACCCCATGTAACACCACAGGCTTGGGTGGCTAAAAGCAGCCCGGTGGAAAAGGACCTGGGGGTGCTGGTTGACAGCCGGCTGAATATGAGCCAGCAGTGTGCCCAGGTGGCCAAGAAGGCCAATGGCATCCTGGCCTGTATCAGAAATAGTGTGGCCAGCAGGAGCAGGGAGGTGATCGTCCCCTGTACTGGGTGCTGGTGAGGCCGCACCTCGAGTACTGTGTTTGGTTTTGGGCCCCTCACTACAAGGAAGACATGGAGGTGCTGGAGCATGTCCAGAGAAGGGCAGCGAAGCTGGTGAAGGGCCTGGAACACAACTCTTACAAGGAGTGGCTGAGGGAACTGGGAAAAGGAGGCTGAGGGGAGACCTTATCGCTCTCTGCAACTACCTGAAAGGAGGTTGTAGTGAGGTGGTATTTTGGGTTTGTGTGGCAGGGTTTTGGTAGCAGAGGAGGGGCTGCAGAGGTGGCTCCTGTGAGAAGCTGCTAGAAGCTTCCCTGGCTACAAGTCGGACCCACCTCTGGCCCAGGCCGAGCCCATCAGTGACAGTGGAAACACCTGTGGGAGAACAGATTTAAGAGGGGAACCTGCAGTGAGTGAGGGGATTGGGATGTGAGAGGAGCCCCTCTGCAGATCCTGAGGTCAGTGAGGAGGAATAAGGGAGAAGGTTGATGCCCCCGCAGCCCCTGGTGAGACCAGATGGCAGGCTGTCCCCCCCCAGCCCACGGAGGGGAGTGGGGGAGCAGATGCCCCCCTGCAGCCCGGGGAGAGAGGAGCCCACAGCGGAGCAGGGGGATGGATGCCCCACAAGATGGCCGCTGCTCCCTGGGGAAGCCCACGCTGCAGCAGGCTGGGACTGAAGGACTGTAGCCTGGGGAAAGGACTCATGCTGAAGAAGTTCATGGAGGACTGTCTCCCGTGGGAGGGACCCCACGGTGGAGCAGGGGATGAGTGAGGAGTCCTCCTCCCCCTGAGGAGGAAGGAGCGGCAGAGACAAGGGCTGAGGAACCAACCCCAACCCCCATCCCCTGTCCCACCGGGGGAGGAGGTGGAGAATCTGGGAGTGGAGTTGAGGTGGGAAGGAGGGAGGGGTGGGGGGAAGCTGTTCTCAGGTTTGGTTTTACTTCTCATTATCCTTGTTTTAATTTGATTGGTAGTAAATTAAATTGATTTTGGTTTTTTTCCCCAAGTTGAGCCTGTCTTTTTGCCCGTGACCATAATTGATCCCTCCCTGTCCTTGTCTTGACCCATGAGCTTTTCTTTATATTTTCTTGTCCTCACCCATGGGAGGGAGGAGTGAGTGAGCAGCTTCATGGAGCTTTGTTGCTGGCTGGCCTTAAACCACAACAGGTGGGTATCAGTCTCTTTTCCCAAGTAAGAAGTGACAGAGTGGGAGGAAACAGCCTCAAGGTGCACCAGGGGAGGTTTAGATTGGATATCAGGAAAAATTTCTTCACCAAAAGCGTTGTCAAGCATTGGAACAGGCTGCCCAGGGGAGTGATTGAGTCACCATCCCTGGAGGTATTTAAGAGAGACACATGGCACTTAGGGACATGGTTTAGTGGTGGACTTGGCAGTGCTAGGTTAATGGTTGGACTCGATGATCTTAAGGGTCTTTTCCAACCTAAATGGTTCTATGATCATCAGTTTTCAAAAGCAAAAGTCAGTATCCATGACCCTGACTGCTTTGATACTTTTCAGGTCTTCAGTTCTCTCTCCTATTTTTCTGTCATCAATATGATGCAATCCAGAGGGCAAGACAGGCAGAGGACCTTGTAACAGGTAGGATCTGTGGATGGGCAGGATTTTCAGCGGGAAGGAGGAGCTCCAGCAGTTGCAACAACCACACCACAGCTCCACAGTCTGTCCTCACTGGCAAGAGCAAGTTGGATATCATGGCACCAGTCCAACAGCCATTTTCATGGCCATATAAAATCATTGTTCACAGCAGGGAAGTCCAAATGACTGGGATTTTCTTGGCATACCTCTCTAAACAGCCTGTGGTTATGTGCAGATGGACCAGCTGATCGGATCATACATTTCATATGATGTAAAAGAAAATAATGACATAGAGTAGAGATGTTTTCAATCCACTATGTTTATACTTGCATTTATTTTTCATTTTCCAGGAGCCTGACTAAGTTTGAATCAAGAATATGACTTTGTTGGATTACAGAACAGGGAACACTTTCACATCCAAAGCTCCCCAAAGTGTGATGGTCCCATGGATCCAAGGTCGTGGATCAGACCCTTATGTGATGAAGTATCACTCCAAAGCTCAAAGGTGGTCAGGGCTGGATTGGGTACTCAATTAGGACAGAAAATAATACTTATCTCCATTTTCCTTTTTCCCCGCAAAATAACGTAAATGTTACATTGCTATGAAAATGTCAGCCATATTCACTATTTAGAAGCCATCTATTTAAGTTCAAATGCACTGAGAGTCTGGGTTCAGAAACAGTTAATATCAAAGAAATATACCATTTTTCTTTACTGATGAAGGTCACATAATACAGTCCTGACTGTGTCCTGCTGTATTCCAAAGTTTCAGTAAATTACATATATGAATTATTCTACTGCTAAGAAGAGTAGATAAGGATTGTTTTTTTTATAGCCTGATAACTTGATCTTGCTCCTGCTGAAAACTGGTATTACGTGCTGTATCTGGATTCATTGCTCTTATATGGAAAGATGCATTTTATTCAAAGCAGAAATTTCCAAAAATTTCTGGGTTAGCCAAAGAGAACACATATATTTGAGACAGACAAAGAAAAAGTAAAAAGGCCCAGAGAAAATAAGTATATAAAATCTGGGAAAACTGTTCCTTGATTTATTAGCTGTAATTGCATTTAGGCACACATTATTAGTACTTACTGTTTGTGTTCCAAAGAAAACACTAATAGACAAATTAACACTTTGTGTATCTTTCAAAAATGTATTAAACAGATGAACAAGGTACTTACTAAGGCAACAAAACTAATTAAAATTGTTCTCCAGATTAACTTTACAAAGCCTACTGGTATCATTTTTCTTTTGCATGGTGCTTCATACTTGTATCACTGCCGAGCACCCTGCAAAGTTTCATGCATGTAGGAGCCATCCATAGGAGCACAGAATAATTCAGGCTGGAAGAGACCTCAGGAGGTTTCTAATTTGTAGTCCAACCTCCTGCTGAAAGTAGGGTCATCTATGAGGTCAGATGAAGTTGCTCAGGGCTTTCTCCATTTGGGTTTTGAAACCCTCCAAGAATGGACACTGCACAACCTCTCTGGGCAGCCTCTTCCAATATTTGACTGTCATTAGGGAGAAAAGATTTTCCTTAGATGCAGTCTCAACGTGTTTTGTTTCAGTTAATACCTGTTGTCTCTCATATGCACCACTGTGAAGAATGTGGCTTGGTCTTCCTGATGATCTTCCCCATAGGTATAGGGAGCTGCTCTGAGGTCCCTCCAAAGCCATCCTTTCTCCAGGCTGGACGAGCCCCATCCCACACCAGGCACCAGACAACTGCTCCAGCCCTGACCATCTCAATGGCCCCTCCTGAACCTGATCCATTTGATCAATGTCTTGTACTGAGGGTCTCAAACCTGGATGGACAATCTAGATATAGGCTAACAAGTGTTGAGGCGAGGCAGATAATCACTTCCCTCAATCTCCTGGCTGTGCTTCTGCTCACACAGCTCACGATACCTTCCTTGCTGCCAGGGCATATCGCTCGTTCATCCTAAGCTCACTTTCCACCAGCACCCCAGGGCCTTTTACTTAAAGCTGCTCCTCAACCAGTCAGTGACAGCATGTTCTGTTGCAAAGGATTAATCCTTCCCATGTGCAGGACTGTATTTGTCCTTCTTGAATTTTGGCAGATTCTGGCCAGCCCATTCCTTAGTCCTGTCCAGGTCTTTCTGGATGGCAGCCCTGTCCTTCAGTGTACCAACTGGTCCTCCCCCAGTTTAGAGTCACTGGGAGCGCACTCCATCACATATTCTATGTTATTGACGAAGATGTTACACAGGACAGGTCTCAGGATAGCCCCATGCAGCACTCTGCTCCTTACAGGTCTCCAGGTATACTTTGACCCATTAACCACTACCCTCTGAGTCCAATCATCCAGCCAGTTTTTACCCATCAAGTTGCCTACCTATCCAGACTGTAACATCCTAACTTGGATACAGAAATACTGTATTCAAGAAAGCCTTGCTAGAGTTGAGGCAAATTATATCCACTGGTCTCCTCTCACCCCCAAATCCAGTTATCTTATCATAGCAGACAATCAAGTTGGTTGGGCATGATTTACCCTTGGTAAATCCATGCTAACTGTTACCAATCGCCCACAAAGCTTCCATTGCTGAAATGGAATAAAAAAGTGTTTACCACACATTCTCACCTTGAAATGAAACACGACAGTTTTACAACACATACAGCAGCAAATGCTTCTTTATGGAAGCGCTAATATATCTAGAATATGAGATCTGTAGATCTTTGCCTTTGCCTACACAATTACCCAAACTGTGTCAAATGAGGCATGCACATTTTTTGCTTGTCTCTCTCATCCCACAGCCTCTAAATGCAAACAGTTTGATGTCAGTTGTTAATATATTTCTTGGTTAGAAACAAACTGTACTTTAATATAGGGTGGGAAGTTTTTTCCTTCATTTGCACAGAAGCAAGATCAGATGCCTGTCACATTCAACTGTTTTATCCATAGTTATAGTCAGTACGATAGGAATAAAAGCCCTTCTCAACCAAACCACAACTCTGAGTTCAGAGTTCAAAAGGGGTCACAGAAAGACAACAAAGGGAATAATCAATGTAAATCGAACCCTGCGCTTGAAGACTGGCTTTCATCAGAAGGCTATGAGAAGTCAGACAGAAAACAGAATTAAAAGGACAGTTCTGCACAAATCAATGCAGAGTGACTGAGGAACAGCTCTTAAAACTGGATTAATCTCTCTTCTCTTTCTCCTACTGAGAAGCTATGATGCCAATTTAAGACAAAACTTCAAAAGTATTTGTGTGCCAACTGAAGAAAAATTAAGCATTGAGAAATGTATGATGAATACAGGGAAGACAATCCAAAACCTCAGGAACATAGTACACAAAAAAGTAACTATCTATGCTGTTGAAAACTGTGACAGCAGAGCATCAGGACAAGGTATCCATAACGTCTTTTTAGCAAGGTATTGGTTAAGAAGTGGTGGGGAACAGCATGTACCTGGGTAGTCAGCCCCTCGGGTAAGAGCAAGAGGAAAAGGAGCAGGTTTTGAATTTTGGGGCTCAGTTCAGATGTCTAGGAGTCTAGTGGCATTTGAAAGATTTTAGGACATCCCACCTGGCCTCCGACTGCTTATCCAGAAAGGCACGAGTCTGCCCTAGGTCCTGTACCTCATCTGACACAGATGGATATAATTTGGGGTATCTTGAAACCACTGAAATGTCTCAAGCAGCACTAAAACTTTTGTTTAGGTACTGAATTGATCTTCAGCGATCTATGTCCTGGACTGCTGTAATACCGATAAGACATAGCAATTAGCATTAAATGCCATTATCTCTCTTAATACCTCCAGTTTTCCAAATAAACTAGGAAAAGAAAAAAACCCACACCCAAAACAAACAAACAAACAAAAGCCCAACAGAAGTACAGGAAAGAAAGATGAAGGCTGAACATCTAGTGGAAGCTCAGAACAATGATCCAGTGACCACATCAGTACCAATAAACAACACGGGGCCCCAGCACTGCTCTGAATTTTTTCAGAGAGTTAAATTGTTCGAGTAGTCCCAGCAGTTTTGGATTGGGCAAAATAACCCTTTTCCAGACATCTCCTGAGCAATGTCAAAAGGTTAATATAGGTCAGCAACCACTGCAAATGGGCATACATATTGCAGCCGCCCTGTTTGCTTGCAGCCATCCTAAAAGGACACACACTTAACTAGCTTTGGGGCTAGAGAACGGTCCTGCCCTATGTTATTTACCAATAAAGGTGTACCCCAGAATTCTGGTGTCTATCTCCTGATGTGTTACAGGTTCCGTACACAACCTTTGACGTCCCATTAGCTGTCTGTAAATCAGAGCTGTATATACTCTTTCCTTCTCCTTTGAGTGTCTAGTCTATTTAAACTGTGAATTCCCTCAGGAGGAGATTTTCTTCTGTAATATATCTACCATGATGGAGGTCTAGCTTTGTTTCAGAGGCACTAAAATATAATGTTATGTAAGAAATGGAGACAAAACAAGCATTTCTTGAATTCTGTACGATGTGGACTGTCGGGGGATGCAACAAGCCTACGGAATTCCTGACAGTTCGAGAACAGCGCGACCTCGAGCAGCTTGTAGTATATCCTTGAAGAGTCTGGAAAGATCCGAGAAGACCAGTACAAAAACAAGATAGTGATAAGAAGAACCGTCCTAACGAACTCACCAATCATGAATTGTTAGTTACTAACCAAACCAATCATATACTAACACATACTCTAAAGAAGGGTATAAAAAGGTGTGTTAGAACAATAAAGTAGCCATTTTGCATGATCTATTACTTGTCGTGTCCATCTCTACTGCGACAGTGGACAGCATACAAACCCTGTTGTTTCTCCAGCTCCTCAAAGGTACATAGCTCCTATGAATCGCAAAAACATTCTGAATCAAAATCATAGGAAGCTTTCCATGGATTGTCACCCCAGCAAGCCTCAGAGCTCCAATATCTAAGCAAATTCATCTTGCACTCCCTCAAAATCCGTGAAACCACTCATAGAAAACAATTTCATTTTCACTGTAGTATTCCTCCATTCTGCTCCAACAAAAATCAACACTTTATCTTTGCTTCTTGTCCCTCAGATACTGGAAGTCTCTGGAAATGCTATGATGATGTCGAGGACCTTGCTAAATCACTTACATACAACACAAGGGATCACAAGATCCCTTCAGAGAGGGGTAAACTGAGGCATTTAAATGATATATGAGGACATGTAAGCTACTGACAGACCATGCATACACTAGACTCACTGTCCGCTGTCCTATATATTAGCCTTTTTTCTTTTTAACACTCCCCTTGCCTTTGTAGAAAGAGTTGGGTGATTTCAGCTGATCTCTAAACTGACTGTACCAGCCCAAACTCTACAACAAAATGTTTCCAACAGCAGCCAGAGCTCTCATCTCGGCTTTAACCCAACTGGCTAAAACTCAGCCCTGAAGCTTTTGGCTATGGCAGAATGTATTTATTTTGTATTTAAGGAATAAAGCTAATTAATTTTCAGACCTTGCTGAATATGAGAATCTTCTCCTTACTGCTGGCAGTATTTACAATGGATCTTTTAATGCCTTTTACACTAACCAAAAAAAAAAAAAAAAAAAATAATCACAGCTTTAGCTGAATAAGGCATTTCCTAATGGTGGTACAGGACCTGGAAGCATTACAGCTAATTGAGCTTACTGTCCATAGAGTAGATACACAAAGGTCAGGTTGTCTTAACAGCTTGTATGCTGTCAAGCTGTATTTGTTCATGAATACATACATCAGTCCTTTCCACCCCAAGCAGTAATGACGGAAGCGTACCAAGCTCAAAGAACCCTACTTAAGAGACAATTCCTTTCTTATGCTCTAGTAAAATACATAAGTAAAGGCAGACAGCAAATACCAGGTACACCTCAATCCCCATGTAAGATCTGTGTTTGCACAAAGAGAATTAGACACACTGTTTTGTGTTACTTTTCTAAAAAAAAAAAAAAAATAAATAAATATTTTTTTTGTTCTGAATTCCCACAGACTGGGGATGAGAAGGGACAAGTAGGTCATCTTAATTAATCTAGGCTGTCTGCCTTTGCATCACATGTTTCCTATGCATCAGGTATAAATCACTTCCTTAGAGAAAGCTAAAATTCAGTAAGGCAACCACGCTGGATTGGAATACATCAGAAGATGAAAAACCTTCTGCTCCCTTAGTAATTTCCACCAGTTTTTCATTACACTTACAGTTAGAAATAATGAAGTAAATGTCTTCCCTCCACCCAGAAAGTGTCTGGCTCCAGCTTCTAGGCATTGATTCTTGTTAAGTTTTTTTCTCTACTACATTTGAGAACCCTGAATGCTCAGTATTTTCCTGCAAGGACAGTACAAGTACAGTGTAATAAAGTTTCCTCTAAGTCTTCATTCTGATAATCTATATACACCTCTATTTTTTTCATATATGGTATTGTTTCCAGCTTTGAATTTTTCCATATCCATTTTAAAATGTAGCAGAAAGAGATGTCTATTCTTGACCATTCCAATGCAGAATTAAAACCTCCTCCTGCATCTTAAGGAGGACTCACCTGTCCTAGATTTCTACTGGGTGAAAATCTGCTTCAGAACCAGTCAACCTAGGCTCATTTTTTGGTCAGTGGGAGCAGACAGGCAATAGTAGAATAAGATTGCTGTGGCCCCTCTCAGCCAAGGGTAAACATTGAAAATAGATGGAACAAACTGTGTCCTAAAAGTGTGTGTTGCTGTGCGTTGACTATAAATGTGAAAGTAGGTATTTACAAAGAAGGCATCTAAAGGCACCCACTTGACAATAGTCAAGGGAGTATATCCAAAGGTGTAGGTCTTGACGTAATAACTGGTAAACAATGGCAAGAAAACACCACAGTCATGAGATTCAATAACAAAGTTAGGCACTCTTGGGAAAATTGCTTCTTCCCTTTTACTAGAGCACAGATGTGGAGAGACTCGTCCCCTGAACTATCTCACTAAATGAGATGCTTTAGCTGAGAGGTAGTTAATCCTCATAGATATAACATTCAGGATCAAGACATCACTGGCAACCAGCAGCATTTATTCCACTCATGTTTAAGCCATGGTTTCTTTGGGACTCCCTTCTAAGGCCCGAAGTCCCTTCTCAACCCTTCTGAATGCTTAAGCCAGACTGATCTGGCAACTCAGTCTCCGCACTTGCAATTGCTAAGTTGATTATCTTCCCTCACAGGTCTAGAAAGGCATTATTTAGCTTACTTCAAACTTTAACTCCCTCAAATTGTATGAGAAGCTGCCCCTTTCTTGAGCTATTTCTGTTCCAGCCTGACAGGAACAGTAACTAAAGTGCAGGTCTATTGATTAAATATCCTTATTTTTTTTCCCCTGTAACAGCCTAAGGCATTTAATCAATATGGCAATGCCCCATATCATGGACCAAAGGCACAATATCCAGTGATCATAAACTGCCTTGAAGAAGTGGTGTAAAGTGATTTTATGACCTGACACCTGCTGAAACATCCATTCGTAGCGGAATAGATACATACATTTCCTTCTGCAAGCCAGCTACATAAAAAGAACTAAACGTCGCAGGGAGCAGCTGTATAGTTTCAGCTTGACAAAAGAGACCCCTATGATACTATGATTTCACATACATCAAAAGGACACGGATTTTGCAAAAGCATATCTATACAACATGCCATATACTTCCTGAAGGTGATGCACAAACACATCCCAAGAGGAGAAGAACATGACAACCTATCTAACATATGCATCCTACTCTTATAACACCCAAACTCTTCACAAGCTTATTATTTTTTGAATGTAATTCTCCTCACAATGTTTTTTGGGGACTGGGTAGTATATTTATCATTAGGAAGGTAGACCTGGTCTGTGTTGAAATAGTTTTTCAGTAAAGTAATGCCACTTATAGTCATTATTCTTGGGGCTATGTAGATACTGGTGAATGCCTTACTGCAGATACCCCTGTATTAAAAACAAACAAATAAATAAACAAAATAAATAATACCACTAATTACTTCACTTGGGAGACCACTAGGTACAGAAAGTGTATGTTCTGTGGCTATGAGATACATTTCATCAAAGAAACATGAGTATAACCACCTATTTCTCCACATATTTGTTTGTCTATCTTCAAACAAGTATAAACATACACCGGCAGCTTTATTGACAAATCTTTCCCAATGAAGATCTGCCTCATGTCACTAAGGTCAAAAAGTCTGTAGCACAGAAATTACTTGAATGAAATCCTCAAAACTTACCATGGAATTATTTATCTGTTTTCCCTTGTTTTCTATCTCAGAGAAAACCTCTTTGGCCTCTGTAGATTATATTATAGACTGAGGCAAAAAATGGAAATAGGATAGTGGTAACTGTTACAAGTGAAGGTACCTATGAACAAAAGAACATTTTTACTTTTTTTCACTCAGGACATGAGTGACAATGTCTAAAAAATAGACATTTGTAGTGCCAGTATTTAAGACCATGGTCCATGTGGCAAGAGTTTTAAGTGGTCAGAGGATGTAGTCTTTTGTCAATATCCTAATTGCTTGGTGGGAGTTTGGCAACTGAGACTCCTAATTATAAAAACTCAGTGGTCATCAGCAAAGCTCAATATTCATCAGCTCAAAGCTCTTGAAAATTAACGGTCCAATCAATTTCTGTGGAAATCTTAGGACAGAAGGCAGTGCTATTCATCTGACATAAGACCCATGAAAGACTGGGACCCAAAAGGTACTCTGGTGGTCACTACTAAAATCTACATTTTCCTGAAGTTTGTCAGTCATTTTACCAGTAAAGCCATGAAAAATAAATTCAGTAATTCTCAGTCTTGACCATAGTCATGACCCTGTCTTGAAATAGGAAATTTTTAAAAACCTTTGCACCTAGTCCTATTTGGCTATAAGGAAAGGTGTATATTTACAACACTCCTTCACTTCCCTCCACCTCCTATTTCAGACCTTTGGGACAAAAATCTCCAAGATTAAGCCTGATTTGTTTGGTCATAGCATGGTGAGGGATATTGAGGTGATATCCGGCCAGTAAAGGAGAAGAAGAACAATTCTCATCACTAGCAAGTTTTCTTGGAAAAGCAAGAGGTAATTGTCAGCTTGCAGGTCTCTTGTGAGATCCCTGGAAAGTCATCTTGGAAAATCCAAGGTAGCAGTCGTCGGAGCTAGCATATCCCAATAGTTCAGCACTATGCAGAGATACCAGTTAGATTCAGGAGGCAGTACAGCTATGTCAGAGGCATAACAAGGTGTCTTGTCAGGCATTTCAGAAAAGCTTGGTAGCTTGGGCACAACTAGTTGCACTGATCTTGCTATCCTGCCTCCAGTACAACCACGAGTGTGGCCATCCGTTCATTGATTTGTGTTACGGAGTGCAATTTGGGGTATGGCAAGTCAAAAGGTTCATTGTGTAAGACTGAACTCACTGGACTTTAGAAGTCTAAAAACCAGGTGATTAACCAAAGTAATTGTCCTCAAGAGGGCAAGTCATTGAATCCTGAAGTAGATCTTTAAAATGGGGGAGGATGACTCACCTTCTAAAGGCACTGATCTTTCTCAAGTGTTTATGAAGCAAAGCTTGACAATTGGTTTAGCGTAAGTTCAGAGTGAGATACATGTAGCCAACTTAGACATCTTCATCTCTCAGGAAGAGGAAATAGGTTTTCTAACACAGCCATTCACCTGATAAATTTCAGGTGTCTGCTGTAGGATGAGATGAATTTGTAGAGCTTTGTAACACAAATATTAAGAGTGGTTTGAAAGATGTATGAATGGAAATTTCTGTGGTTGAAAGTACCAGAGAAAACATTAGAGGATGGATTACAGAAATGGCATACACTGATTACCAAGGACACAACGGAAAACATTTAAAGTGATAAAGACCAGTGAATGTGTCTTTATACCAAAAAAGACTGTCTGAAAGTTTGGTTGAGGAATATGAGACACAGCAAGGAATTGGGGTAGTGCTGTTTGTCCTGCCCCATGAAAGTCATCCTGGTCATACTACTTGACGCACACGTCTCGGTGATTATGGTATTATGGTTATATGGATTATGATATGTGGGTGTGTGAGTGTGAGCAAAATCTATGAGACAGTGAGTATCAGTGAGAATGCATCACTGAGATCAATTTTGTTTAAAATAAATATCACTCCCATGTTTTGTTGCACTGATGTCCCACAAATTTTGCTGTGAATATGCCTGTTTCTCTCCCCTGATTAAAAAACAAGAATAGGTAACTATTTCAGATGGAGACACTTACCTGAGTATGTCTGGTTTTAGCCAGGTTAACCCTATTCTGCCTCTACAAAAAAATAAGCTTAGGTGAACCTCACCTTTGCATGCCAGTTTTCTGACTCTGTGATGGGAGAAATAGTATTTTCTTTTTTCTTGTTCTCAGAATGAAAGCCACCAATATGTTGATGTACTCTGACACTGTTAGGTGGCCCACCACAGTGCCTGGAATAAAAGAATAAACCTTTCTCCTTACAGCTATTCATGGCCTTAGAAGATGTCACCCATTCTGGATAGAGGGGTTATTGATACCCAAGTACAGAATGAATGAGAAACAAAACTTTCAAAGAAACAGTGACTTCATTCAGATTATTTCATACCTACGCAGTTATAAGGAGTGTTTAAGGAAATATAGCTATACCTATATATGTAATTGTCAGGCTGGTGTGATATAAAGTTGAAAAATGACGTACAATACATTTACATTTTACTTGGAATGATCTCTTTTTCCTTTAAACATTTTGCAATAGCTCAGACATTTCCTTTCCACCCTACCCTTATAATTATTGTGAAAGAACATACTGATTTAATTTTTTGTTCAAGGTCATTTTCCTTTTTTGCATTAATGTTAGCATATAATAGAAACATCCAACTACTGTATGTGAGACCAGGAGCACAAAGGCACATAGATCTAAAGACGCTTGACAGAAAACCAGCACTCTGCTTTTAAAGGAGAAAAAAATCAACAATTGAATTTGCAGTTCTCAGAAGCACAGCAGGGATGGTACATAATGCCACGAAAGCACAAATTTATAAAAATCTGATCAACTCAATGACATTTGCAAGAATACTACCTTCAGGGGAGTTCTGAGTTGTTAAAGGCCTGTTGTAGCCTTTAATGAAATACAGTTCCTTATAATTTAATCTGTTGCACCTGAAAATTAAAAGTGTAAGCACTTTTGGAGGGTGGCTGTTGCTAGTCACAATAGGTGAAGTTCTGCTTTCACTGCCCTGAAGATACAGTTGGAGTAAGTACTGATTTCAGCACTTAGTCCAGCTTTACAGTGGAGGAAGTTGAAGCTGAATTTGTTACAGTGAAACAGTAACTTAAACCTCCTCCTCTTTCTTCAGACACCTTTTCCTCCAAAAATCCACTATCAACAGGAAAAAAAGGAGCAACACAAAGCAAATGAACAAAGTATCCTTGGTACTTGGATTTATTCCAGATTGAAACTGGGAAACCTGGGACCAAACGTTACCTTTGTTCTGCTGTAAATATAATTATAGAAACCATCTGTAATCTGGCTTGGTCACTACATCTGGGCACACAACAGCAAACACCTCTTCAAATAAAGAGAAGGAAATCTTTCCGAAGCTTGCCTTTTCTGGACCTTTCTTTGTTGGGAGGTGAGCTTAGCTGGAAATAGTCAGAGTTTGGTTTTTAGATATGATTGTAAATGCAAATAAGCAGATACAAATATGCAATTTGTGTGAGGAAAGAACTGAGTTGCAGGATAAAAGAGAAAAGAGCAATTGTTTTAATCCTATTAAGTGCCTGATTAATGCAATTAAAGAAACTTGTATTTCAATTAGGCTATGTTTCAAGCTGCTTTACTCAAAGGAAATTCTCCCTGCGGCACCACCCTTTAGCATACTAGATATGACATCAAGTTTTGCACTGGTAGTACAATCTTTCTGTCCCACTTAATCCATCAGGAATTAGGTTCTTTCATAATTTTCACAATTTTGGCCTAAAGGATTTAGAAATGCAGAATAAGGGTATAGGTAGGATAGGTCACAAGGCCAGATTTCTTCGTTTAGGGGAAAAAAACACCAAACCATCAATGTTCTTCTGTTTGGAGGCTGCAAAGCAAGCAGAGGAATAATTTTCAGGAAATGTCCAAACAGGCTTGTGTTCGGTCTGCCAAAAAGCACTGTGAAATTTTTATGTTTTCCTGTTTGTGAAGAGAGGGGTTGTGTGTCCCTCTCCCCAGAAAAAAGAAGGAAGATTTGCTGACGCTCAAAACCCAGCCTTGATAAGCCAAAATCACGGCTGTGACAACGATTGGTGTTGGTGGGCTGAAGGGGCAGCAGCTTAAAGAAGAGGAGGCAGCTGCCTGTTTTGCTCAGTGAAACACTCGGGATGATGTCAGGGGAAAATGTAGATTATCTTGTCGCTTTATTTGCAAAACTCATTGCTGAATTTTGGACTACGAAAAAAATGAGGCAACTGTGCAAGGAGAGGAAATAATTCAGCCTGGATTAATCCTTTGTTCACTAAGACCCAGAAAACACCCCACGTCCACAGAAAACACTTCTTCCATTTCTAATTCAGTTTGGCACTCTGGACATTGTTTGGTAAAGGATGTCCTTAATTTTTCATGACTGTATGGAGGACTGGAAGCTCCTGAATTGCACTTTCCTGTCAAATTAAGAATGGGATTTCAAAGGTGAGACATGTTGACTTTCACATTACCACCCCTGAACTCTCCCTGAATATGAGGTAAACATTTATGGAACTTCAGTAAAGAAAGAACAGGAGATGTTGATTGTGAATGTGAGAAAAACAGCTTAAGTGATGAAATGGTATCAAGGAACTTCCTTCTTCCTAAGTGTTTCAAAAAGACACATTTTGCCATTGATTCGTCACGTTCATTCCTCAGTTTGAGGTAGATTTGAGAGTAAAAGCACAAGGGGTAGGCAGCTTTTCACCCTGAAAAGCAATTTTCTGTTTGGTTGAGGAAAAAAAAAAACCACCACAAAAAAAAAAAAGAAAGAAAAGAGTGAGAAATAAAGCTATATATAATTTCAGCCCAAGAGACCTCACAGACCTGGGAATGAAAAATTTTAAATGAATCACTGATGTGCTCTGATGAAGAATGCTATGGAGGAGAAGAAAAAAATAAAACAAACAAACAGGAGTGAGCTTCAATGGAAGATTGGCTTGTTGTCAAGAGCAGCATTTGCTGCTGTGAAAGCAGAAGAAGAATTACAAGGGCTACCTCATACTCAGTGCTTCTGGGTACTGGATACTCACCAGCTGAGGTCATGAAGACATCTTCCCCACAGGGCATACTCTAGTCATGGATGTGTATACATGAATCTCACTGGATTTTCATGCATTTGTCCAGAAAAGAGAATTCCATAAAGGAATTGAATATATTTGTTCATTTTAGGCAGCCTAAAAGTGTTGACAGCTTAGCAGAGGCAAAAGTCTGCTCAAATAAAGGAAGAGCTACTAGTCTGTCATCCTCTCCTCCCCTATCCTGGAGATGATAGGGATGGCTAAACCTTTAAGGAAACAGCTCTTGACTTACAACAATAATAGCAATGCAAGAAATACAACATAATCCAACATTTGTGTGGTATAGTGATTTCAGATTTGGGTAAGATTATCTACCACACTGCTTTAATCTGCCCACGTCTGTGCATCAACAACCAATCCTATTTCACACGGTGTATGTGGTGGGACAGTGTCCCATGCCACGACGCTGTTCTTTCTGCATCTGCTGCCTTCATACAAAACTGGCATGATGGACTTGCTTCTTTCTTCTGCTTTCTTTCTGAGCGTCAAAGGGTCACAGATTGACTTGCTTTGTATGTAAACAAATGAGTTTGGAGCGGGCCACCCACACTTATGAAAAGGTTTGGTGAACAAAATCTACTACAGATGGAAGGCTTAGGAAAAGACTGGAGGAAAATATGGTCCAGGGAGACAGGTTAATTGCTTATATACACAAAAAAAGTCCGTAAAAAGAGACATTTGTTTTATTAGTTAGTGAAGTCAAACCAAGTAGTATTAGACTAACATCATGGCAGGGAATATTTAATGCTTCACAAAAAACACTCTCAAAAAGCCATTCAAGCAATTGATCAGGCTGCCAGAGAGGAATGAAGAATAATTTTCACAGGGAGTATATAAAATTCTCATCTTTTTCTTTGAAACACAGAGAAAATCAAATCGAACTAGCTAAAATGAAAAGAGTGATACGAACTAATATACTTGGGTAATGCTGAACCATTCCCAGCTTGAAGTGACCTAGGGTTTTCCTAGATGTTGGTGGGATGGGTGATGGGCTTTGCAACACAGTCCTCCTCAATTGGCTGCAGAACAAACAGAGCATACATGCATATTTATGAGATGTGAATAAAGCTTTTACCTTTCTCGAATCTGAAGTGTATAAGGTGGCCCAATGCTTCTTCTGAGATTTAGAGCTAATGACAGATATATTAAGAAAACTATATATTGTCTGGATGCCTTCTGAATGCATGTAGACAACAAATCCAATACAACAATGACTGATTAAGCCTTCATTTTTTTTTTTTTTTCTTTTCCCAAACTCTCTCAGAAAGTTCGAAATTAAATGTTCTCAGTGACTGAAAGGAAACTGAGAGAAATGAAATTAAAGTAAATTTTGGTTTGGGTTGAAAGTGCTCTGTCTTGACTGCCAGTCACATCCAGCATGGACAATCCATGGCAACACAGGAGTGGTATGAACTTCCCACCACCTGCCACCTTTGGGGTGTAGACATCCATTTATCCGTTTCCTCCTGCAGACTCTGCTCTGCCAGCAGTCACTGCCAGTGGGGACATCTACGCTGGGAACAGTAATGTATTACACTGCCACAGCTAGATTCAGCAGAGCTTAATTGATCTGCAGCTTTTACCAGGTTGACATCTGATGGTGCTTTCCAGTACTAGTATCCTGGTACATTTTGTTAGCTAGGTGTCAAGCCAGAGCCAGCTCAGCTGCAGCAGGGTGCAACTTAACTGCAAGCAAATTTACTCATTGTGTTGGCAGACTTAATGAACCTCCAACGAGAACTCTGCCGCAGGGGGTAGGGTGCTTTGGGTAGTTGTGCTGAAGCACTTCTACATCGTATTTTTGTCTGTTGTGTAGTTACAGTCAAAGCTACCGAGATTTTGCAGGCTGTACAGCTACTCAGGTTGTTTCCTGATGCTACTCTACCCCTGACATATCCCTCCCCACCCTTCCCATATAAGAGGTTGGTGATGTCAAGGTATCTGTGGCTATCTTGGCTCTCAGTGGGATGAATCCAGGCTCAGTCAGAACCCTTCAAGGGTTTTATTGCTCCTCCTCTCCTTCTATGTAGATGTAAGAGAGGAGGTGACATGACCGCAGCGTGTATTTGAAAATCCCTATCTACATGTCCCGATGGCAATCAGTCCATTATGGGGAAATGACAAACCCAAAGGGAAAGAAGATTGGCTACATTATTAAAACAGTAATAATAGAAGAAGAAGAAGAAGAAGAAGAAGAGGCGGGAAGACAGAGCACTGAGTCAAAAATATGTCTTCCTTTCCACCTTCTGGAGATGAGTCCTTCTTTTACTGCTCTCCACCAGTAGATCTGAAATGATCCATTTTGAATTATTATGAGAAACAGCTGCTGACTCCTTACCAGGTCTTTAGGCATTGGAACTGTATTTAGAAGATGGACCAGAAAAACCCCAGTCATGAGGCAAAGTTTTGCCTTACAAGTTTATGCTTATTTCTCACTGAAGAGCCATCTGTGGGTGGCTACATGGTGGTCAACATTTTGTCCACTTCTGCAAACAAAGCACGTACACCAGAATTTTATGATCTGTTTGAGAACAATCATTCAACAATCTCTTTCTATTGTTCAATCCCAATTATCTTTCGATGCTAAAATGCAAGGGAGGTCGGAGTAAAGCACTAAAACAATACCCACAGTGCCTGTCACTGAAAGCAACGCTGCTGAAGAAGACTGGAGATACATGTTGCAGAAGTAACCTAATTCCTGGTAGCCACTGGGTGTATATGGTAATGGTTATTGATGCAGCAGGATGCTGTGCAACACAGCGTGCCATAGCCAGCAGACACTGCAGGCATTTCACTACAGCTTTTTTCAGCAAGGCAATAGTTTGGAGGGTGAGAAAGCAGAAAGCATCCCTCACCTGGTCCAGAAGCAGCATTGTCAGAGTGTGGGACATATTCTGCTCTCTTTATTCCAGATTTTTTCTGGCCGAATTCCATGATGATTCTTCAGGTTCATGACAATGAGCAGAATCTGACTTTGTGGCTCTTTCGCCACATGCTAGAAAGTACTCCAAGTAATTAAAGAGAAATGGAAATTTAAAAAAATGTAGGCCCTGATCTGCTAGACTTTGCCTCTCACCTCCTTCTGCTGCTTTGTATTGCTCTGTGGTCTCATTTCCTACTGCACAGATCAATCTGCTGCCTGGTCTTGGGCATGCTGCTCTCATTTCTAAATCCTTGGACTTTCAGGTCTTAGTTTATTGCATGCTGCTGATCCTCTGCTATGTTTAAACCCTCTCTAAGTAAGATACCCAGAATTTAACGTCCTCCCTGCCAGCACAATTTGGCTTTGTGTAACCAGTACCTATGTTCAGCATTCTTTTTCTCTCTAAAATGACTTTCCAGGCAGATACAGAAGTATGTCATTCCTCCCCTTCTCTGTCCTCCACTGTATCTATTCCTAAAACCTGTGAATTCTAGTTGCCATTTATAGGGATTTACAGCCAATTAATGACCATCACCTTTATGATCATGGTGGAAAAGACTTGTTTCCATGTGTTATTTGGGATTAGTCTCTATCAAAGCCTAAGCGTCCAAGTAGTGCCTCAGTCACCTCTTCATGCTGACTCTATTATCTCTTTTAGCACTGAAAAAAACCCCTGTCTTATCAAATCAAGAATTCCTTTAAGGCCATACAAAAGTAACATCAGTATTAAAATAACTATGCCATATCCTTACTGACCGCACTGCAACTATTTCAAAATCTATGGGTCAAAAAAATGTCCTTTCTGTTTATAAATACATCCCAAAAAAGCAAACCAGGAAAAAAAAAAATGCACTGAATCAAACAAGACCCCAAGGAGCACACAAAGTTAATCTCTGAATGGACCATCAAGAATAAAATTTAGGTATCTTGTGACTTACAGCACAACTGCCATAGCTGGTGAACTGCACTGATATATTTCCATCCCTGTGAACATTGGGCTCAGTTTTCTTAAAAATAATTCCAAGCGCAAATGAAGTTTATGCATCCCTAGGAGAATTTTTATTTTATTAGAGACCCTTAAGTTGTCAGGGAGCTGCAAGAGCAAGCTGCTGTCCTGGGGAGGGCAAGCCAGGAGAGAGGGTGACAGGCAAGGTGAGCTGGGGCAGCACCCTCACCAACAAGGGCTCAGTCCCACAGCACCCATGCAAGAGCACAGCAGGTCTAGTGACAGTAATCAGGTCAGCCAACGGGGCAGTGACCTCCAGATACATCAGTAGAAATAAGGCAGATCCAAGGCCAAACCAGAAAGTCAAGCCAGTGAGTTGGGTCAGGTTCAGCATGGTACGTGGCCAGGCAGGGCAGACCTACAGCATAGCTCAGGCAGGGACCAAGAGCAAAGGACTGAGCTTCATTGTATCTCCCAAGCAAATGGGTGCTGCTCCCATGGTGGCATCTCACAGGCCTTTCTCACAGCAGTGTAATCCAAGGATAGAGGGTGGTGTGTATCAGAGCTGGCCTAAATCACGGTCAGCCAAACCCCTGGGGCAAGGGGAAGATAGGCACATAGTGTCGGTGCACTCAGGCTCCTGTACAAACTTTGGCACAAAGCAGCTACCTCTATACTCATAACTCAAAGAGGGATGAGGCGTAGGCACAAGTGTTGGCTCTCCATCACCCATGCATGCTTTTTGATGCAGCTTTGTCCTGTTCTCCCAAAGAATGACCCAGGTCCAGCGTAGCGCATGCCAGCGACCATTCCTACTGGACTGTTTGGATGATGTCACCTTCTTTCTGCATGGAAGATGTCCCTGCTCATTGCAGGGGGGTTGGACTAGATGACCTTTAAAGGGTCATTCCAATCCAAACTATTCTATGATTCTACAATTTAACCATGGAGACATGACCAGGCCTTGGATCCACAGGACAGCCCCGGCATTATTTTATTCATCAGTATGATGAACAAAATTCCCTCTTGAATTCTTCCTCATTCCCTCCTGAATTCTACCAGCACACTAATTTTCCCTCTTCCTACAAATCCTCCTTATTTCCAGTCCTGATGCTAATCAGGCATAACCAGGACTCAGAAATCCAGCAGCTTGTTAAAGTGAAGTGTGATGATCATCTATTACTGTTCAAGGAGAGTGCAATGCCAACCCAGCTCCCACATACCTCACCTTCACTGCCTGTATGGTTCAACTACCTCATTCAAAGCACTGTTGAGGACACACGCTATAATTTTATTGACTCCTCTTTTGTAGAAATAATTTGGAGAACAAATGGTGATTGCAAACCAAGTGCAGGACACTTGAAAGCCAGGTAGAAAATATTTGGATAAAGCAAAGTGATTTATGGGATTTGTACCCAGCAGCAGTTCTAACCAAAGTTGACAGAAAATGCCGAGTCTCACCGCCTCTGTCAAATTAAATCAGTGATTTTGGTCCCTAAAGCAGGTGCCTAAGAGGAACACACTTTTTTTGAGGGGAGGAGGCAGGGGAGGAGGAGAGGATGAGAATGAAAATCAAAGAATGATTCATGGCTGAAACATTTTCTGATTAAATAATGATGGTTTGTGATACAATATGAACATGTCCTGTTTACATTGCACCTTGCAGTGTGATCTGACAGGCAACAGTAAAAGCAATTATACAAACATCATTCCTGAAATATGTTTCACTAGATACTGTAACAGATATCCAGTGCAGGAGACTCTAAAATCTCCCCAGAAAGTATTTCAATTTCCTTATCATTAGACAGCTTTTCTTAATATCTACCCTGATTCTTTCTTGCTGCAGTTTAAGTCCATTACTTCTTGTTCTTCCCATCTGTAATAAACAAAAAAGCAATGACTATTCTTTTCCTCTTTGCAGCAGACTTTTGTGTACCAAGAGACTGTTATCTTCACCTCCATCTTCTCTTTTTTAGCTTAACCAACTCTTTTTGTAATCTCTCCTCTGCAGTCAGGCTTGCAAGCTCTCAGATCACTCCTGCTGCTTTCCCGTAAACTCTCAGTAACGGGCCCATGTCTCAAAATGAGTGCCCAACACCAGACAGCAGATTAAATTGTCCTAGTCTAATGTGATGAAGACTCACACTAAAGCCACATTAAAGAATGATTTTTAAGGAATCTAAAGCATATGGTGTCAACCCAGGCACCACCTATCACTGAAGTAAGAACTCAGACTCAAACAATGACGAGGCATAAGAAACTGCCCTGCGATGAGATCTGTCCACCTAAGTGTGGCTCGTAATCCAGCTACCTAAACACAAGCATCTGCATATGAGATGCCCTGCGGTATCTGACACATTCACATGGACGCGAGCGATACGGCACAGGCCATGTTTGAGACTGTAACAGGCCTCACAGTCAGTGGGAGTCCATGGCATCATTGATCCCATCTTTGAGTAGACATATACATGAACCATAATACTTCCTAGATCTCTAGTGAATATGTAGAGCACCTAGACAACACACTCAGTGATGGATTCCTAATTTGGATACACCCAAAGTTAGCCGAGATGACTCCTATTCCATGCATCAGCTGAGCTACAATGAAGTCTCTCTTCACGTCCTCTGCTTGTCACAAAGATACACAGTACTTGGATTTTCTTTTGCTTAAGATGTAAGAAAACATGGTTAAGATGTGTGACCCTGCATTGCTGAAAGCTGAGTGCACGCTTGGTGATTCTGCTCAGAGCTAACATGCAGTCATTTGCCAAGCAGCAATAGACCAATTTTGATTTTCAGTCTTGACCCTTCATTTTACACAAATATAACATGGGTAATTGAGCTATGTTAATAGTCACCAGAAAAATTAACTTCAATCATTTCTTCACTAGTTTTAGATCTGTCTACATCTGGCACGGACAGAGAGAAACATTGCTCAGTATCAGCAGGCTCTCAATCCCTCAGATTAGATTGTGCAGATAACACAGTAAAATAAAATAGGAAAAAAAAGTTTAACACAAAATAAAAGAGTATGCTGAAGCAGAAAGTTAATGTATTAAGAGAAAAAAATAACAAAAAATACTTGTTATGCATCATATTATTGGGCAGGATATTGTTGAGTTGATTTGGAACAAGAAGTGAGCATAGTTTTTGCTTTATGTCGGTGGCTGCATGGTTACATGTCCATCAATATTACTGAGGAAGAGCTGGAAGAAAAGAGAAACCTAAGTCTTTGAACCTGAAATGAAAGTAACTAGAAGGAATTTCATGGTACTACACTTCTGTCTTCTTGAAGGTTTCTTACACCTTTCTCAGAAGCATTTGTCTTCAGACTTATCGTCCTGAACTTCAGATGTCTAATTCAAGAGCTCAGAACAGGAAGCCACCTGTCCTACACTCCCTCCAAAAGCAACAGAGAGCAACAGGCACCTCCAGACAATGGTTCAGCCCACATAACATCAAGATGACAGAATGCCTTGGAAACATGGGATTTAAAAATAAAGGCAGGAGGGTACCATTTGGTCTGTGGTTTCCGAGTCTTCAGGATATACGCATTGCATACTTTCCCAGTAATAAGGAAGAAGGAAGACAGCAAGGTATATTCAGTTATATGAATACATGGCATTCGTATTCCTTTTAGGTCAAAGAAACTGGAACATAAAGAAAAATGTGATCATGGCATTTTTTATTACATTGGTCATAGCTGAAATCAGTTGTTATTACATCCTTATACTCCTAAATATTCAATAATATACTCTTTATCTTTTAAAGGCACAACTGGGGAGACAGTCTGGGAAAGCTTGGAGACTATGAGTAGAATTTAAGATTTCTCTGCTTAGGAAAAAATAAACTTACCTGCATGTTCATGAATTCTCCCCAGTACTATTAAATCAGCAAATATGACCTGCATGGTGGATAGAGCTCTATTCTACTTCCATTAATGGCAATGAGAAGTGTGCCTTTGACATCAGTGAAAGCCTGAAGTTACAGATGATTTCCTTTTCTTTAAACTCTTTAAAAAAAAATGTTTCAGGAAAAGAGTAATATCCACTGGGATAGACTCTAAAGAGTAAAGATAGATACGAACAGAGTTTATTATACTTTTTTATATGTTTCAGATCTATGTAAGAAAAATGTCTTCTACAGTAAAAAGTACTGATGCAAGAATTGTTTCTCATAAATGGACAGCACTGTTGTCTATAAAAAAAGAATGATACATTGTCACTCACTAGGCAAAAAAAGCAAGCTATGGAGAATATACACAAAATGGACCCACTAAAAATGGAGCTATTGCAGTATTTATTCTGACATAAAAAAAAATAATGAATTTTTGACCCACTGTATAATTTTTTTTTTTCTGAAGAGTCATCTTAAAAAAATGTAATAATGAAGTTGTGGTTTATGAAGAGGGCATGGTTCCTTTAGGTGTTTCCTAGTCTTCTAAGATCATTGCACAGAAGACCTTAATCCCATTCTGCTCCACAGTCTCCCCAGTACCTCTCTAGGAAGGCATTTGGACAGCAGTAGTGCAGCCTTGCACTGAAATTGTCTCCCCGCATGAGGGCCAGGAACTCACCAGCCTCCTCAATGTCTACTCAAGGGACTCCACATCATTTGCTGGCCTTTTCTGTTCCACTGAGTCCTCCAGGATGAGCTTCTGTTGGACCAAGGAGAGCTCTGATGTTGGTACCAAGAGAGGGTATGAAAGTGCTTGACTGGACGTGGGCATCGAGCGCTTGCTTCTGAAACTTGGAAGCATCACGCTTGAGTTGCTGGGTAGTTTGGCATGACCACCTCTTAAAAGATTGAGTATGTGAGGAGGAAGAGAGGAGGAAAACAAAACTAGTCTGTGGCACCCCTAGCTCCTAACACATCCATCTCAGCTGGCACAGACATCAGAGTTGTCTTCAAAGGCATTCGTGTGCAACAAGGCACTTTCTTCTCCTTGCCCATGGCAGCGATCCCAGTATCAGAACATGAGCTCTCTATGTTTTAGCAACACATCGAGAAGTCCCTGCCAGTACAGCACTCAAGCAGCAGTGCTTTCTTTGCCACCATACTTGTGAATGTAGGAAAAGCATTTGGGAGCTTTGTTTCTCCTCGGGCTTTTTGTGAATACAAATGCCTGTTAATGTTTTATACTATGCACTAGAGGGCTTTCTTTGCCTTTGGAGCACCTTCTTCATTTGACATGCTGTGGTGATAAAATTCTGGAGCTTAAAAACTCCTTCCATCTGTGTATGATTCTCTTTTTCTTTGCAGAACTAATGCTTTTCAAATAACTTAGAGAATACATGTAAAAGAGACATCCTTGCCTTATATGACGTCCTGTAACAGACCAGGAATTGATATTGTATGTAACGGTTGGATGGTAAACTGTCAGCCATAAGGCTGTCATTAGTAGTCTAACATTGCATTGGACAGTTTTCTACCTCCTTTAGAGATGACTTTACCAAGAAAGAGTCATCACCTCCCCTTCTTTATAGCCCTTGCTTGACTGCTGATGCGTAGAAGGGATGATTGGGACTGTTCCGGGTCTTTACCTGAGCCAAGCTCCAAAGCTGTAGTTAGGGCATCATTCTAAGCATCTGCATCCTTACTACCACCACTTGTCTTCCACTACTGCCAGCAGGACCTCAACCTCTTTAGTAGCCTCCACCTGTCCAGCCAAACGAGTTCTCAATCTCCACCTGCACAGTATCATCTATTGATCTCCCTGGCAAGCAAATTTCTCCATCACCTTTTCCTTGTCTGCCTCTCCTTATGGAAAGAGAAACTTCTGAGTTCCTGGATGGTGCTCCCCAAGCACTACATCTTCTAGAGAATGTTGCAGAGTCCCTCCACAAACTTACCTATTCTGTAGAAACTTGCATGGGTTTTATTCACTTCTGACAACACAATTTTAAATTCTGTCAGAGCTAAGGTTGCTCTTCTCCCTGGCAAGGGAGAAGCCATCCACCAATTTAAATCAGTTCCTTTTGTGAACAGATAAAATAGGAGAAGACACTTTGATGATGGATTCTCACCAGAACCTAGAAATAATGTAATGAAATAGATGTGGTTTCCTGATGTTGACAAAAGATTACTTAGAAACAGTACACAGGAATATAGAAATACATACGCTGATGCTGATGTTAATTGTTGATGGCCTCCATAGACTATGAATAAGAAGATAAGCTATGACAACTGATACTACTAGGTTGTAACTGTAGTAGAAAAAGGGACGTTTCCTACCTGGTGTGCAAATCTCAATTCCAGACCACTGCACACATTTATACTACCTGAGGAGCAACTTTAGAGGTTAAAACAAGCCCAGGGTTAGATTTTCTACTCACACTGAAACAATTCAAATAGAAATCAAAAGGCTCGTGCTGCAGGAAGTCTGAGCAGAACCAGGCAAAGTGTATTTTCCGTATTCAACTTTTCATATGCTCCCAAGGAAAACAAAACTTACTGGCAGAAGATTTTCATTTGGGTGAGTGTCTGAAAGAAGCTTCTCCCCATTTACCTATAATGATAATAAGACTTTTCAAGTGCAACCTTGATCTCATACATTTTTAGATTAGTTTAATTGCACTGAGATCACTGATGTAATTTTTCATTACATCAGTGTTAACTGTAAGGTAGGAACTAAGCCTGTAGAATTTGTTGGCTAGTGATTTGTCTATCAAGAAATACAAACAACAGTAATGATAAAGAAACTGTTGGAGTGCCTAAGACAGAACTGATATCTAGCTTACTTGACAGGACTGCCTGGATTTATGGCTGCCTAACAGTGTTTGAGTGATTTATTGGACAGGACCACTTCCAAAAAAAGAGTATTTTGTCCATGAAGTAATTTTATCCTGTAGCAAACAGGTTCAACTCTCACAAAAGCACTAGGACCTAATGAATATGTAGGATCTATGTCTCATCTGGCCATTTATGTTTCCGGTTCTTCATAGGTTTCATAGGGTGAATCAATGGACTTGAGGTACATTCCTCTCTTAGCCTGAACATAGTGCAAAAAAGGAAGCAACTGCACCAAACCCAATGAAATAATTAATTTCCTACAAAACTACAAGTGCAAGGCCCAGTTGAATGTTTTCCAATTTACGCTGTTTTAACAGCCTACAAAGATTTGGATCTCTGTAGTTTCCAGTCTCTGTTGTTGACCAGAGGGTCCATAGGGAGTCTGTAACCCAAACTTTGGTCTTCTGTTAGATGACAAAAATCTACAGAAAGCTGTCTCTGTCAGACAATCTGTGTCCAAAATACCTGTTATGTTTGAGAAGATTGCAAATACATCTAAGTCACTGATTTTTAACTTAAGTTATGCCCCAGCTTTGACATAAAAAGAAAAAAAGGCAATTATAAGATTTTCGCTTTAAGATTATCTCACTAGCAAGTCATGTTGGTTGCATTACGATCAATAGCCAAGAGGTAAAATCAGTTCTCCTGATGCTTTCTAACTATCAAACGTAATGAAAAAAATTGGCTTGCTTGATATTAGAGTCCAATAAAAATGTGATGTATAATATTTAGCACTATTTTTTTCTTTCTTTTTTTTTTTTTCAAACTTCTGCACAACTATTAGCATATAACTATGTATTGCATGTCCATGTCCAGGTGTTGGCAGGAGTGGCCTCTGCAGGAAGAGGCCGTGGGTTGCCCTGTGCCAGACATGCCCAGTTCCATCCCTTTAAGCCTGACAGTTCAGTCAATTTTCTACCCAAGCTTTTTCCCACTTATCAAGTCCATATCTCACCAGTTTGGCTGTATGTATCCACACCTGATGTGCTACACATCCACACACATACTTTGATGTCTAAGCTCTTATTATAGTCATGGCAGAATCACTCAACTCCCTCCATTAAGTCTAGGAAGTGAATCAGCTCTGAAGTACACATTTACTGGGAGGTCAGCTGAATCTTTTGCCAGACTCTGCTGACTGCATTGAGTTGGCAATTCAGTTGCCCACACACAAGCATCCAGTATCATCTGAGGTGACCTCCAGCTGGCAGCCCAGAAGGCTGTGGGTTTCCTGTAGTTCCTCATATCTGTCAGCCTTACATGTCTGTTTGGGATTCCCAAGTGCATCTTAAATGGCACTAGATGCCTGTGTTGGGCAACTGAATTGTACCCTCCATCTCCATCAAATACAATGGGAATTTAGACACTCAAATCAGATTTAGGTCCCTAGAGAGCAGACAGATAAAGTCAGGTGTCTTCAGTTCAAACTAAACCCCAAGCAAGCTTACACCTTCAGCTGTTTAGGGAAGCACCAACACATATCGGGTTATTGTGGACTAGGTGTAGACATTGAAAACACATTTTCTGAGGCCTACATCTATTCACATTGTGCCATCTGATCTGAAAAGCCAGTGAGAGCTGTGCTTAGTCACCATATTCCATGTGAGGAAATTAGGAGAAAGCCTATCATCCCCAAACTATTGCAGGTATGCACACATACACCAGCCCAGTAGGGAATATAGGAATGACTGAGTACTCTCAAAGACAGGGTTGAGCTGCCCAGCCTGAACTCATAATAGAGTGTGATATAGAACAAACTGAAGAGAAAAGAGAGCTGACCATACAAGAACAAGCTATGGACTAGTAGCAGCACCTCTTTTCCTATGAATCTTCTAAATAAGGACAATCCTTATGTGATGTAATTGTAGAAAATGTTTCTCTGAAGACCAGGAAGCCACATCTTTCTTATCACCTTTGTCTAAGGAAATCCTTTATCCTTACAAAAAAAGATATGCAATTATTTTTTCAAAGTAAAATGAAATCCCATTTTGTCCCACTTTCCACTGAACTCCATGCTTTTAATTCCTCATTTTGAAATGTCTTTAAGAGCTTTCCACATTGCTGAAGACAGATTTAGTGAGACTGTAATTCAGTCTTTTTTCTCCTCTTGAATATAAGTTGTACTTAACAATTCCTGTTCTCCAATTCTGACAGTACCAGACCATGACCTGATAGCTGTACTGCAAATACATGCTACCAGGCCTGTGATTTCTTTCAGGAATGTGGAAAACATGTTTGATTAAAGTGCTTCCAGGTTTTGTCAAAATGGAAATAAAAGCAATTTCATTTTCTGTAACTTCTTTCTCCTTACATATAGTTTTCCCTTCACGATCAATATTGTTATTAAAACATAGTAGGGGAATAAGCACTTACGTTCTCAGCTACTTCTGACCACCTGAGAAGCCCCAGGTTCTCTGTAACATTTAAACATAGCTGTGACTTGTGATTTTGGGGGGAACAACAAAATTCCATAGTGGAAACCAGAAACACAGCAGGATTCTTTACTCAGCACAAAAGGATACTAAATATTTATTTTTAGGCAAAGAAACCCAAACCCTAGCTGCCTAGTAGGTAAAAGCTTTTTTGAAGGTACTTGTCTCTCAGCATGAAGGCAAGACGTTCACCTCCAGGGCACTATTCATCACAGACTAAGGTACAATAACTAAGAGAAGCAGAATGAACTGTCTTCCAGAGGTATGTTGGTTTGGGTTTGTGTGGTGGGGTTTTGGTAGCGGGGGAGGGGCTGCAGGGGTGGCTCCTGTGAGAAGCTGCTAGAAGCTTCCCCAGCTCCAAGTTGGACCCACCCCTGGCCCAGGCTGAGCCCATCAGTGACAGTGGTAACACCTGTGGGAGAACAGATTTAAGAGGGGAACCTGTAGTGTGTGAGGGGATTGGGATGTGAGAGGAACCCCTCTGCAGATCCTGAGGTCAGTGAGGAAGGCAGGGAGAAGGTTGATGCCCCCGCAGCCCCTGGTGAGACCAGACAGCAGGCTGTCCCCCCCCAGCCCACGGAGGGGAGTGGGGGAGCAGATGCCCCCCTGCAGCCCGGGGAGAGAGAAGCCCATGCCGGAGCAGGGGGGTGGATGCCCCACAAGATGGCTGCCGCTCCATGGGGAAGCCCGCGCTGGAGCAGGCTGGGACTGAAGGACTGCAGCCTGGGGAAAGGACCCAGGCCAGAGCAATTCGTGGAGGAATATCTCCCACAGGAGGGACCCCACAGTGGAGCAGGGGACAAGTGCAGAGTCCTCCTCCCCCTGAGGAGGAAGGAGCAGCAGAGACAAGGTGTGAGGAACTGACCCCAACCCCCATTCCCCGCCACCAGGGGGAGAAGGTGGAGAGAACCGGGAGTGGAGTTGAGGTGGGAAGGAGGGAGGGGTGGGGGGAAGCTGTTTTAAGATTTGGGTTTTACTTCCTAATATCCTTATTTTGATTTGATCGGTTGTAAATAGAATTGATTTTGGTTTTTTTCCCCAAGTTGAGCCTGTCTTTTTGCCTGTGACCATAATTGGTGAGTGATCCCCCCCAGTCCTTGTCCTGACCAACGAGCCTTTCTTTATATTTTCTCCTCCTCATCCCAGTGGGGGCTGAGGAGTGAGCGAGCAGCTTCATGGTGCTTTGTTGCTGGCTGGGATTAAAACACAACATATGTGCAAAGGAAGCTTAGATTGTTTTGGACTAGCTGCCTAAATTTGAAGTACCAAGTCAGATGAGATGACACTATACTGACTATAGGTCCCTACACTGTCCCTATGGGAAAGATGAGCTTATAAACCGATGCATATGAGAATTAAGTACAACATCAAGGCACATAAATCGGAATATAAATCCCCATACTGGAGTTCAACTATTAGTTTCACTGTGGCTTTGAAAACCAATGTGGCACCTTTACTGACACTAATTATCGAAACTTGATGAAATACCTCAGGAATGGTGGCACTGTTTGGACAGTGTCCCTGTGCTAGAAAGGAGTCACTCAAAGTGAACAGAAAAACACTGCTGCCTGCATGTGAAGATTTTCAGAGGAGGTTTCCAGTATGATCACTGACCAGGCTTGACCATTTTGCTAGTTGATGAGATCTGACAAGCTCACAGCCCAGCGTAATACTGCTTCAGGCTATACAGCTGGGACTCAAACCTGGATACTTAGTTTCTGCTCCTGGTTTTCATTGGATCCAGGTTAGATATACACATCCAGTGCTAATATTCCTAACTTCCTGGTATTCCTAGTCATTAAGAGGCAAGTTTAATACCATTTCTCAAAGATTTGACCTTTGGGCAATGCAATTGATTACATGTGCTGCCACTCAGCACAAGGATGACTCTAAGTGTGGTTTTCCACTCAGTAATCAAGGATTTCCATTCACTCCTCTGTTAAATGAGACCATTAAGAGAAATGTAACTCACTAGTTTATGCCACTGTCAGTGAGGGAAAATTGCTTTTAAATCTCTGACCCCTCAAAATGAAATTGTACCCTGGAAAGAGATTTTGTTAAACAAATTAAATAGAAAAACAAAAGACAGTACGTGATTTCCTTCTGCCATCTCTGAATTGTCACAGATCAGACTTGTTCAGCTTTCCTGTACAAAATCTTTGCCTTTGAAATACTGAATCCAGACCACCATGCATAATGTTACTGATATTCCCAAATCTCGATACAGTCCCAGTGCTGCATACCACCAAGGTGAACAATCAGTAAAGACTACAGCCTACCCACTCATCTTTTCACCAGCCAAAACAGCTTCATCAACAATGCCTCACCACGAAATTTGCTCCCAACCCTTCCGTCATATCCTTCCCTTCTCCTTCACTCTTGCCCTTTCCATTTCCTCGAGTGATTTGTGCTTAAATAAAAAGTAAGCTCACAGTAGACAATTTTAGATTTTTTTTTCCTTCCAAAAATCCTACTAGGCATGGTTTATAATAAAAGAAAGAAAGATTAAGCTACCACCTGGCTGAGTCAACTCTCTCTTTTTGATGGTACAAATGAAGAAATGTTCAGTTGTGATTACAAATAGCCTGAAAGATTTTACTTTCACATGCAAGAGCACCCAAGTGCATGACATCCAAAAGCTCTAAACAAACTCTTTCCCAATAAATATTTGATTATACAGATCCATTATTTACAGAAAACAAAGATAGGTTTAAATAAATGTTATGGCTCAGACCTCAATGAGGTTAAGTTGCTGCATTCACGCAGCTCATCTATCACTTGGACTGCCGCTGACTTGAACACCATTTCCTATGGTAAGCAGCTGTTTTGTAAATGGGCTGCATTAAAATACAGTAAAAAACCACACACAAACAGAAGTTGCTTCAAAATAAAACACTCTTAAATCTGAAAACTCAGTCTGTCTTTCATAGGGAGCCAGCAGAGCAAGGAAAAAAGCAAGCATAAGTTTTATCCCAACCACCTGCTGCTGCTGCTGCTGACTATTTGTCGAGGGAAAGTAAAGGGCGAAACAATTTAATTGTTCAAAAAACTGCCCTGGACAGCCTTGCTCGCTGGCCACAACACACTGCCAAGACAAAATGAGCCTGATAGTAGAGGCAGGCATGCAGCAAGGGTTGCTTCAAGGCTCTGTAGCAATACAGACCATGCAGGGGCACATCTGAAAGGCAATACAAGCAAACATCCTTATATGGTAGATTTTGAGCAATCTGGGCAAACAAATTAGCGTGATCATTATAAGGGAATGGACTGCGGCTGCAGTGTTGCTGGCAGCCATGCGTCAACGGAGGAGGACTGAGAGATTGGAATTGAGAGTGAAAATGAAAAGATATGGCTTAATGGGAGAGGGAAGGGGTGGAAGGAAAGCAAGTGCTATAGAGGAGAAATTGCTTTGAAATTGAAGAAATCAGTTCTGAGTGGGAAGCCCAGGCAGAGGTTTCTCAACTGAGCTGGGGTGAGTGTGTTGCTGCGGACTGAGAAACAGCAAGTAGAAAGGGAGTGGAAATTGATTGTTTTTTGAGAGATTCAGACAATTTGGAGAGGACTTCTTTTACTAACTGAAGATCACGGCACGGAATCGTGAGGACTCTGGATGGCGGCAAAGTTTCCTTCTGCTACTGAAGAGGGGGATTAAGGCTCAGTCGTGTAATTACACAGTCACTTCAGTAATGGCTTTTGCTTGGAGTCCTTACAGAGCTCTGAGTTCCTATTGCAGCTTTAATTCAGCTCCCATCACTTTCACAGGCAGAAACCGCCAGAAGAAAGAATAGCTTCATAATCCCTCGAATAAAACTTCCAAGTGCTAATTACCCAAAGAAGAAGCAAACTCAGCCACGTTCACACTGGCAACAGACACAGCTAAGCAACAGCAACATGAGGTTGATTGTATATGTTGCATCTTATAGTTAGCAGTAGATTGTCATTACATCTAAGTCACGAATCTGCCTTATGAGCATTTAGCCTCTTCTTGTCCTAAGAGATTAAGTAGCTACAAAGCTGCTTATGCATCAAGATATTCCAACCATGCCAGTCCACCACGGCTTTGCAGCATGTTGGGTGGCTGCTGCTGGAGACGTTAGGGTGCAATCCCATTGTATTGTGGTGCTAACTGGCTGTACGCTGTAGTTTTAAAATGATTAGCTTTAAAAAGGTTTAATGGCAGTGTAAGTCAGGATCTTAGGGCATACCCATAGGAAAGAGGAGAAGACAATCTTCATTATCATAGTATATTTAAGTAGCAAGTGCTTTAAGAGGCTAGCACGCCAGGAAATTTCAAAGACTCCGAGAAGGTGATTTTTGAAACTCAAATTTTCCTTTGTTTTTAAAATACCAATAAGTTATTTGTGCAAAAATTGAAGCCAGTCCTTTATTGGTGGTCCCCAGGCAGTAAGATCTCTCTGCAAATGTCACAGATTTATGAGGCTTTTTTCCTTAACGCTCCAGCCTTCAAAGTGCCTCTCTGTGTATCCCTGAAAGCCAGACCCAGGAATTGCTTCTTTACAGGAAAAAAACTCATTGTTCTTAGACTACACAAGTGGGTCACTGAACTGTTGCTTGCCTTTGCGATGCCAGTGAATCCAAATTAGCTTGACTTCCACAGAGGATATAGGGAAGGAAAGCAACCAGCATTAATCAGAGCAACACAAGCAGCTCTTCCAAAACAAATTAGCTTCAACAGTCAGCACACAGAGTCCTTCAGTCAGTGTGGCCAAGCTGAACTTAGGCCAAACTTTGCGTCAAAAAGAGTAACTGGTTTAATATGTATCCGTGGAGTCTGCGTTTGTTTCTTTTTCTTCCTCTCAATCCATCTGCAGGAAGCTATGAACAAACTGAGCAAAGTAAAACTGCTCATCTTGTTGCAGCCAGCCCCTCTGTGTGATGTTCAGCCCACTTAAGTTAATCTCAAAGGCAGGCACTGAGACCATCGGGTGTCTAGATCTCCCCTTTTTTTCGATAAAGGGGTAGGTGATAGAGATGGGATTCATTTTCCCTTGAAATGTTTGCGATGTAATTGCTATCATCTGGACTTTATAGACAAAGGAGAGAACAGACTTCTCCAGAGAGGCAGCCATCAGACCTATGTCAGACATCTCCTGTGAGATGAGACAAGGCGTGGGCTGGAAGAAATTCCTCCTTCTGGTTGATGTAAAGGGAGTCCAGACACTTAACTCAGACATACATGTGTCCACCAAACATATTTGGTCCAATAAATCCCTACTTTCCAGAGAGCAATTTGACCCATGTTAAAATAGGTGTTTTAAGATAGGTGGGTTGAATCATTTTCTCTAGGGACATGGACAGTGACATTTCAGGAGACAAATCTGGGCCATTGGTATTAAATGGCAAGGGTCGTCATTTCTGCTTTAGGTCCAAGAGTTGAGAGCCTCACAGTAAACAAAGGCACCAAAGCAAGTCTACTACAAGAGATTACTTCTGGCTTCTCTCTGCCAGACTTGTTCGCCTCTCAGTCATCTTTTAAACTTGAATTTTCTAGTGAGAAGTAGGACAAGAAAGTAAAATTGTCAAGTTTCTGTGACCAAGAGGGGTTTTGTATGGGAGCAAGCCTCTGTTCCTCTGCTCCTGGTATCTATATCCAATATTTATGCTTTCATTTGCATTTTGACCCTGCATGTTCCTACAGGTAATGCAGTCGCCAAGCTTAACTGTTACCTGTAGTAAAAATAAGTTTAAGCGCAAACAATTATTCTGTAATGATAATAATTTAAAATGAGGGGAAAAAAACCTGCTAATAATTTAAAAAAAAAAAAAAAGTATTTTTTCCAAAGCTCTGACAGCTCCCACTAAACCTTTTATGCCTCTGGCATGTAATACCTTTTTTGCTCATGATTAATTACAAATTCATCTACCACATCCTGTATTGCAGCACAGATATAGCAAGTACCTCTCATCCAGTATAAATCAAGCAGTGCTGAAATCAGAACATATACAATGATTTACAATGGCTGGGAAAAATTTATGGAAATAAAGTGAATATGACATATATTTTTTCTACATCATGGATAGGCATAATGGGTATTGCTATTTTTCTATATGGTCCGTAGAGTCTCTGTAATATCTGACCGCCACAGAGTCCTTAGTGAATTTACTTGGCGAAGCAGGGAAGTGTTACTGTCAGGGGGTGAAGTCTACAGCTGAGAAGAGGGACTACAGGCAATAATGTGGATGCCAATTATGGTACCCAGCATGGACTCAGGGACTTCCTGTGGCATCTAAGATCAAGACCATAATGATAAATTGAAAACATCTACTTTCCTGAGCTGTCTGATCCTTCCTCTTAGAAGAACAGTGCCCAACCCTTCTTCTGAGACAAGCTGCCTCACGTCAGATGGAGACACACAAGGGTTGCAGCTTGGTATCTCACCTCTGTATGGGGACCAGCGAAGAGTTATACCTACCTGCATGTACATGTCCATTGAAAAGGGGGAAGATGTGCAGGTCCATAAGGTAGGAGATGGGAGAGGACAGAGAGGAGGGAAGCAGAATCATTTGCAGAACCACCTACTGCTCCCTTCCCTGGGCTGAGAGCAGGGGCTGGCTGCGGGCTGCACGGAGCCCCACAACCTTGTCCAACCTGAAAACTGGCCACCACTACATCACTTACCATCCATTTCCCTCATACGTTCTTTATTATTGTTTTACAGTTTTTGAGGGGGGAGTGGTTGTTGAGGTTTGATTGTGGGCGGAGGAAGAGTTTAGATAGGGGGCATGAGAATTCACAAAAAGTAATAAAACACTACTGTTAGCACGCACACCTCAAGATGAAGGAGCACCTAACAAAATTTAAAATGCAGGCAAAGGAGCTCAGCAGGAAGATATTTACATGTGTTTAAACATTTCCATCATTTCAGGGAACTTAAATGCCTTATTTTGTACTAGTTAAAGAAAAGCTATTTACTGATGCTTTGTTATGTTAATGTACAGGTTGGAACTGGTATGCCAAGTTGTATTGGTGAAGTGACTGCATTGCATTATATGCAAACGTTATGTTAAATCTTCAGTAACTTAATCTTTATTCCTGACAGAAATCTGTTCATTAAGGTCTATGGTAGGTCTTAAGCTTGAGTGTTTCAGCAAAGATGACATTTCTGATTTCTCAATTTATGTATATATTTGTTGATATACTCATATAAATACTACACACACACATGCACATATACATATAAATAGGAATAAATAACAAATGTATGTAAGCCAGTCTGCATTTACAGGACAATCATACTGTACTAGAGGTTGTAGGTAACAGCCAAACAGATTAATGAATTGGCAGTTTAACAAAAGAAGGAAAATGACTCAGTAAGATTTATAAAACAGTCTGTGCTTTTGATCTCTGAGCAGCACAGAAGAGTACAGAGGGAATTTAAAGTGTATAAAACTATGGCAGCTCCCTTGAAAGCAGTTCACCCACAAAGCCATCTGGCTGATTGTTCTCCCAGATCCATCCTAGATATTTCTAAAGCAGCCAAAACCACACATATAACCTGGAAGGATGGCCTATACTCGCACTGTATTAGGTGTATGTATGCGAGCGGCACCAACATCGCTTCCTACAAAAGCCCTTGAGGGATATGTGACCTTCTTGTCACATTATAGAGACAACATCCTTTCAGATGTAAGATGAGCAGATAATCACGGCACATAACAGAGGAGGCATCATATGTCATTTGACAAACCCCAGACAGCAGGTCAGCAACCGAAGTCACAAAAACTTCACCTCATTTTCTGTCCATATCTCAGGGAACCTCATGAAAGAGGTGACAAAGAGCAAGCTGGGATTGCATGCACTTGTCTAGTCATTCTCATCCAGTAGTGTACAGGATAGCTACCTGTCCTCTACAGGAGATCTGGATTGCACTTTTTCTTTGGCAGCAGAAGTTTCTGAAGTGGTATTTGTCTATACAGGCTTGTTTCAAGGGCAAGGCAGACTGTGTTTTCCCATAAATACCAGTCAGCACACATTTTTCCCCTAGCAGCAGTTGAATTGCTAAAACTGGCTATATCTTCATCTTGATCAACATATCTGAGGAATAAAGGGCCTCCTAACTGGGCAGGCTGTTTCAGCAGCTCCTGCTGGCTGAAGAAAGCAGATCCTTTACACTGTGCTGCGTTCATTTTCTGCCTGACTACTCTTTGACCTTCTTAGCCAAAATTGTCATTAACTCATTTGCAGGTTTGCAATCGGCTCTACTGTCAAGTATTAAATTTATTCTAGTCTCATTTTAGACTTCATGCAGTAAAACCGCAACAGGCTATTTTCAAAGCAAATGCAGGATTACGTGCAAGGTGACACACATTACCTTGAATATATGTGCCTTTAAAACCAAAATGTAGCTGAAGACCACACTTAGTTTCTGCAACATCAAAGTTCTACAAAAGTTGTTCTTATTATCCACAATTGGCAAAGTACGTTTCACCAGAAAATGAGCTGTAGATAATTTTAAAATCACATAACTCTTTTCAGTGGAGTAAAATGCCTGTGGCTCTTATTCCTTTGGTCTCGAAGTTTGCCCCGGACCTTCAGAATTCATTGTGTCCAAGGACCAACAAGGAGGACCTCAGCTACAGTTTGTCATAACAAGACTCCAAATACATGAAACTCAATTTGGACTTCAACAAACTGATTTATGATTGAGGAAAAAAGGAAACTAGCAGCTTTTGTTCTGTTAATACAATGCAAGCAATAACAATTTTTTCTTTGTTCGCTCTCCCCCACCACCTTCCTCCCTAGGAATTACTAGCTGTAAGCATCAAAGAGTTCTTTCTGGTCAAGCTATTTTCAAAAAGATTAATGTTTTGTGTGTGTGTGTGTTTTATTCTTGCATCAATGAAGAAAAAGAAAAAAAAACAACCAAAAAATTGACCTTCAAATTGCCTTTAAAAAGTGCTGAATGCCATTCCCATAGCTGTTATTCACCAACCACATCAAGTCTTTCAACAACTCAGTTGTTCTTAAAAAGCACTGTTGTCTGATTATAGGGAAACACTCCAATAAGAAGCACATATTCACTTAAATGATGCACTTTTTATGAAGTCTTTCCAAGAACAACAGTAGTGAATTGTTGAGTTTCCTACTGGGAAATGTGTCTTTAATATGCAGATCTCTTAATGACTACTGTAATGCAAATTGTCAATGCTACAGTAATTTCATCATATATATAAGAAAAAAGTTTAGCTCTTACTTAGAGTATGCTTTATCATCTTTCCAGGTAGCACAAATCCAATGCAGCCCATGTGCCATGTGGTTCACAGCCGCCAAGTGTTCTCTTTATTTTAAATACTATTACTGAATGTATCCATAGGGTTTTTTAGACCCACTTACTTGGTGCTGACTGGCTTTTGCCAACTGCTCATTGGCTGATTCTACATTAGAAGATGCAGTCTCAATGTTGGCTTCAATACTATCTGCAAATTAAGATAATAGAAGATAATTACAGGGTACAAACCTAAAACAAAGACTTTATACCAACAGCAATTCAGCAATTTACTCATGGGCATAAAGACATCAGCAGCCTCTTGTTTGCAAGCTGTAGTACTACAGGGAATTAGGAACATCACCCATTTTGATGAATACCTAACCCATCAGTCAGAGGCAGTATGACTGACAGCTCTCCATGTGTCCCCAGACAGGACGGAGGTCAGCAACTCATCCCATTCCCACTGAAACCAATGGGAAGACTGACAGAGAATTCAAAAGAAAGAAGGTCAAGACTGGTAAATGGACTAGATGAGAGTTAAATTACAGAAAGGGCATAGCAGACTGTATCTAAAATTATCTCATTATTAGAGCTCAGGGATAAGTTTCATCTGAGTACTTGTGGGTTATTGACCATCCCCAGGTGTCTGTACTTAAGCAAGTCACCTCGGGCACTATCACCATCATCAGAGAGCAAGTCCATAGTGTGCAATTCATCCCACTCTACAGTAGCTGCCTGCTGCTGATCATATTAGACAAATCACAACCTAAACTCCTGGATGACATTTCCAAGCTGCAAGGGAGGTCTGTACAGATGGCTCAGATTGAGACACATTGCCTGTACCTAAAATTAAGGGAGAAGAATCTCACCCTAGATTGCTAGGTATGATGTGGGGGGAAGCTGGAGGAACCATGAGGAATCAAAATGCGACTAAAAAAGAAAGATTATCAGCTACATGTTGCAGCTGGCAGCTCCCTGCTTCCACCAAAGACAAGTATTCACTTTGACTCCAGAGCGGTGCTTAGAAAGCAAGTCACCTATGGTATAAAACCTGCAAATAAGGGTTTGCGTTTCCAGCAGAAATCTTAGAAATCTTGACCAGCTTGTCCCCTAACAGATGTGCAGCCAATAATTCCTGGCCACAATGGAAGATCATGTGCACTTGGTCTGCTTCTATGTGTTTTCAAGCAGATATGACACCATGGAGTATATGGAAAGGATCAGGAGGAATTCAACCACAGGTAGAAATTTGAGAATAAGGTTCCAGGGATTCCTCTAATCCTTAACAAAATTAATGGAAATTCTTCAACTGATGGTATTAGGAGTCAGATTAGGACATGCCACAGAAGATTTAAGTAATTTATTCTTTTGCTTTTGAAGGAAAGAACACTAATTAGTCTGGCCACTTTTGTGATGGGTAAAGAAATGAGGGTTTGCAGATAAACTGTGGAAAGTGGTTGTGTTTGGGTTTTGCCATTTTTAAGTGAAACAGTGTTGCAAGTCTGTTAATGTAATTATGCATTTCTGATAAGACAACTTAAAAACAAAAGAGCAAAGAAACCACAAACCAACAGAACCGTGGAATAAACAAACTTCACCTTAACACTTAGAAACCTGTTAAAAGTCTTGTATTACACCTGGGAGAGATGGTTTTCCATTCCTTTTATGTAGTAAAAAACTACATGGCCAGCACTTTTATAGATTGATATAGCATCATTTTATTGGCTATATCCTATGCTTCTCAAACCATTTTTATTAAGGCTTTCACACCGTGGACCTTGGTTGGCATCACTGACCTCTGCCCAAATCTTTTTCTTGCATTCAGGACTCAGCAGGAAGAGACCAAAAGGCTTCCAAGGAACTCGACCTCTGTCTATGAAGAAATATCAAATTTTCTTCTACAGAGCCTTAGAGGAGCTGCATCCACACACATGCACACACCAGTGTGACAGCCTTGAAGAGCTGACTTCCAGTATTGCATTGAGCTGAAGGCATTTCTGGGAACGTGTCAGATTTTTCTTTTCAATAAGCGGAGAAAAAAATGGTGCTGAATTACCAGAAATGATGAACAGAAAAATGATTGGCATGACAGCACACTGCAGCGAGCAGCATTTTTGCCATGTGAGTGGATCTACCCAGGGTCTACCTCAAACAGGTGTGCCTGAGAAACAAGGTGTTTCTTCTGAGCGAAACGTGGTAGACAGATTTCAACCTGTCACTTGATAATAATCTCCACAAGTGCTATCACTGTCAATTGGTATCACACTTCTGTTTAAAAAGAATAGATGTCCCAACTCCAAGGCTGGCCCTGATGTCTTTCCATCCAGACATTGAGGCTGACCCACAAATCAGTAATTGGTCATTCTATATATTATTTTATACGAGTAGCAGTAGAGGCACACTTGATGTTTTCTGGTTAGAATTGAGAAACAGCTGAAAAGTGGGCTAGATTGGCTTTGTAGGACAGGGGAGTGCTTTCTTTCTGTGTTTGCACGTTAAGACAGTGCTGTGTAATTGGCAACTACAAGCCCCAGTCCAATTTCCAGCACTGTGTATATAAACCTCCTTGCATATGGAAACAAAGGGCATAAGGCAGAGAACCCAAAAGAGTTAATACATCATTAACACAGACGTGATTCATCAGCCAGAATAACTTGTCACTCACCCAAGGTGACAAATTCTTAGTTGCCTAGTTGTTGACAAGTATTTACTTGTATGTTTAAGCATGACTACATGATACATAGTTAAGCAGATTGGTTTCACCTAAAAATATTTTTATACATTCTGTGGAAGTCCATAAGAACTTGCCACTGGGACAACACCAGTTTGCACCAATTGAAGTTCAGATCCTGACAACTCAAAGCTCCAACATGCCATAGCTTTCCTACAGCCAAGCTGTTACACATGTTAGGGAGAAAAGAAGGAAAAAATCAGGTAAAAAAACCTGAACCAAAACTAGGAATATATCCTGCTGGGACACCTGCTAATTTTAGAAGCATGAAGTCTGGCCATGGTTTTGGGTTACAAAATACAACCTTGCACAGGAAAGCACCTCCATGTTTTAAGCTACTTTGCAATGGGATTTGGAAGGGATGGGGGGAGTGTGCTCAAAGCCTTGACAATTACCTAATCAAAGTAACAGAACTTGCTCATGTATCTGGCGTTTCCCAGGACCTTAGTGCAGACATCCTTCAATACTCAACACCTCTTAAAGGCTGATTGTCCTCAGAAAATTAATAATTTAGGCATAGAAAAGCTACAGAGGAGAACTTTATGAAAGATATCCTACTGAAACAAGAGTAACCTGTCTGTGCTCCTCTTGGGGCAGGGGGAAAAGCACAAAATGAGCTTAATTTATCTTCCTTAAATGGCCCTCCAGAGGAACCTGGCCCTCTCTGTTGCCTGCAGGGGGGCCTAAGGAAATTTGCCTTCATTAGATAAAATTAAACATGTGAACGCCCCCTTAGCACTGCATGGAATTGGCTAATCATGTTATGCACTGTGTTTTGCAAACATCATCTACATTTTTCCCAGCACAGGCTTTCACAAGTAGGATGGACGTGTGTGTTAGATGTCCTATATGAGTTGATGTGATGTTACAGGAGGAGGCTGGACCCTGGTGGCACTGTTTCTGCTCACTTTTTCTCCTAACAGGGGAATAACAACCTTGGAATAAGCAAACATCCCAGTTAAAAAATTTTTTGAAGCAACTTGTAACACTGAGACACAGAGAAAAACTAAAACAAACAATAAACCACCAAAACAGCTCTAAAACTCTAGCAAAATGAGACATAAATAGGCAAAACAATTTAACTAGGTATTTCTGCTGATTAACACAGGAAAGCAAGGGAAGGAAAGAGAATTTGGGTCAAATCACAAGGAAGTAAGTAATAAGTCAATGATGAATGTGTTCCTCAGCTACTTCAGGCATCTTTGCTGAATGCTAGTGATGGTTCACAGCTTCACCTTGCTCGTTTTCAGGCTCCTTGCCAAGGTGCATTGCTTGGGGATGGAGAGGCAAGTATTTCCAGACAGGCGGTAGGATCCTAGGTAGAGTGAAAAAACCTGCTGGAGGGGTCTGCCTTTTCCCTTCTCTATGGCTTTGGTGTGAAGGGACAGTGACTCTGTTCCCAAAGAGGTGAAATAACCCAGCCCTTAGTCCAGGATTTTCCAAAGAGCCTGAATCCCACAACAATTTCCTGTCCTCAGTCTACGATGACAAATTTATGGTGCGGTTTGAAAACAAACAAAAACCTTAAGGCAACGTGATCACCATTTTATTAAACTGAGGGACAGGGCTGCACCAAAAGCAGATGGTGGTTGCAAACAAATGCACCAAGGAATTAGGAAAAAAGATTTCTAATTTTCCAGCTAAAATACATCCTTTCAATAGGAGCAGCGAAAGTGACAGAGCCAACCAGCTTTTAGATATAATTTGATATGTTTCTATGACACACTTGTCACTCAGAGATAGAAATCATGATGACCCCAAGAGGTGTCTTTCAATCCTATTTACCTGTCTTCTGAGATCGAGCCCTGCTAATGACCAAGAGGAGTCTTATATGTGAAATTACTGGATTGACAGTGGCTGGAGTGGGGTTTTTGTCCTAACATATCAAGGAATCCCCCGTACGACCTGCACCTTTAAAGCGGCAAGAATGGACTGGTTTCACGAGGCAACACTTTCAGTAAAACGGCTTGAAAGACACGAAAGTGAGCCTGTGAATGAGAATTTTAAAATGCTCCCACTTGGCAGTAACCAAAATGGCCCCCTTCAGGTTTCATACTATGTTTTTATTTTTAGCGCTTTAATAAGCTTAACCCTCTTTTATCACTACAACTTCCGGCTAAAAATAATACATATAACATACTGAGAAGCACAATAAAAAAAAAAAAAAGGAGTATTTTGATAATGTATAAAGGTTTCTTTCCTAATTAAAAGGAAGTTCAGAGAGATGCAAGTTCGGAGAGAAATTGCTTTCAGTGTGAAAATGAATTTTGCCCATTCTAATTGCCATGTACTTGGAGAGTTTTAAGTGAGTGTCATTCCACGAACAAAAGACCCTCAGGCTCTCTACAGGCACAACTGTGGATGTTAAGGGGAAGGAAAACTATATGACAGCTCTTCTGGAGTGAAGTTTAAAATGGCTTAGGGTTAGTCATTTGCAAACTTCAATGTAAACATCATGTTATAAATTCCACACACGAGAGGATTTATAAAATAATTTTGCCCATATGCTAAACTAAGGCTAAATGGGTCACACTGGCTTAGATTGGTGCAATGAAATACAATTTGTAGCTCCATGAATCATCAGGAGCTGTGGTTATTGCTTCCAACAAAAGGCAGATAGAACCTAGCTTTCTATTTGATTTTAGCAGAGCTCTAATTCTTCCACACAGTAGTACACCACGGCCCTCAGATGTAAGGATTGAGGCACCGAACAACCACTCACTCTGGTTTTCCAGGCAGACCACTATTTAAACTACCCTGAAATGTCATAACCAGCTCTTCCCACTGGCTTTCTTCGGCCAACAGCCCAAAGCCCTAGTCTGTATGAATAAAAGCGGCTATAAGGCAATGGCCAAACACCAGCATAAATTTACAACACTTCAGCTCCTGAGTGATTTATACTGTCCTTGAAATGCATCTTGGAAATGTCAAGTATCTGCTACATATGTATGTGCTGAAAAATGGTATTGCCCTGCCAGAGGTTTGCCATGCCTGCCAGGATACATCTTCCAGCGATTTAAAATTCAAATGTTGTCCTACGTATATCTATTGGAAAATAGCACATCCTACCAGAGAATAAGGTAACTCATATCGTTTGGTCTGTGCTAAATGACAGAGTGCAGAAATATTACCACTTTAGCAGATGCAAAGCAATTTACCGTTCTTTTTTTACAGAGACAAGTGGTCTCAAATTACTGATATTTACCACAGGAGAAGAGTCAGCATATGAAGAGTTTCCTGAGGGTGAATGGTATGGCCTCTGCCCTCATTGCCTGGTGTACAATTTCAGCTAACTATCATCTGAGGTATCCACAGTTCCCATACGATGCTCTCATATGGCTTTGGGTAATCTAAGGCTCTAGTTTTAATCCCACAAAATTTGCACATGGGAGGATCTTATATCATGGCAATAGACCTGATTCGCTTTTATTTTTTTCAATTTCCTCCTTTATCTGATGAAAAAAGGTATTTCAACACGACATTTTATGTGCAGACATTTATGGGCATGCCAGTTTTTCTTTTTTTTTCTTAAAATAATCTCTGAAAATAATTTAAAGAGCAAAACAGCACTCAGTCTAGCTTTGATTGGGAAATTCCAACTACTTGTCCGTAGCACACTCTTTCGTTTTCCTTGTGATGTAAACTCAACACTTTTTTTTTTTAATTCTGTAAGACATCCAAGTTAAAGAAAATATTATTCAAAGTGCAATAAAATATGTTTCTTTAAAATGACAAAAAAGAAAGAAAGGATCAAAATAATTATATTTGTTTTTTCCAAATCCAGCTCATGAATTGACAGAGTTTGGAAAAATACCTTCATTTCATTTGCATGCAGGATTTTTCAGAAGCCCACTTTTGTCTACAATTAACACAATGCTTGCCTTCCATCACGCAGCTGAGTGCATAAGCTATGGAGTCCTATAGCTCAGTCTCATAAAGTGTCAATCTGAGTTTGTCACGGGAATAAATGAGGATGATGGGGGTGTTGATTCATCGAAATAAATATACTTTATTTCTACTCGCTGTCTTGGAAAGATCATATATTATACCTACAAAGTAAAGTCATTGATATTTACAACTTGCTTGACCCCTTTTGCTTTACATGGTTCGTTTGTTTTACTTAACCCACTGAAGCCATGGCCTCCCAAACACAGTCAGTCTGTGGCAGAGTGTAACACCTCCCAGCAGAAATAAACCAACAACCTGGGCAGCTTCTGCCTTTATGACATTTACTGCTCAATTGCAGCATTACTAGAAATTGAGAGCACAGCAGTTCCAACTTCCCCAAAATGACTTTGGATAAATTGGTGTGAGAAGAATCCTACTGGTGGCAATAAACCTCATAAAAGGAAGAGCCTTGTTTCTTGTACAAAATTAGCTGGCTCATTAACTGCAAGTATACCAGCCCAATCACATTATGAGGGTCAAACACAGAACAGCAGACAAATCTTTAGGCATTAGTAAATTTGCAAGTGTAGTGTCACCCATTATTCTTTCCCTTATAAACCAGCATGTGCTGTCTTACCAGCACTGTCAGCACTAGAGCTAAATGTAGAAGGCCACATACAACAAGGGAAGACACAAAAACATACTCACCGAGAGCAGAAACGGGAAAGAGGCACAAAAGCTCATTCATTTTTCATGCTGCCTATTATCTCAAGTAAAATGAGCTGGTCAGAGACCATGGTAGCCCACACCTGACTCCAGCAATTCAGTTGTAGCAGTGGTCATCAACCCATGCCTAACATGAAACCAAGCACCTTACAGACTCTTCAGTGCTGCCCGAAGCCAAGGATGTGTGAAAAGTGACAGCGGAGGCCACCACCGCTGCAGTCCAGATAAACAGGGAGAGCAAGGCCAGTGGTATGCAAAACACCACGACCTTAAAATTGTTGCCTACAAGGTAATTAAAGGTAGTAATACTATGCAATTTCAGCAGCTGGAGTGGTTTAAAATAAAGCTTTGTTTGACTTAGATAACAGAACGACAAACTGATGACAGGGTATATACCTAAGATGAACAAAGAGTGGAGGCTCCTTGGGAAGCGAGTGGGAAGTAGAATGGATTATCATTGATTCAGAAATCAGTGTACCCTTACTGCATGGGCTGTGCTCTGTACTGACATGTAACTCCATGTCTCAACAAGTAGCTGAAAGCAAGAGAAGCCAAGAGCAGGTTTCCCAATTCATCAGGAACCAATAAGAACGTAAATGTACCCATTCACATAATAGCCTCCTCTGAGATCTCTTAGGAAACTTAACCAAATGAGAGACTTTGCAGACCACATTCAACCGAATGTAGATATTAAAGCTGTTACATTCAGGTATTCAGGGACCATTCTCAAGATGTGTTCATTTTCTGCAGATGTCCCAACCGAGACACATAACTCGGGAGAGTTTAGTTAAGGATCCAGCTGAACGATTTCCCAGCTTGGTTTGCATCAGAGCATCTGACAACAGACTCTTGGCTGTGCCATTCAGGCAGGCAGACTGGAGGAGGACACATGTGGAAGGGTGCTAATGGACCCCCTTGACTCTTGACAGTATCTATGTGTTAAACCAGACTTCAGGTCAGAAAGGCAACAGTGATAAAACAGGCAAGAAAACTGAGCTAATTTCAGATGTGAAAAAAAAACAACAAAAAAACTCCAAACCTAAAAAAACCTCTCCACATTCAAAGGATTCTAAATTAAGCAATACATTTGCATTCATGCAAATATATTTTACTCTGAAGGTGGTTTATTATTATTATCATTAGGCAATAAGTGACAATGTGGTATGTCATTGAACACCAGCATTACTTGAGGACTGAATATATTGACACCATCAGGAAGCTCTTCCGAGACTGAAGGAAAGCACCAGCTGCCGTGTTTATATTTATCTTGGCAGGTCTGTGGGCTCTAGCCTGACAGATACCACGTAGTGATGTTTGTAAAGCGAGGGAGCATCTACTTTACATCACGTTATGAAGTTTCTTCACCCTATTATTTTCAAATACAAAATGCCCAGGCTTCAAGAGAGAAGTGAAAGGTTAGTAGCACCAAGATCTAAGCCTGGATAAGTAATGGAAGAAAAAGAACGTCTGAGGAAGTCTTTTGCTTGACACAGTGGGGTCTTCTTCCGGCAAGTGGGAATTGCTGTGCAAAAAGATTTGTTTACATTTGGTCTGGACAAAGAGGTAGAGGACTGGTAAATTAGTTGCTGTGTCTATGCTGCTGTAATCTTAAAAGAGGTGCTCGATATCTCTTGAGATCTTGGGTGACCTTGGGATCTCTTCCCATTTTAGGGAGTTGGGGAGGTTACAGATACACTGGCAGAAGGCTGGTTCTAAAATTGTCCAACAGAGGAAGAAATGTGACTCTTTTAAAAGTGTAAAATGTTTTCAGAACAACGTGGGTTTTTCCTTGTGGCTTTGAGAAATGTGATGGATCTGCAAACAGTGATATAAGTGATGAAAGTTGAATTAGAGCAGTTTAGAGAAGGGATGTAGATCTGGCGTGTTATTTTGGCATAACTAGTAAGGTTACATACACAGGTAGGATGGAAAACCAGCTCTTCTAAAACAAAAACAACAGCATTTTATTTTGCCTTAGGCAAAAAGAATGCAATAACTGTATTATTCAGGTCATCTTTATTCTCTGTTACAACACAAACAATGGACAAATATGCACTTGCCTTCATAAGGTACTAATAAAAATACTGGCAGCTGTGATGTGGATGCTTTCTTCAGAGGAACTGGGGATTTAAGGATTCTCTTCTCCCCAACACCAGTTACAAAATTAGTTTCATGGACCTATGTCTATTTATCCCAGCATGGCAAATGGAAGAACAAGCTTGAACATGTAAAATAACGACGTGCAGTATGAAACACTGGGAATGTTTCAAGCCGTTGAGGCACTTGTAGTTCAGTTGAGTGGCCATTTATGAGCATAGAAATAAGTGACTGTTCCTCTAGCAATCAGCACCAATGTAATTTATTTCTCACAGTGCCAAGTCCTTAATCCTTGCCTTGGATGCTTTTGGCCGAAGAACCCTTCTGCTACCATGAGAGTAAAGTTTAGCATTGGAGATGGCCCTCTTCTAGTCATCTGGAGATATTGCCATTTGTGCATCAGATCCCCAAAGTTATTATCAATGCACTCCAGAACCTCCTGGATTGTTTATGCCCTGCTGTGTTGTCTCTGCAACAGAAAGCGGCATGGTTGAAGTCCCACATGAAGACCAGAGCCTGTGTACGTGAGGCTGTCCCTGTCTGTCTGTAGAGGGCCTCATCCACTTGCTCCTCCTGATCAGATGGCCTACAGCAGACACCCAGCACAATGTCCCCTTTGCCTGTCCTCTTTTTAATCCTCACACATAAGCTCATCCATCCCCAGGCAGAGCTTCAAGCACTCCAACTGCTCTCTTACATAAAGGACAACTCCTCCTCCTCCTCATCTTCCTACCCTGTCCTTCCTAAAGAGCCCGTATCCTTCTAATGCAACACTCCAGTCATGGGAGCCATACCATGTCTCTACGATTCCAACAAAATCATAGCCCTGCAACTGTGCGCAGATCTCTAACTCTTCAGGTTTATTCCCCATACTGTGTGCATTAGCGTACAGGCACTTTTAAGATGCACCCCAGCACGTTGAGCTCCTGGAGAAGGTTTGGGGTATTTGTCCACAGTGATGCCTTGTAGGCAGCTTGCTAGAGGTGACCCAGCCCAGGCCATATTTTGATGACTTTATGAACCCTTCCTGCCACACTGTCCCATGTCCTTTATTCAGCAATCCTGTCCACTGCTCCCTCACAGGACTGCTGGTCGCCCTGTGCCTGCCCCATCATTCCTAATTTAAAGCCCTCCTTAGGAGGTCAGCTATCCTATTGGCGAAAATAGTTTTGCTCTGCCTAATGAGGTGGATCTCATCTCCCCCAAGCAGACGCTAATCTGCCAACGGGGTCCCATGGTTATAGAACCCCAAACCATGTTGCCAACACCAGTTCCGCAGCCATTTATTAATTTCTCCTGTTAATGCCCTCCTCCTTGCTCCTCTTCCCCTCAGCAGTACCCTGTGTGATAAAGCTGCATAGGGATGCTTTTGCCAAGAGCTCCTGTAAATTTTGGTTGAAAAGGCTCTTTCTGTTGATTTAAAAGTAACCTAGGCCACTGTCTTGTTTTGGCTTCAAGGGCCTGGACTCACTGATATGGTAATGCTTAGTTAAATATTCATATCAAAGAGATGCCATGACTAGGAACACAGGCATGGAGTTTATTTGCAGAAGACAAAAAATAACAGAGATATGCTGCCCCGAGCTTGCATTTCCCCTCATCTATTTCCTCCTTGCATGACAGAAATTGCTCTCTACCCTAGGGAGTGTTATGGATGTATTCATTAAGGAACTGGCCCACACGCTAGCAAAACTACTTTTAGGTTTTTGTAAGAATTATGGGTTACTCTGCCTGCACCACACATAGACCAGACAAGCTCTTCCCATTAATTCTGGCCAGCTCAGGTGAGCCAGAGAGTGGTTTGCTCTACAGCCCTGGGAGCATTTTGCTGAGTGGTGCACCTCACATTCCCTGGATATGTATTTTCCGTGTGCTTCCTAAACAAGCACACATGGAGCTTTCATTTCATGCTTGTAAGTGAAATGTATAAAAAAAAAAAAAATAAAACAAGTGCCAAGAGAATTGTCTTTTATCATCGTTGCTTTTGAAATTTCACTGTGGGAGTTTCGACTCCCTTTACCTCCTGATTCTTAATCTCACTTACTTCTGTGTAATATGAATGTCAAAAGATAAACGGTGGGACCTTTCAGCGATTGGTTGGGAAGATACCTTGACTGGCTGCCAGGCTGAAAAGATACTCCTAAAGAAACTATTAAAAATCTGCTGCAGTGAAACGGGAAGAAGAAAGAATGTGTCAGATATAAAAGCAACAAAAAACTTATGCTGGCTCAAAGACAAAACATCCTACTTAGTCTAACTGTTTCTCACAGGCAAGCTAATACTGGGGTCGCTTCTGTGCATGGGCAGCTTCTTAAAATAATAAATATTGCCTTAAGAAAAGGAGTTGCAAGGATCTTGAAGCTAGCTGATGTATGTTGTCATGTCCCTCAAGGCATTAGCATCTGATGTGCTTTTAGGAGATGAATCAGGCTCCAAAGTTATCCATGTACAAAAATGAGCTTCCAAACAAGCATAAGTAAAAAAAAAAAAAAAAGAAATACTAAAAAGTTGGTTTTAGATATCATCTTGATTTTTTTCTGCCCTTGTGGTCCTGAGTGGTGTTTCTCAGTGGGATGCAGCTACCTCATTTCAGTGTGAAAGGAGATATCTTATGCTAATGGAAACTTGCAAAGGTATGAGCTTGGCAAAGAAATCCAGAAAGATTAATAAACAGCAGAGAAGAGTTTCTTCTTTTATGATCTACATACGGCTGTCTTAGGACTTGATCCAGCTCCCAGGAGCTCCAGTGAGAACTCCAGCAGGTTAGAAATATCTCCAGAAATCTTGCTTCTCTGGAGTTTAGGTCCCTCAGTGTGGCTTTGGGACTATCAGCTCTCAAATTTGGAAGTAGACAGTTGCTTCTGAAGCACTTCACAGTATTATCATATATACACAAAACAAGAGATACAGAAAAAAAGTCCGATTGTTCTTAACTGCATCAGAAGACAGCAGTGACAAAGACAAGGGTCAGAGGGAATTTAAAAGGAGCTGATCTACTGTGTCTTATCTCTCTACTTACAAAAAGTGGTGGCTGTCAGTGATGGGCTGCTCTTAAAGATAATAGTAGGGGTTAGTCTCATCTCTTTTCCCAAGTTTTCTCTACCATGCTCCTAGCCACTGGTAGCTGGAGAGCAAGAGGAGGTCAACTAATGCACAGAAACTTCAGACTATGCATGTGAGCTCATCATGATGTTAGGCTACTGTAAATTTAATCAGACACACCCTGCAATGTGGAAAGAAAATTCCACTTAGGAGAAGCAAGCTGCTTAATTTTCTCCACCGCCATCAATAATCATAACAATAATTGCTATGACTATTGTTTTTTAATTACAGTTCCAGGTAGAAAGGAAGAATTGGATCCCTTTCCAGTTAATGTTTTGTATTCCTCAGCTTCCTTTTTACAGTCAAAAGGGAATGGATTAATCTCTCTGTGAATTCTATTTTATGCTAAATATATCAGCTAACTATCCTTAATATGAGAACCCTATTGCACAGGGCAGCTTGTCAAATCAAAACATCACTGATGTACAAAATGCCCAAAACACAGGAAAAATAATCGCAGCATCAACAAAGAGCTGCTCATGAGGGACCACACAACATCACATTGGAATGGTGCAGGAGGGTAATAAAGCCCATATTTTAAATGTGATACCTACCTATTGTGTCTCCTTGCTCATGCACCATGGAGGCCAGGTCTTTAATGATCTGGTTCACATCCAACATGTCACTCTGAAAAGACAGAAAGTCTAACATTAATGATGAATGGGTAATACCCAAGCATAAAAGGCATGTTCCACTGTCAAGCTTTGCAAAGAAAAAACAAACCTGGCAAACTTCATCTGTGTAAAATTAAAAGAAAAAGTTATAATGCTCCCACAGTAAACAAAAATCTCCTGAAAGCCATGGTTTGCTGGATCTATGTCAGCCAGTTGACTCAAGCTTTCTATAAGAAACAAGTAGAATGATCAGATTGTATATTTGCTTTTCCGAATTGCAGAGGACTAAAAGAGAAAAAAACAACAATAAAAACAACAGGAGCAAACCCTCTCTTTCTAGAAAAATTATTGTTGACGCAGGCCATTCATCCCAGACTGTGGATTCTTATGTAGAAATGGCTATCTTTCAGCATAGCATCCGTCTGATAAAATGCTATTCGTAAACTGATTGAGATATGATCAAAAACTCACTGAATTTGAAATCTCCTTATTGGTAAGGCAATAAGGAAAGACCTGTTTGATGAACGGATTCATTTATATGTTTCCAAGCATTAAAAAAAAAAAGTAACTAGATTCAGCACTGAAATTTTGTTAGTTAAAACACAGCAAATTGCCAGTAGTTTGTTTCCCTCATTTCTGAAGACTTACCATATATAAGAGCAAATGTGAGCATGTTACCTTCATATGACACTGTCTCTTACAAAAAGAATTAATCTAGCAATAATAGACATAATAATACAGATACTGCTAAATGCACTACCAGTAAGGCAACATTAGCAGATCAGAAAAAAAAAATCCCACTCACACAAGATGCACTTTGTTAAGCTGTACAAATCACAGAATCACAGAAACATTGAGGTTGGCAGGAACTTCTGGAAATCATTTAGTCCAACACCCCTTCTGAGAGCATTCAGTTAAAGCAGGTTGCTGAGGGCCACGTCCACTTGGTTTTGTGTATCTCCAAGGACAGGGACTCCACAGTCTGGCTGGCCACCAGTATGTCCATGTACCCCTTGTACTGGGGAACTCAGCACTGTATGCTTTCTAAAGCGTTGAAAACATTTCCTAAGAATCTGCTTCTCCCGAGGCTATTTGCACAGTAATTCATTTATCTGCTTGGGTCTTGTTGCAACTCTAGTCCCTCATGCCAAAAGGTCCGATTGCTTCCACCTCACTTTCAAAGAACTCAGCTTCCCTACTGGCAAATTTAGAAAATGGTGCAAAATTAATCCACACCTTTCTACTGAAGTTTGTCATGAGAATATAAGTGGCATAACATTTAATCATATAATGCAATAGGCTTGCATTAATTTGCGATGAAGCCTGGGAGTCCCATTGTGAATTCTAGAATACACCAAATTGTTGAATAACTGAAGAAGTGGGAGAAACAAAAGGTTTAAAAAGCTGCGAGAAATCATAATAAAACAAAAACAAAACCCCAACCAAAGACTGGGTAATGCATCACAAAATGGACTTCATTCATTCACTCATCAAGCGTAATGAAGCTTTAATTATGTATGGTATTATTCATAACTTGTAAATACTGCAGAATATTTTGTAAAAGCAATGAAGTTTAAGTAACTTGAGATTGCACTTGAGCACTGTGGTAGTAAATCATTGCCAGGAAATGAGGAGAAATTAGTTGTGATTTTTTTGGGTGGGGGAGTTTTGGGGTTTTTTTTGTGAAAATCTTTCAAAGGAGAAATCTAAAGTTTAGCAAAATCTGAAGAACTGAGAATTAACTTTAATGTGTTGTTCTGCTCTCATTTAACTGCTTGGTAAAAGATGATTAAGGAAAAAATTAAACAAACAAATAATAATACTAAAAAAGCCCAGAATGCTCATTTGTCTCTCTTGGTTAAATTGCCACTGACATCAGTCTTTGGTTTCTGTTACTTGCAACATAAACAAAATTCTCTCTACCCTTCAGTCAGTCTGTTTTATTTTATTCTGCTTCTTTTACAGCACTTTAAGTGAATGCAGCTTAAAACTCATGAACATGTTTTTGCATGTACACTTGCTTAGATAGAGGTTATTGCAATATAGTAAATTATACATGCCACGCCTGCAAAGTATTTTCCATCGGAATAAAACAAGCAGGCAATTTGGCCTAACAAAGATCAGATGATATATTGACTCCTCCTAGGGTCCTTCTCAGCTAATTTAACTGCAAGGAGTTGGGCTGTCTGCTTACCAATCCCCGGATATTATGACGAGAAGGGAAGAATAAGAAAGGAAATTCAATGCTGTATATGAACAGTGCTGTTTCAGATTTGCCATTTATATCCAGGTACTTGGGACAAAACAGCCATCTGCTGCTGCAGAGTATAGATCCTTTTCGTAACATTGTAACAACACTTAAAATTAATGTTTAGTAAACATGCATTAGTTAAAGCCAGCCGCTGAGTTGCTAGGAAGAAAAAAATGCGACTACTGTATTTAAGGAAAAACAAACAGGGGTAAGTTGTAAAGCACAGAGCACAAAGCAATCTGACCTGAAGCAAGGAATCTGTTGAATAATTTAACCTGGCAATGTGAAGTTTCAAAGTCCCTGATATATGTAAGCAAAACAAAAGAAAAAATAGAAGAAAGAAAAATAGCCAGAAATAAAGACCTTCCATAATGGAATATACCTAGGAGCTATGTTCCTGTTCCTTCTTGCCAGGTTAGCTCTATCATGAAGTACCTCTGAACTTGCCGGGCATCGGAGTTTGTTAGCAAAATCAGATTGCCTTTGGTTTCCCACATTTACACATACTATGCGGAATTCATGGTGAAATACAGCTCCTCATAAATCTCTTTGACTCCACAGAAACCAAGAGGACAACAGTAAGCCACCGTTCCAAAAATGCTGCCTCCCTGCCAGGTAACTAGGCTGGGGGTTTTTTGGGGTTTTAATCAACACCAGCCTTTCCTGTCTGGCAACAATTCACTCACTACATTCCACACAAAGAGGGAGACAGATTTAAATTGTTTCATCTAAATCCTCTGTTTTGTTTTGTTTTGTTTTGATTTTTTCCCCAAAGGAGAAATCCATTTTTCAGATTAGTAGACAGGTTTTAATGTCATCAATGCTGGAACAAAAAGAATTAAACTAGTCAACAGTAAAATTAGAGACGGCAAAAAGAAATGGCAGTAGCTAAAGATAACCAAAAACCAGAGAAGTACCAATAAACAAGTCATGCAGATGAGAAAATCAGAGCAATGGAAGAGTTTGGGACCCTGAAGATCTGGAGGATTAACTCTCACTAGGGAGACTTAAGTTTGGAAACTTCTTAACAGAAAGGACTAGGTTAAAATGGCAGGACTATCTGAGTCATTTAACCTGACTCAGTAAGTGAATAATGTCACTGCAAACTACTGAGATTTTGGAAAAAAATCTGAAATTCCCACTCTGGCACAGAAACGGTTGGAAATATGATTTTGCAGATAAACTAGAAATTTCCTTTTCCCATTTTTTACTTGAACAAGACCACAATTTAAACGTTTTTAAAATTAATCTGGGAGCAAGTCGGGTTGTAAAACCCAGACATTGTTACCAAGATGGGAACAACCTAACCATAAATCCCAGCAGCCCATTTCCCCACAGAATGAACATTACTGAGGTATTTGCCAAGACAGCAAATAAGTAAACCTCCTCTCACTTCCACTCTCATGCTTAGGGGGGTTAAGATTTACCCACACTGAAAACTTCTAACACAGCCACAATGAAAACTTCTAACACAGCCCTGACCTTAATGTTATCATAAGGACACTTCTGTATTCCAGCCACGAGAATGGATTTAAATAAACCAGAGAGGGGAAACACGGTCTCCTCAATAGGACACAGAACAAGCATGTGCTGTCAATAATTTCTCTCTCACATTTAGCCAGATCCCAGCATCCTTTATCAATGTCAGCTCAGGTCCTCAAGGGAAGAGTCACACTTATTTCTAAGAATGTTTGCCTTAGGTTTGTATAAAAAATGGGATCAGAAATATCAGTGGTCTATTCCATTCAGCACATGTGCTTTTGGGTGTACTCACAAACCATCCACCCATTTTTTAAAGGACTACAAATTAGCATCAAAATTAATTGCTGACTCAATGTTCAGGAGATGCTGAATTCTACAAGTGAGGTCCCATTCTGCCCCACCATCCACCCTGCAACAAGCAACCAGGAGAGCTACAAACTAAACCTGAAGGAGATTCTGAAAGATGTAACATAATGTCCATGTGTGTATTTCTGTATATGGAAGCACTCCACAACAAAATAAAGTAAAACAAAACCTTAGTCCTTGTTATCTTTGGGGAAAAAAACAAAAACCCAAAATGAGAAAACCCCTTTGTAGTGTATGACATGTTTTACCAAAGAGATGCTGAGATGCTCCTTGTGTATTGTCCCATCTGCAACATCCTTGGGCCATCTCCTACCCTGTGGTCCACCATGTGTGAACCACAGACCCAGAGCACACAGAAAGACTAATCAAAGCATGGTGTTCGTCTGTCCCTATTCTGTTCTACAGGGGAAGGAAGGGAAAGGGAAAAAACAATATAAAAAGTGAGCAAGCTTCTCTGATGCTAGATGGGCAAAAACTAAATCTTGCTGCAACAGCCTTTCAACAAATATTTTTCTCTTGTCTATGGCTGGGGAGAAAAAAATGACATTCTATAAATCAAACTGATTCAGCCTAAGCAACAACAGACCAGCAGAAAATTGTTTTGAGGGCAGAAGCTATCCAGAACAGCAATTACAGACTGAGTTAGATCTCCTCTGGGACTGAACAACAGCCAGTGTGGGGAGTTTCTCTCTCCCTCTTGCTCGCTTGTGCGCTCTTCCTCTTTATTTTGCTGTCTTAGCGGTCAGTGCCATCTCAGAAAGTGTAGCAGTGCACTGCATAATTAAAATAGTTGTGCTGAGTTTCAGCATGCTAATCCAACATCTACCTGGGGCTCACAGAAACACAACATGAAGAGTGTTCCTGTCCACCAAAAGACAAATGAAGAGGCTGTGGAAGGTGAGATGCCACAAGCTCATCAGGCAGAGGTGAGACCATTGCAGAGGGTACCTCAACAGCGATGAATAAAGACATCCTGGAACCAGCCAGATAGTAAAATCTTTCGTTGTGCCTGTGGTGGGTTGACCCTGGCTAGATGCCAGGTGCCCACCAAAGCTGCTCTATCACTCCCCTCCTCAGCTGGACAGGGGAGAGAAAATATAATGAAAGGCTCATGGGTTGAGATAAGGACATGGAGAGATCACTCACTGTCCTGGTTTCAGCTGGGATGTAGTTAACTGTCTTCCTAGTAGCTGGTACAGTGCTATGTTTTGAGTTCAGTATGTGAAGAATGTTGATAACACTGATGTTTTCAGTTGTTGCTCAGTAGTGTTTAGACTACAGTCAAGGATTTTTCAGCTTCTCATGCCCAGCCAGGGCACCTGACCCAAACTGGCCAACAGTGTATTCCATACCATGGGACGTCCCATCTAGTTTAGGAACTGGGAAGTGGGGGGCAGGGATTCGCCGCTCGGGGACTGGCTGGGTGTCGGTCGGCGGGTGGTGAGCAATTGCCCTGCGCATCATTTGTACATTCCAATCCTTTTATTACTACTGTTGTCGTTTTATTAGTGTTATCATTATCATTATTAGTCTCTTCTTTTCTGTTCTATTAAATCGTTCTTATCTCAACCCAGGAGTTTTACTTCTTTTCCTGATTTTCTCCCCCATCCCACTGGATGGGGGGGAGTGAGTGAGCAGCTGCGTGGTGCTTAGTTGCTGGCTGGGGTTAAACCACGACACTCACCAACTACGATCACGGGCAAAACAGACTCAACTTGGGAAAATTAGTTTAATTTACTACCAATCAAGTCAGAGTAGGATAATGAGAAATAAACCCAAACCTTAGAACAACTTCCTCCACCCCTCCCTTCTTCCTGGGCTCAACTCCACTCCCAATTTTCTCTACCTCCTCCCCCAAGCAGCACATGGGGACGGGGAATGGGGGTTGTGGTCAGTTCATCACATGTCTCTCCCACTCCTTCCTCCTCACACTCTTCCCCTGCTCCACCGCGGGGTCCCTCTGATAGGAGGCAGTCCTCCACAAACTTCTCCAACATGAGTCCTTCCCACGAGCTGCAGTTCTTCATGAACTGCTTCAGCGTGGGTCCCTTCCATGGGCTGCAGTCCTTCAGGAACAGACTGCTCCAGCATGGGTACTCTGTGGAGTCACAAGTCCTGCCAGAAAACCTGCTCCAGCATGGGCTTCCCACGGTGTCCCAGCCTCCTTCGGGCACCCACCTGCTCCAGCATGGGGTCCTCCCCAGGCTGCAGGTGGAGATCTGCTCCCCCGTGGACCTCCCTGGGCTGCAGGGGGACAGCCTGCTTCACCGTGGTCTTCATCACCACGGGCTGCCGGGGAATCTCTGCTCCGGCGCCTCGAGCATCTCCTCCCCTCCTTCTGCACTGACCTGGGGGTCTGCAGGGCTGTTTCTTTCATATATTCTCACTCCTCTCTTACAGCTGCCATTGTACAGCAGTTTTTTCCCTCTCATATATGTTATCCCAGAGGAACTACCACCATTGCTGATTGGCTCATCTTTGGCCAGCAGTGGGTCCGTCTTGGAGCCGGCTGGCATTGACATTGGTATTGAACATAAGGGAAGCTTCCAGCAGCTTCTCACAGAAGCCATCCCTGTAGCCCTCCCTGCTACCAAAACCTTGCCACACAAACCCAATACAAATCAGAAATGACCCAATGACATGTTCAATCTACCATGACATCTTCAGTCCAAATTTCTGTGTAGTGAAAGAAGCAAGGCTGGTAGATGGGAAGACCAAATTGCTCTGCGTATTTGAAGAAGAGGCAGAAACAACTTCTACTGCAGGATTGGCAAGAGTGGAAAAGGTGTCAATATATTTACCACAGCTCACTTGCCCTTGTTCACTCTAATAGACATCTCGGACCAGATACACACGTGGTTACTATTTATTTTAGTGATCTACTTGAGTGAATTGGACATAAGACCTCCAACTCACCTTCTCTATCATCCCCAGTGTGTGTCTTCCCACCAGCGGCAATCTGAGCATGAGCGGGCATGACAGGCAGTTCCCTTGGAAAACTCCTCTCCTCTTAGCCATGGAACTGCATTTGAAGACATGTCTTGACAGCCTATGTTAATGATAGTATCTCTGATACTATCTAAAATGTGTGAGAGGCATGTGGGGGCAACAGCACATTGCTGTGAGCTGTGTTAATACTGTTTAGCCACCTTTTGCACTACGCTTTTTCTCTGAAGCTTCACAACCGCACATCTGAATCAGATTGCCTGCAAACATGCATTGCTATCACTATCTCCCATGTACTCTATATCCTTCAGTGTTTGGCGTTATAGAGATTGAAGACTGTTCAAGGCAGGTATTTTCTTTCATGGGAACTTTATCAGTTCCAAGTCTGTTCTGAAGGTCAGAACTGGGCTGTAGTCTAAGGGAAATATAATAATACAAATGATAGGAAGAGATACGTTGCCCTTTTAAAATCCTTTAGAACTGGAAACAGGAGACGTGTTAATGGAGAAGGTCATCAATAGTTCTGTTTTTTTTATGTAGGTATCCTCACTTTATACTTTTGAAAACGTGGCGTACAATAAAATATCAAAGGTCAGGTAAAAAGTTCTTGTTACTAACCACAATTTTGAACTTCACATTAATTTACATCCAAACTTTCATTTAAATTCAGCAGTTTGTAAAGGTATGTGACTTCACATGTGCGTGTACATGTGAGTATTTATACAGGCACATATACACATGTATTCTTGTGTACCACAAACACATCCACCTGTATAAATAGTAACTGTATATGTAGATACACTAATAATTTTAAGACGTAACTTGCCCCCGACATACACCAGGTTTTAAATGAGCATTTGAAGCTTAGCAGATTGCAAAGATACAAACACAGCCTATTTCTGTCTACAGTAGCACAAAACACACCTTAAATCTCAGGCTTTTTTTTCCTGGCTAAACACACTGGTGCCAGATAAGCAGGAACACTGATATGTTCTGATAACAGGCAAGCAAACAAAAAATAAAAATTGGTACGGCTTGCTTAGTTTTGACAAAAAAAAAACCTGTATCGATTCCATTTTGCCTTCAAGTTAAAGCTGTGATAGTTTGATATCAGGCAGAGCAAAGGCAAGACTGGCTCTCATCAGAAAACTGAAAGGCAACACTTGTATGGGGAACGAAGGAATTATGCACCAAATTCAAGGTGCAGAGCAAACAGAGAAATTTTTCAAAAATCATCCACAATGGAGGACAGCATTTATATATTCTGCAGTTCAACACCCTTCCTTCATCCCCACCGCTCTCCTCTTCCCCTAGATACTCATAAAGCCCCTGATAGAGAGTTGCCCACAAAGAGGGAAAGCTGAAGGGAGATCCACAAACCAAGTAAATGAAGAGGCAAGTGATTTCATTACTCTCCTGAGTCCGAGGGAGAACATCAGCTCTGCTCTCCAAAAGGGGGCATGCCACAATTTTATTTCCCTATACTCGGTATCTGATGTTACTGCACCTTGTTAACACAGCTGGTGCAAGTCTCTGGGACGTCATAATGCATATTTGCAAGCAATACCACCAAAAATGGTCATACCTAATACTTATTCTTTACACTTCTTAGGTTATGCATTTATTTCATCAACGTTATAGAAGAAAGTATGAGCACCCATGCTACAAACCCAACCTTTTGCTCTCCTGCAACCAAGTTTCTAGCTACTCTACCACTAAAGGAAGATCAATATCCTTGTGTTTCCAACAAACCCTTGGGCTGTCTGTGAAAGAGACTCGCAGGCTAGAAATACTGCTTCTGTTTTCTGCTATGCTAGAAAGGTTTTTGTGGGATTTGTGGCCAACTAACTCACCTGTCCCAGCTTCCTGGAGTTGAATTAAGGAGTCCATTTTGAGGTAAATTTACTTATGTTTAGGGGATAATCAAATGGCACAACAAAAAATGCATGAAAGACCCCAAAAGAATAAATACAAACAGAGATAATGAAATGCCTGACATTGTAGCCTTCATATTCAAGAAATAAAAATGTTCAGTGAAGAAGAAAGGTTCTCCCAATAGAGAATATCCATTAGTACTTAGAACACACGTTGCAGCTTAGGGTTTGTGAAATTTGCTGGCCTGACACCCTGAAAGCGAAAATGAAATATAATACAAAATGTAAAACTGAAAGCCACACCAACCAGAGAAGAAATGTCTACCCATAATTATCCATAGCCTTGTCTAAGAAAAGGCTTTTATGAGCAACAGATCACTCGGTTCTTTCTGCAAGAGTTGGACAATAAACACACTAATTAGATGCAATTGCCAAGGACTCGTTCATGATGTGGGTACCTCTCCACCAGGAACTATTAGTCTTTATTACATATTTATTTTGTATCAGCTTCCAAACCACTCCAATGAACCATGGGTCTCTTGAGCAACATATTGCAAAAAGTAAGAGATAGGAGTTCTCACAGCAACCTATGAAAAAGTTTTTAAATTTTTTTTTAATTTTCTTTTTATATACAATAGGAATGCTTGTTGGAGCCACTTAGTCTTTTTTAAAAAAGAAAATAAAGTGTATTTAATATCTACAGCTACACTTTTTTTGTAGCTGTTCAGAAGAAGGTCTCCTGAGTACTAAGTCACCAAAGATATGGAAATCCATAAGCAAACTCCCAACTCGGTGTCTTACACACTGACTTTTCCTTTAGCATCTCCTGCTTTCTGCCCCAGGCTGTACAAACTAATAGGAGTAGTGAGGGAAGTAGCTGTAATCTATCACACTGACTGATACCAGCCCCAGGAAAGGTAGTTTATTGCAGGTGGTATGTTATCTTCAAAAATAGAAACTGTGTGAAGATTATGACAAAAACTTCAACACTTTCTACACTTTGTTTCCAGCACTATTAATTCTTCACTCTGGATTTATTTCCATGAGGGTCATGTAACCAGAAAAATACAATGGAGGAATTAATTTTCTTTTTAGGAGTGTTCTGGGAAACCAAGCAATTAGAGCAATCTTAAGCTGTCACGTATTATCAATTGCCACTCAATTATTTTACTTAAATAAAATACTGATCGCAGACTCTGATCTGCAGCTATCAACTGAGTGATTCATTTAGGTGCACTATTTATTCTTGAGAAATTAAAAAAGAATATCTAACTTTAACTGAAAGGGGAAAGACAAAGGGACAAGAGAGAGGAGAAGACTGGAAATATGTAGCATTTTGTCATGATTCTCTGCTATGTTGCCAATTCTCAGTTTAGAAACAGCTGAAACTACTGTACTCTGTAGAGAGTCTTGAGGCAAGTCACTCCTCATTCCAAGTGGACTCCATGCCTTTAGTGCAGAAAAGAAGTTGTAATGCCTTAAAAAGGTCACTTAAGGCTGGAAGGTCTTGTCCTCTGTCTTCAGAAGGCTTCAGGGACACAGCCAAAAGATGGGGGATGGCTGTCCAGCTTTCCAAGGGCTGCACATAGCACCAGCTCCATCAGTCACTACATATCCAGGTCTACCCAAGGCTCACGTGTTCCTCAGTGGTACAAACTGGACAAAGAGAAGATATATGCCCCATACTAGTGGAAAAAAAAAAAAAAAAAAAAAAGGCTCTGCCCTATATTTCCCTATGTGTTTCAAAACCAACTGATATGTTCTTTGTAGACTATTCCAGATTTTGGCTCTGTGGACTGCAGACTATGCTGTTGACACTTATCTCATATATTTTCAGTCAATAACGCAGGTTACCTAAAAGGCACAAATGCTGAGTAAAGGTATCTGAGGGACAATTAATTACAACTAGAGCTAAAAGGTTTATAAAAGAAAGGCTTGATGGCTATCACCTCCTGCAAAGATCAGACTTGCTGGAGCTGATTCTCCAAAACAACCCTCACATGGTTTTATTCTCCATTCTGTGGATGAGAGCGCTTCTTTTTTAAAAGTACCCATTATATCCAAAATGATTAATCTCATTGTTCAAGGATTTTTTTCTTAATGTTTAATTTATACCTATCTGTCCTTAGTTACTACTTAGTAATTTGTTACTACCTTCAACCTTAATATTTTAAATTATTCTACCCTTTTTTCAATGCTATTATACATCAACTATTTCTACGTAGTCATCATGGCTCAACTAATCACTGCTGCACTTTCTGAGCCTGCAGTTGGTAAATTCCTGTAATCTCTCTTCATAAATTATACTTAATACTTCTTCCTCATTTCTTTCCTTCTGGATCACCTCCAAATTTCTAATACAAAAAGCAGGCCAAAAAGCTCTCATTTCTTACACACCTTCCTATCAGATAAAAGGTGCCAATGACTAAGACAGGCACTAAAGACTGTATGACAGTTCGCTTTACTTTCCAACTCTCTGTATTTACTGTCCAGTTGAAAATTTCCAATTTCTGGTGAAAACTACACTATTGTCTCACACTGAGACTTGGTCTTCCTCTATCTCAGAGGTAGAAACAATTCTTTGGTGAGTGGCACAGTCTGAATGGTCTAGAAAAGTTGTTCTAGGTCAACTTTTGCAATAGGTTTTGAGATTCTCATGGCAAGACTTTGGTGTGGTTCTCTATAAGGAGATTAGAAAGATCCCAATCCTTAGGTCCCACAGTCTCAGAGTCACCTGGAAGAAAAGTTTCTCAATAAGCACAAGATGGAAGCAGGCACCTTCAGAGAGTAGTTCACATCTTTGGTATTTAAACAGAAGTGGGATGAGTCTGAGATATTGTAGGTAGCACTGCAAAGGGAAGAAAGACTCCTCTGAGTCCTTTTTCCCAGAGTGAAAAATGTGGTTCAGAAAATGCAGTTTGGTCACCCAACCCTACAGAAAACATAGCTGTGTTTGCACACATGAGCATAACTGCACTGGGCTGGATATCAGGAGCTGGATTATGATCCTGTGCCAATCTAAAATGACATGCAATTGATTCCACAGTTTCTGATTAAGGTATGCTTTAGTAGTCATAATGTCCTGCACTGTCCAAGATGCCTTTACTTTCTGTATCTCAACCAGTTTCTGAACATCTTTATTGATCTTCCCTAAATAAGCTTTTCAGAGGGACTTGGAGAGTCTGGAGTAATGGACAGACAGGAATCTCATGAAGTTCAACAAGGCCAAATGCAAGATCCTTCACCTGCGTTGGGATGAAGAACTAGATGGTCCTTTAAGGTCCCTTCCAACCCAAACCATTCTATGATTTTATGATTCCCTGAGTTCTTGGGTTTTTCTTGGATCCAGGACTAACCAATATTTTTCATTAATGGTTTAGGGGATGGAGTAGAAAGGACAGTTACTAAATACGAAGGTGCAATGAAGCTCAGAAATATTTTGAGCTGGATGGAAGATACAGCTAGAAATCAAAGTGATCTTGTTATATTGGGGAAACACTATAAGAAAAAACGGTGAAGTCAAATAATGAAAATACAAAGTTTTACAGTTAGACATAAAGAATAGGAAACAACTTTCAAGGCAGAAGTCCTAAAAAAAAAAAAAAAAAGTGTTGAGGGCTGCTGGGGACAAAGCTGGCACTTGCGAGATTAAGTATTGTGACCAATTTTGAGCAATAAATGTCAGGTGAACCACGTGGAGAAGGTTCATAGCATAGAAAAGCCATGGGAATGATCAAAGGTGTCAGAGACACAGCCTGATAGGAAAAAACAGAAAATAGTATATTTTCCAGTGTAGAAAAGGGTGGTGGTGGGGACACACATATGATAATGCTTGTCAAACAAGTGCAACTTGCGAATCGGAAGGGAATAACCTGTTCTCCATATCCACCATCATTATGACAGAAATTCATGGGCTTAAACTGCAACAGAAGACATTCATACAAGAAGCTAATGATTTGGGTAGTTGATTCTGTCTTAGAGCTGAGAGATGGATTAGATGATGTTTAAAGATTGTTCTTAACTCCTCTTGTCTAATATTCAATGCAATCAATACAAACCCTCAAAATCAGAGAGAAACGGACTATTTCAGACAGCAGCCACAAACTTCCTATCAACTCGAGTCACTAAACTGATTAAAGCACGCACCTCTCCCTCAGCTCTTATGTGTTAAGACAAATTCAGCAAATCTCTGCTCTGCTAAACACCCCTGTCCACAAAAATAAAAAGCAAAACTCAATAAGCTTTAACCAATTTACCAGTAGCAACTAAGACGTTTTCTGTCATTAAATAGCAATGGATAACAATCAGACAGCAGCGTCTCCTCTTTAGCATGGAACAAGAGCATTTGCAGGCAGGGAACCCTTACAACAGTGTGCCATCTATCAGCTGTGTGTAAAAAACAAACCACAACCAAACCCTGTCCCAAAGGCTGCGTTTAGAAACCATCAAGCACATCTACAGTGACAGGGCAGATACTCCTGTGCTTATAAATACACTAGTCACTTCGCAGAGAAGTTATCCTGCCTTCGTTCCCACCTGCATTGGGCCCCCAAGGAAATGCTACTTTAGAAGAATTTGGATTAATCTCTCCAGTTTATTAGGAAGTTTTAAGCATTTATATTCAATCAGGCTCATCTTGTACGTCCTGAATTCAGATCGTCTTTCAATGTACTCTTTTAAATTTGTTTTAATTTGCAAATGAGGCAGGTGAGAGTCTAGACTTGAATGGGGGATGGCTCAGCTCGTTCCCAGCAACACAGAGGTGCCTCTGGCTCAGAGTGAAGCACTGGGAAAGCTGGATGGATCTAGGGGTGTGGGATAAGAAGTGGAGGAACTGGTGTGTTGCTTTCAGACTGAATGTACCTTGAAAAGGCTACTGTTAAGACTGCAGTTAATTTTTTTTTCCTATTCAAGGCAGATGATTGGCAAAATAAATAATTATGCAGCACAGAAGACTTTAAGCACTATACCTATCATAGCCTATATTATGATATGCCACAGAGTATGATATAGATACATATACATTTGACTTTCTATTAATACTAAGTAATTTTAGCATACTTATATCAGGCCTTGGTGAAAAACATTGAAGAGCCACTGAAGTAGTTCAAACTAAAGGAGGGAGGAAACAGAATCATTGGTTTGTTTTTTGGCTGGTGACAATAAGTTCTCACTGTTTGATGACTATTTGGCATAAACTGATGGATTGAGCTCTCTGTCCAGTCCTTATCAGCCACTGCTCACCTCCTGCCAGCAAGACTGGTGGGGTATACTAACAGTCAAATACAACTGCGGCATTTCCTTAGTTGCTAACAGGAGGAGGCAATTTAGAACAAAAACAGAATAAAGTTTTATTCTCCTTAAGCAAAACCAAAAAACACAAATTGCACTTGTTTGCTATTGCCTGGACAGTTACAGATACTGACAGCAGACTTATTTATCTGATGAAATCTCTTACAGAGACCCTTGTCCTGCAAGACTCAACCCATGCCTTCCTCAAGGCACACTGGCTTTTCATTGCTTTCCACCAGGAAGCTGGATAAGTCCTTGGAATTATTTTTTTTTTTTTTTGCTGTCCCACACACCAGAGGTGTGCTTCTCCACCATTCCGTACCTGAGCTGACCTCTGTGCTCTGCTTCGCTGCTTTTGTCCTCCAGCCCTGACACATTCCCCACCTGAATCTGGCTGAGCTTTGCTCACTTGCACCCGTAGGAGATCTCCCCTGTGCCATGGTGATGAGAAGGTGGTGGAGACACCTCTCCCATCACAGTTCATCCTCCCCAAGTGCCAGAGGCCATGAAAGCACTCAGAAACCTTTTATCACTGAGTGCACATCCCCCATGGCACATACAGCCCTTCAGCTCCTCACCAGAGCCTAAAAGATCCTTTAAATTTGGGCTGCCTCCAAGAGCAGCTACTGTCCAGACAGCCTCAGCTCAGCAGAAAATCAAACTAATATTCCTTTGCATATGTTGCCTCTCAAAGTCCCCATGTGATGGCTGTAGTGTGGCTCCTGCCTTTGCAAAGCATACACCATCAGGAACCGCCCCCCCTTTTCTCAGCATCATCACCCGCTGCCACATTTCAATTTATTGGATTCTCAAAATGGTTTATCACAGGAGAATGTTTCTGCCCTGATTCCTGCCCTTACATGTGCACTGAACCCTCACTTCAGTCTGAAGCCTCTTTGGGTTTAGTTTTGTATCTTTTTATTGTAATTTTTTTTTTTTAAACAGAAAATAGATTGCCATAAATTTTGCCCTTTAAAGTGTTTAGTGACAGAATGGAGTTGCCCTCAGTCACATCTGTTTATCCTGGTAAGCGCATTTATAAAGTGATTTCCCATCCCCATTATTCTGTCAATGGCATTTCACACTGTAGCTACTTTAATGTAGCATTTTATCACTTGTCCTGAGGGCTGATGACAGCTGCCAATTTCAAGGCTTCATTCCAATCTTAATTTTCTTCTTTTCCTTTTATTTTTTGCCCCTCCCCCCATTTTTTCCTTTATTTCCAAGGTCTGTGAGGCTGTGGGAAGAAAGGGGAGTTAGGTGAGTGCAATGAACAATGATGATTTCCTCTCCTTTTTAACACAGAGACATTATAATCCCATAACGTGAAGTTGCTTTACCAAGGAAAAGTTAAACTTCAGGGAAGTGTAGCTGCATTTCAGTTGGCTATTAGACGTTTCACTTTCTCCTGATAAATTCTCCGTTAATGTTACTGGGTTTACATTTCCCTGCTCCCTTGCTGTGCAAAAATTGGATTGTTCATCTCCCAGGGAAGGTACTTTGCATTTTTGCTTGCTGTGATCCTCCTGCCATCCAGAATTACCTAAATCAAACCAGAATAGGCTACAATCCAGCTCATGCCACAGGAGAACAGGAATTTTACCCGAGGAATTATACACACATATTAGCCCATCTTGAGACAGTTCCCTTCTTGCCACAACATTTATATTTCCGTCCAAAGAAACCACCACCAACATGAGGGAGGAAGAACTGAATAGTTTGTTTTCACCAAAAGAATGGGACCCCCAACCTGATCCTCTGGAAGCTGACAGCCACGTTTCAATTCATTTCAGAAAGCTTCTCCCCACACTACCTCTCTCCCCCAAAATAGAAATGTCCAGACACAAGCTTGTTTTCCAGAGGGCACAAAGAGGTATTTTACTGTTACAGCAGTAACGTTTTGCAGCCCTCCGAGCAGCAAGCAAGAGCTATAGCAGGAAAGGAGCCACAAGGTTAAACCCTTCACTGGGGCTAAATATTTTTTGTTGTCGTCTCAGACTGAACTTTGCTCGTGCCTTAATGGTAACTCCTGGTTTGCTCAATGGCCCAACAAAGAGACTTGTAAGTAGCAAGACAGTATCACCACCAGGAGCCTTTGTAAGACTTAGAAGATTATAAAAATTTAATCCTTTGGGGAGGTGGGACTACAGCATGCATCCAGGGTCAGTGTAAATGTGCTGCACACTATGCAAGTGAACGATACACAGATGCTGCACTTTGCACCAGGTAGTAGATACTATTCATAGAGACTGGTTTGCTGACACTGTCCTACAACAGCTCTGCCAAATCCAGGTGCAAGGGCAGGACCAGGGGTGCCACTTTTGTATATGTGTTTCCCTCTTTGACACTCCACTTGGAAATTATATACAGGTCTCTCCTGTATATCTCCCAGACTTCAGATATACATACATTCTTTAGATATGCAAGTGGAGAGATTGATCTTTTATTTGCTGAAGTGAACTCTGCAAGTCCTTTAGGTTGCAAGTCTTTTAGACATCAAAGCCACAGTAGGAAAATATGTTTTGTCAGCTCTGGAAATCTTAGCCTGATTCAAGATACTGTTGCTAGTTTGCAAGGTCATATCAAAGGATGTGTTGCGTCATTCTCCAACAAAGAACAAGATATGAATTTAATCCTGAGGTGGGCCAACCATTCTGTTACTCACATTTTCACTTAGTTTTCCTAAATTGTGAAAATAAATTTCTTCTGGTCTGCAATTAACATTAGATTCAATTATTGTTTTTTTCAATAGAATTGATTTTTTTCCCATTTTATTGCTGGAACATACTGTCATGTTGGAGAAAGGGCCATTTGCCAAAATATTACTTAGATAACCCTGGCCTGCCTAAATGGAAAGCTTTTCATTTGTTCAATTAAAAGTAAGCATCAAAATCAGGACATTGTTTTTCTTTAACTTCATTATCCAGACTGATGGCTTATAAATGCATTTACTCATGCAGTCATCCGTCCATGATTATCAAGAGAATACTATTCCTCTTCTCTCTAACTACAGAAGACCCATCACAATGAAACTGACAGGGTAAATCAAACAATGCTGATATTAAAATACTATGCCACACTCTTAAGAATAAGCAGAAAATGAAAAGGTTAAGATTGGTCTCTGAAAAACAACTACCTAAAGATGCAAGATCAAATTACAAAAGCTTCAGGTGACAAAAACTTCTTAACTTAGACCCAAAGTGAGAAGGTGATTTACAAGATGGGGGTGACAGAAGCAGGGACATAGCACCACCATTCAAAGAAAAAGAAACAAATCCACAAAAATAGTGTTTTGTCCAAACAGTCTGGTCAAGAACAAAACCATAGGTATCAGTTATTATGGATGTATGTCAGAGCTTGTGAGATAAACAGCACTTCTAGTAAATGAAGAGAAACAGGCTGATCATGGGTCAGCTCATGGTAGAACAGATGTCTAAAATCACATTGGATAAACTATGTTCTAAAAGTGTCTTCTCAAGATTATTTTGAGACCTTAAGGGCAGGCAGGGACATCTATATCCTGGAAACCTACACCTAGGGAAGAGGTACCTTGCTGTCCTGGTTTCAGCTGGGATAGAGTTAATTTTCTTCCTAGTAGCTGGTATAGTGTTCTGTTTTGGGTTCAGTATGAGAAGAATGTTGATAACACTGGTGTTTTCACTTGTTGCTAAATAATATTTAGACTAAGTCAAGGATTTTTCAGCCTCTCATACCCAGCCAGCAAAATGGCTGGAGGGGCACAAGAAGTTGGGAGGGGACACAGCCAGGACAGCTGACCCAAAATTGGCCAATGGGGTATTCCATACCATGGGACACCATGCCCAGTATATAAACTGGGGGAGTTGGCTTGGGGGGCATCACTGCTCGGGAACTAACTGGACATCGGTTGGCGAGTGGTGAGCAATTGTGCATCACTTGTTTTGTATATTCCAATCCTTTTATTATTATTATTGTCACTTTATTATTATTATTACTCTCATTATTAGTTTCTTCCTTTCCATTCTATTAAACTATTCTTACCTCAACCCACGAGTTTTACTTTTTTTTCTGATTCTTTCCCCATCCCACTGGGGGGGGGGGAAGTGAGTGAGCGCCTGCGTGGTGCTTAGTTGCTGGCTGGGGTTAAAAAATGACACTTGCTCTGGGTGACAAGAAGTCCTAATGACCTGCAGTATCCAACAGCTGACTTGCTAACAGGAACATCTAATCTCTATTTAAGAACAACGCCTGTTGCAGATTGCCGGTTACAAATAACTGAGCTTTACAAAAAGTCTTGGCCGTTTGAATGATGAATAGAGTAATAAAACCTTACACATCGTGGTAAAATGGCTAAAACAGAATAAAACAACAAAACACATGCAAGCCTTTGATAGCCTGGTCCTTGTAAGGAAAATCACAGCTCACTTATCCCTTGCAATTCTTTAAATGAGTCAATAGCTCAGTGGAAATGAAAAAGAAACTGTAAACCAGTTAGTTTAATTCTTTTTCAGATTGTAAAGGTCTGTGATGTTGTCACTCCTGAGGTGACTATAGAAGGTAACTACTGTGGAATGAGGTACAAAACAATGTCAAGTGCAAAAGCAGGTCAGGAGAAAGAAGAAGGAAAAAAAAAACAAAACAAAAACTAAAAAAACAACCCAAACCTAAAAGTAGGCCAGTTTTCATCATGACAAAAGGTTAACAGTCAGCTGCCTCCAGGCATTTTGTTGGATGCCATGTTGTTAAATATATTTATAAGTGCTCCAGCAAGGAGAATCAGTGGTGGAAGGGAAAAAAACCAAGAAATCCTAAAAAACAAGATCAAGAAATCTCAATCTGTCATCATGATGATCCTGCAAATTCCATGTTAACATGAAACCTCTATTCAGGTGCAGAAGACTGTAACCTTTGGTCAGCCCCCTTGGGGCAAAAATCTGATCTAAAACTATCAACGAACCCAGGACCACTTGCACAGCCTCATCGGGAGGGTGCATAGGTGGAATAGGCATAGCTATCCAAGCACACACGACACTACGTGGGTTACAGGTCAAGCCACTGACTACCCTGAGCCCTCTTCCAAAATTATCAGGCAAGCTTTGAGACTGGAGATGGAAAAACCTGCAAAGAAAAATGAAACATGGAGCTGAGTCAGTAACTGGCTGTCCAGTGAGAAGCAGGCTGTCTCCAGAACCTGGGGAGGACCTGGCTAATCATAACCAGGTCTCAAAATACCCTAACAGGTGGCCAGATCCAACAAGACTGAATTTGGGCAACTCAGCACGGACCTTGTGGGACAGGCCAGCTGGATGGTAAAGTCAGATTGCACCCAGAGTGCAATGCCCAGTGTGTAGGGCAGCAAGGGAACAGTCGTCTAGAAAAGATGGAATAACGAATAACGTAGACCTGGTACACAAAAGATGTAGAAGTCAACCACTGGGGGCAATGCGCAGGGCAGAAACAGACTGTACTTCTGCAGTCAGGCTTGGCAAGACCGGAAAGGGCTGTTACAAACATCAGAAAGACTTATGCGCTTTCAATAATATGACAGTGAATGATGCTCGACACTGATGAATGCAAGTGTAAGAGGGGAAAATTAAAATGGCTCGTACAGCTCACGTGACTCTACATTTGGCACGCGAGTTCAACAGACAGACTTGAGCAGCCCGAGGAAAACTGCTGCTTAATGCAACGATGCCTTCCAAAATAGCAAACAAGATATTAGGAAGCACAATGAACCGGGCAATAAATAACACAAGGTTGCCAGTCTGGCACCACTTCCCAGCTCCAGCCTCACTTAGAAGGAAAGGACTAATTTATCTCCGTGCTAATGCAATACGGTCAGTGAGTGCCAGCGCCTTTGTTGTAGACGGGAACAATGTGGCAGAGGCAGGTGGCACTTCAGTGGCATTCCTGCCCTCGGATCTCGGAGGATGGGGTCCTGCCTAACCTTGTTTGAAGGTCACCGAACATCAGAGAGCCTGCGGTACAAAGCCATCTGCTCAGCCACCCCCTCGGCTCAACCCGCCACAACGCGGTGCCGTCCTGACGCCCACGGAGAAAAACCCACCTGTGAAACAAAGCGCTGGCTTCTCACAGCTCTTCCAAAGCTATTGTGGCAGTCTTTTTGATGGCACACAACAATAGATGCTCTAACTCCACAGGCAATGGGGAAAAAAAGATTAGCAAGAGGTATTAATATAATAGCGTTTAACCCAAACCTCACCGCTTCCACTCAGAGTGCTGCAAAATTAATACCGCTGTTTCAGGGGAAATGGAGGGATGGAGAAAAGAAAAGAAAGCTCAGACAGAGATAGATTTGAAGCCAAGACTGTTCACCATGGTGTAACAACTGCATGCGTCTCGTGGGGATGCACTGGTGCCCTGGGGACATCAGAACTGTTAAAATGCATGATATGGCACTCACCCCAATTAGGAGGTGATGATGGTACTGTGGTATTGGAGATATCCATCGTGTCCCTCAGCCTGGCCCAGACCTCTGTGTTGCACAGCTTCCAGCCCCCAAGTCCTTCTTGGCTGCCCTGTGCCCACAGCAAGGACTGCGATCCCATGAGGTCTTCCCAGCCCCAGCAGCACACAGCAGGAAGGAACCAGAAAAATGCTCCATCTGACTGTTTTCCCCCTCCAAAACAAACACCGAGGGTAAAGTACCAGTGTCACAGATATGGGACTGGGACAACAAGGAAGGATCGCTGCGCCCTGAGATATAGGGGGGATAACATGGTACCTTGAGGAAGGGACAAGGAGAGAAAAATGTTGAAAGACGATCTAGTGTGGCAGGATCTGTTTGAGTGTGGTTGTAAAATACCTTGTGCTTCTGCAAAAACACTCAGGGGAGAGGAGAGCTGTGCATGAAAGAAATGCTGTTCACGCTTTTCTTTCGAGGTGTTTGAAAGTCATTCAAAATGAGACACCAGTTCATTTACAGCTTGTAGAAATCAGCATTGAAGTCAGTTGATCTATATCACTTTCCAGTAGCTGGGATCTATCCTATAAGCAAATTAGCTCACTCACCAAATTCCTAAAGTGTGTTTGGGGGAAGATGACCTGTATTTAACACCCACTGATTTATGAGAGACTGTCCTTGGGTCTCTTTCTGACGAGGTGACATCTCAGAAGAAGTAATAATCTTTCTACTGTGGTCCAAATAAAAGGAAGGAAGTTCCTCTAAATCTTAATAGGTGAGTTGTAAAAAGTTGTGACATTCAGCAGCACCTGGAGTTAAATGGGAAGACTCAGGACTAAAAGACGCAGAGTCCTTAATCCTTAGATAGGGAGACAGGTGACTGGTAGAGAAACGCACAGCTAGTTCCCTGTTTGCATTTAAAGCTCTTTATTCACTGGCTCAGCAATTCCTCTGTGGCATTTATTTTTAATGCTTTATTTTTGCAATTTGACTTTCTAATGGCAACACCTGAAGTCACCTTCCTTAACCCTTCACAGTGATATAAATTAGAAAGAACAACAGAGGAAACAACTGAAGGAACATGGCTTATCCCTGTCGGACCTCAGTAGGAGATTACTCCCTCTTAAGCAATCAGCACCAATGTGCAAAGGTGCAAGGTCTCCTTTTATTTCCCCCAGGCACCCTCAGGGTGGGAGGACCTAATCCCAAAAGTCCTTGCACCCCAACGCTGAGACTTATATTCATAAGCATGAGCTGAAATCAGGGAGACAGGGAAGTCATGGGGTTTGCTCTTAATTATTTTGCCTCTTTTTATTGTTCAGCTGCAGTTAGCAAGGAACAAAGAGGAAGGAGAGAAATGCCTCCTATGACAACCAAAATGCTCCAGAGAGCATCTTTTTCATCTTTAGGACTATTTTAAAGGATAAAGCTAAATACAGGGACTGATGCTAACTGAGTGCCTTTTGGCCCCGGCTGCTGGCAGCACCTGCTAATCAAATCAGGTTGAAGAGCAGAAATTTGCATGGCAGTGTTTATAGGGACTCTAGAAATGAGACTAAATATGACATTCTGCTAAATGATTGCAGATCTAGACATCCTTCACTTTGCCTCCTTACTAGTCTCCCACCCTCCCTTCAATATCACTCCCCACCACCCATGCAAAAAATCCCAAGAATAAAAAGGCACTTTTGCTCTCATCTGAGTTTTGTCAAGAAAGACCCAAATTCCTGAAAACCACGGGGATGGAGATGTTCCAGGAGCATTTGTTATGTATGTTTTGGGCAATGGGGAGAGTGCATGGGTTACTTTGTGCAACCCCCTTCTGCTGCAATGATCGGCTCCAGCCAATTTCTTGGCTGAGACCAAGCCACCAAATTAATTTCATGCCTGGCAAATTGAAGCTTTCCAAAAGCACTTTGGTTCACCAGAAACCCGGTCGGCACAGTGGACAGAGAAGCTGAAAAGATTCACAATTCCTCAAAACCTCTGAATTTACGGCCAGTCCCTAAAAACAGCCAGGCAAAGAGACAGTAACTGCTTTCCTCAAAAATTCGTCTCGCACATTAAGACGAGATTTTTCTTACATGAGAAAATAGCAGTTGTCTTCTTAAAGAGAGTGCAAGAGCTCTCAGCACCGGCTGAGATTTAAAGTTGTTCCTCCTCATCATTGCCAGATATCTGAGCTCCCATCATTTCCAGGGGAGAAAGGTGTCCGCCAAGAAGCTCGACAGGAGCAAAATGCCCCTGTATGTACACGGGCTTTGAACACAGACCCCTTTGTGAATGCAGCCAGCAGCAGACCATCATTCATAAAATCAGCATACGCTAATCAAAGTCTCCAGCACTCAGGTCTGAGGCTGTACCTGAATCCCCCGTGGACATCTATCTGTCGGTCCCAGGGCACTCAGGAGATCATTCATCTTTTAAGAGCTCAACAGGACATTGTCTGACAAAGCCGACACTCCTGTAAGTTTTCCCCCAGGTGTGTTTTATGTGTACAAGTATCGGAGCAGCTCTTTTCCTCCCTGCCCTCCCTCCTATAGCCTCATCTTCAGATCTCAAGATTTTTCAGAGGGCAAGAAGTTATCTCTCTCTTTGACAGCGCAATCTGCTATGTGCTCTCAGAGAGACGGGCTGCTATTTAGCTTGTCTTGATAAAGTCATGATATCATGGGTGAAACTTCAGAGCACAGCAAGCTCCCTCTGTAGGGGAGATCTGCCTTCAGTTACAAATGATGATTAGCATTTTCCTTGAGCTTCATCCAAGCTGGATAGATGACAGTGTGTTTTGTGAACAGGAGCACGTTCCATCTGCCTAGTAATTCAAATAAGGGGAGAAAAATTAAAAGCCAAATACACCAGATCTTGTATTTGGATCTCTCATCACAGCACACTCTGAAGGGAATTCGGCGCGGAAGTACAGAACAAGCAGCTTTTTAATCCTGGCACTGACGCTGACTCTTTCCCGGGTCTTAAACAAGGCATTTACATTTCTATGGAGCTCCACTGGCAGAGAAACAATCCATAATGTCTCAGTTTCCCCAGCTGTGAAATGGGGATAGGAGCACAGTAAGAAATCTGCAGCAGCTTTGATCCCTCGTGGGCTGCATGGGCAAGAACTGACAAGGAAAGATGGGACTCGGGAACTTTTGCTCAAAAAAATCACCAGCACCAAAGGCAAAGTTAAAGCTAAGTAAATGTTTATTGCTGTAGCAGCACTGCCAGCTGCAGATACATGGAGAGAAGGAAGTCTTAGACATTCAAGAGAATGCTTATAGTGATCCAGAAAAGTCCATTTAGTCCCTGATGGCTCAGTAGAAGATGTTGAGAGTAACATTACAAAAAACTGGCTGGATATGTTTTGATCTTTGACCCAAAGCCCATCCATCTCCCATCCTTCAACAGCGATCCCTCACCCCTAAATTAGAAGATAATTCAACTTTGTTCTTTATATCAACAAAAAGCCACATTGTCAAAAAAATGTGGATTTTGATCCCTACATGAGAAAATGGATGTTTTAAAGCATTAGTTTCCAGTTCCCTTCCTAAATAAAGCAACTAAACTTCCAGTACGTGGCTGACCCCACCACATCTACATTCCACTTGCTGCTGGAGAAGACAGATTTCAATTCTTCTGAAAATGTGACCCTGTTGAAACTGCTTAAACCCTCTGCATCAGAATAGTCCCCTCTTTTGCTCATAATGGACTTCCAATATGTATTGGAAATGCACAGAGGAGAACACAGCATCAACCCAGGTGCTTGTATGTTAATTATGTTTCCAGAAAGGGAAGGAATATTCAAAAACTATTGTGTTTTGCATTTGAGGTTTAACATCTCAGGCTAAACCATGTGCTTCTACAAGTTTTATGAGACTAGCAACACCCTACTGAGCACTAGGAATGTTTTTGTCAGCCCTTGACTTATTCAGACTTCTCAGGCAACTTTTATGCTATCCATTCTTTGTTTCTTTTCTCTACTTGACTAATGAATTAATAAACATGGTAAGAAAGCAATGATTCCAACATACTCTGTTGGGATCTATTCCTCAAAAAGGAATACTGCTCAGGAGAGAAAGTGCTTAAAGAAGTGCTCAGCGAGGATGCATCTATTTGAGCTAATCCAGCACGTTCAATAGTGATAGCACCATACTAGCAGTCTGCTGAATCTTGGTTAATATATCTCTCCCCTTAGTAAGTAAGGACTTCTGGTGAGCTTGATGCATGGGAGTGTGATTTTTGTGTCAGCTGGGGGCACAGATAGAGCAAGTTCATTCTGGTTTGTGAAGGACTCACAAGAGATGCTTGCAGGAGCGTGGGGGAGAAAGTTGCCCAAGAGGCACAGTCCATTACAACTATGATTTGGCAAAAGGGACAAAAATGGAAACAATGCACATAATACCTTAGGAAGGAAGGACAATGTGGCAGTGTTTCAGTGTCCTTTAAAAGTACACAGAGACCCAAAATCAACAAACATCAGCTTAGAAATACCCAACTTCTGGTCTTGCATTCAGAACATTCCCAGAGCCTAATCTAACCCTATTTCTATTCACCTCTAATCCCTATTTCCCTCCCTTATATAAACAGACTCTAAGCAACAGTTTATGCAGAAATGCCAACTCTTAAGATATCTGCATCTGGTCAGGTGAATGTCACCATGAGGCATCCACCATTTTCTCTCCACAGCTACACTTTCAGATATTTCTTTAACGGTTTATAGACCAGTCGGCTCTGTTTGCATGACCAGCGAAGGGCAGCTCCAATGGTTACTCATAAGATCAGCATCATTATCCACACTAATTGCAAACATGTCAGTGTAGACTTAGGACCAGCCAGAGCATACGGACACATTGTCCACGGGATGTCCACGGGATGTCCTCAGAGTAACGCCGTTGATGTGACACGGACCCACTGGGCACAGGGCCACCTCACAGGACTGCTCTTCCAGGGAGGTGCAGACATAGGCATGGACACTGCCCTGCACCCCAGCCTTTGCTGACTTCTACCCATCCACCTGGTGGAGAAAAGGATGCTGACATCCTAATATCCTGATTATTCTCCCAAATAAATGACAAATGTGGTGTGAAAAGGGAAGAAAAGCATGAACCCCTGCCTGAGGTGGCAATAAATGGAAGAGGAGGGAGAATGAGAATGACTTGTGACCTCACAGAGGCCAGGAAATAGAGAAGTCTTGTCTTTAGATTGAAGCAAGGTTAACACATGAACTTTTGGTAGCCCTCAGTGGTGCAGTCAGAGGAGATGGAGAGATAATGGGATCACAGGATCACAGGGTAATTCAGGTTTGAAGGGACCACAGGAGAGCCCTAGTCCAGCCTCTCACTCACAGCATGACCAACTATCAGGTCAGACCATGTTGCTCAGGGGTCTAGCTAAAAATTTGCATTGAAAAAAAAATACATTAAAATATTTACATTAAAATTTGCATTTTTCCGTAACACCTGGGTGAGTCTTAACAGTGTTTCTGCCTCAAGTGTGATGTCTGGTAGCCTCAACACAAAGGGGAACAGGAGACTTCAATGCAGGGAAGGAAATGACAACAAGAGGAGATGCACTGGGTAGATAGATGGTGAACAGGGTGGTGGGGAAATACAGTTCTGTAACATCCTCTTTTATAAAGAAGCAATCAAAAGTATTGAAGAATACCTGAAGATGAGCCTGCATGGTGCAGAGGGCATAAACTAACACTGTCTTTGGCAACAGCCTCTAAAATTTGACATTCATTGTTAAAATTGTCTGTGATTTTCAGTCTAATTTCTGTGAGGATATGGGAGAATATTATTGTCAAAGCTAATTTATAAAGAACCAGGCACCTTTTGGTAAATAGGAGGGAACATGAACTGGTCTTGCTGTGAAATGTAGATTTCAATCACCTTCTCAGTGATCTCTTCCCTTGTTATCTCTGTAGGGTCTTTTCAATACACTTTGTTCACCCTCCTCTCTCCCAAGCTGTTCAGGGAGGGCTGACTCCCTCTCCAACCAGTGGGGTCTTGATGGGATGCTCCAGGGCTTTGCCACATGAGCTTTTATCTATTCATAACACAAGACTAACTTGTTGTTATTCTCTCCATCTAGACTGGGGAAAATGCTGATTTCCTTACCAAAAAGAAATAAAAAAGAAAACACAGCACTCAATCCAGGAAGGCAAGAAGTCAAATCTGCAGTAACAGCTCTTGAGAGCACTGCTAGGGGAACCTGGCTGATTGATCTACATTATTATTAATTAGCACCAGAGAACTAGAGAGTGAACTGCTCTAACCTAAGTAATAGGTGAGAGTGGTAATTCCCCTTTTGGGCAGCAAATCACATCCACAAAAAAAGCTGTATCGATGAGGCATACGATGTTTGTACTGTCTGTGCTAACAGAAATAGGAGCAAGATATTACCTTTATTGAGAGAGTCATCATCTGGCAACAAAAAAATAAGCAAAACTGCAGTAAATGGAGAAGGAAAGCAACACATCCTTTTAACAAAGGAAATATTAACACTTAAGCGAGAGGATTTGCAGCAGAAACACTATTTCATCACAAGCACTAGAGATCTCTCTCCGGCTCTCTACCTTATCCATGTACATTGACAGTCAATATACAACTCTTTAACTCGGCTCAATTTCTGTGGAGATATATATGCAGATGTGTCTGCCTAAAATTCAGATTATTAGCAAATAATGTGTGTCAGCACTATTTTCTCCTTCTGCAGAGGAAATACTTCACTTTTACTAGGTGCTAAAGTCCATCCTTATTCAGCAAAGCTCTTAAGACATATGTAAGTGATCTGCTGAATCAAGGCTTTCATTACTAGCTGCTTCATGCAAACTCACTGAAAGCAAGAGTGCATGAAGAAAAGGATTTAGGGCAAGACTCTCTGACACTAACAGTCTTTGGATAAGGTGCTGGGTATTTAAGTCAGAAAAGGAAAATTATCTTTAGCACACAGTGGAAACCTCTCCAATTTAGTTAAATTACTTCGTTACCCACAGTATTGTCATAAGGTTACACCTGAGATATAAGAAACGTCTAGGGCTAAAAATAAATGTTATGTATTCCTGAATCCTCTCTGTCTTGCAAAGTGAGATCCTAGGTTGTACACATATCCCTGATGAAATACTGATTGCAAAAATACGCAAGCTCTAATCATTTCTGTGAGGAAAGGAAGAAATACAGTTTTAGCCATCCAATAAGAAAAAGTTTGGACTTTTGCAAGTAGTCCTAGCAAAAATGATGTGTGAGCAGAAAGGACATGATGAGAGAATTTCTGCAATGTATTACCCAGTGGTATTTCATCTCTTTCCTCTGTGTCTGGATGTATTGGGTTTATGGGCAAGATGGATGTATACCGATATACTTATAACAGTAGCATTTAATAAACAGTGGAAACGGAAAGAGAAGGAAATACAGCAAGAACTCTCTGTCAGTGCATGTGACTTTTGTGTTTGCTATTTTAGCACGTAACTGCCACCTATACGATTCTCCAGGTTGTTACTGAGTTGTCATACTCCGTGGGCTGCAGCAGGGAAAGGATCCTGACTCCTCAGCCATTTTGTATGCTTTGGTGGAACGCCACACTGTGCGAGGCTAGCAGAACTGACTGGCTATGTTCACACTGCAGAACACTTCACTTGGATGTTCTCTGGGTGCCACAAAATGCCCCTTTAGCCCAGAAATGTAATCTTATATTTGTTTTCTCTGTGCAAGGTGGAAGATATCATAAGAGACTGGGGTCACAGCTTGTTGGAGCAATTTTCTTCTAGCATGACTGTGAAACTCCTCCAGTATGATGATGTTCTGGGCTCTAGGATGTGATAAAAAAAGTATATGGCACTCTCAGGCAGCACTGAGAACTGTTCTGGATGGAAAAAGCCAAATTTAAGGTAATATGTAATTACACTGGCTTTCTGGAGAAGACCAAGAAGCAGATTCTCTCAGTTGCTCTGGAAAGAACTAAGTCTGTACCTGCACTGGCAAGTATTGCAGAGCAGCAGGCACAGACGTACAGAGAAAAACAGCTGGTGCTGGGGACCCAATATCCAAAGTATCCATGAAATTTTAATTCATACTAGCTCCAGCCTATTCCTGTAGACTGATTGTCTATTATTGGTCAGAGTCCATGAGGTGGATGCTTGCAATACATCTTTTAACAGAGTTTCATCCCACATGAATTTAATTTGTGAGCTCCGAGAGTGCTCTGAGAAGTGAACTAAAACACAATATGTGAGTGCAACTACGTGATTCCCACCAAAATAAGAGCCAGGGAGTGTGCTCAGGTGGCCAAGAAGGCTAATAGCATCCTGGCTTGTATCAGAAATAGTGTGGCCAGCAGGAGCAGGGAGGTGATCATCCCCCTGTACTCGGCACTGGTGAGGCTGCTCCTCAAATACTGTGTTCAGTTTTGGGCCCCTCATGACAAGAAAGACATGGAGGTGCTGGAGCATGTCCAGAGAAGGGCAAAGTAGCTGGTGAAGAGTCTAGAGAACGAGTGTTATGAGGAGTGGCTGAGGGAAGTAGGGTTGTTTAGTCCGGAGAAAAGGAGGCTGAGGGGAGACCTTATCACTCTCTACAACTACCTGAAAGGAAGTGTCAGTCTCTTTTCCCAAGGAACAAGTGATAGGACGAGAGGAAATGGCCTCAAGTTGCGCCAGGGAAAATTCAGATTGGATATTAGGAAAAATTTCTTCACCAAAAGGGTTGTCAAGCACTGGAACAGGCTGCCCAGGGAAATGGTTGAGTCACCACCCCGGGAGGTATTTAGAAGACACTTAGGGACATGGTTTAGTGGTGGACTTGGTAGTGTTAGGTTTACAGTTGGACTCAATGACCTTAAGTGTCTTTTCCTAGCTAAATGATTCTATGATTATGTTCTATGATTCTAAAACTGCCTTTCTCCTAAAAGCCAGAACATTTGAATGTTTTTCCGCAAGCAGACTTGCCCCACAAAGAAGCCTGGAATTTAATAGCACATGTTTAATGACGATGCTTGAGAGAGCATCACCTGGAGTCAAACAGGGAGTGAGTCAAAATGAGACTGAAAACACAAAAACAGCACTGGCCCCTTCAGGGCAGAGCCTCTGAAACTCCCTTTTCAGTGGTGACTGGCACGACGCTGGCAGTTTGAAGGCAACATGTTAAGGTTGTGGAGATTGCCTACGAAGGGTTTTGACGTGAAGGCAGATAATTGCGGTTTGGAGCAATGCGTAAGTTGTGGAGGCCACAAGGGGACAGAGAGGGGAGGCACGGGCAAATCAATATGCAATGAAAACAGTCACTGCATGAGTCTGCTGGGACAGACTGCTTTTTGTTCTCAGTACTTGCTAAGGCTTCTCCACATTTTCAAAGAGGCCAGCTGTTATTTTCACATATCACTTATTTTGCCCTCCGGCTTGCACAGTGTCCCCAGAATTTACCCTTAATTCACCTTACTCCTCCTCTTCCCTAAATGTCAGTGAAGAATAAAGGAAATTTTTGTGATCAAATCATCAAATCAATAGGGCTGCAGCTGTACACGGACATGGAAGATGCCTGTTCTCAGGCACTGAAAGTGCAGGTAGGCACTTCATTGCATCCACATCATTAAGTCCCCTTACCCTCTGAACAGGGTGGCTGCATCGAAACTGCTTATGGAGAACATGTTAACTCTCAAACTGTGTCAATATTTAGGCAAGCACTGGCTAATCTGGGTCAAAAGTGTGCCAGGGTGTGCTCTAACAATTTAGAAGTTTAATGAGTCAGTTCTAGTGTCCTCGGTAATTTACTAGTGTAGAAATTATCTAGAAATTTTCCATCAGCACTTGTAACCTCTGAATTGAATCCATGGGGCTTTTTACACATTTCTTCTGTTCAGCTTTGGTACAACACCAAGATTCTGTATACGGTCTGCTGCTGTAGGAGAAAGGAACTAACAAATGGGAAATTATTGAGAATAAAGTACTGAAGTGACTGAAAAGCAAGGGAGACTGACTTGTGAAGAGGAGGATAACTGTTAGCATTTGAGGAGTTTAAAGGCCAAAGGGGAAGAAGAATTATTTGCAGGGTCCAGCAGAGTTTCGCTAGGTGTAAAGAGCTGAGAATGAGAAAGGGATCTTTAGCAAGAACAGAGGGAAGCATTTCATCAGCACTGAAGCCTGCTGGACCGTGAAATAGTCTCCTGAAATAAATGGTGGCAGTCCTACAGCTCAGGTCATTTTAAATTAGACTGGCCAAAATACTTGAGCGGATTCTTTGGGGAACAACTCAATATTGAGTCCCAGGGATGGCCATGTCAACCTCGCAGGCAGCTCTGCCACTCATGATAATTAGGCTCCACCATGCTGCCATGAAAAGAGTGCTGTCTGACACTCACGCAGCACCAGATCTCTCACTTACGGTGCTTGTCATGATATCGTGTTATTTATACATTACTCTGAGTTGAAAAGTCGCTGTGAAGAGGCAGGCAGAGCCCTCATAAGTCAAAACTCTGGACTATTGAAGCTGATGAAAAATATAAAATAGCTTGCATTAAACCTTCTAAACTGCTAGCATCAGTGAGACATTTTACTGAAAATACCCCTCAGCAAGAAATGATACGCAGTAATGAGTGAACTAGGAACATGTTTGAACTAACAAACACACTCTGACAGACTCTGTGGGGCTTTTTTTTGTTTTATTTTTATTGTATTTCATTTCCTATCTGCTTATAAATGCTTGACTGACAGGCATGGAGGCTGGCATTATCACTTCAAAACAGATAGGGAATGAACATCAACATTTCTCAACACCGACCCAAAGAGAACTACCTTTCCTAAAAATAAAAGCAATTCCCTGACGCCTGTTGCCACACCCTGTCCAACTCTTCTTTTTTTGCCAAGAGAAGCATCAGCTAAAATGAAGCTCTGTTGATGTGTTTTGCTTTCTTCAGGATATATTCAACTGATGATTAGAAATTGGACAGAGGTATTCTTGCTATATATTCACTTGCCAAAGTTTAGCAAAGCATCACCAGGCAGCATTGGCTGTCATGCTCTGATGACCATATATTACTGGAGAAAACTGTCCACCTTCTCACTTCAGCCAATAATGCCTGAGTTCTGCATAAATACAAAAAGAAAGAAATAGAAATCTGTGGAAATAACCCCAGGGAACAGGGTGGATCCTTCTTGCTATTTACTGTGTCTTCTGACCGAAATGAGGAAGGAACATGCTAAACAACTTATTCTCCCAATTCCCTCTGAGATGTAGGATGAAGCTTTCAGTCTTGTTTTATAGGTAAGTGACTTAAGATCAGTACGATCAGTGCCCAGGGCACATAAGGAATTGATGGCAGAGTAGACGAACTAGTTTCTCCAAATGCTTTCCCAGCACCCTTCCACTGGGGGACTCTCCATGGCTGCACAGGAATCTGTAACGGATGGTCTCCAGTTTGCAATGTTTGGTAACTGCAATTATCTGTATAAACTGACTGGCATCTGCTGGTTTTCAGGGTTGAGAGGTGATGTGGTTAGTCCTGGTAGTGTCAGGTTTGGCCAAAATGGGCAGCTGCCTACTTCTATGGACTGAGCTCTCATTGCTGCTGCTCCTCCTGTGGGGGTAGACAGAAAAAGGGGTGTAGGGAAGTCAGGATAGATGAAGTGCGCCTTGCTGTTTCAGGGACAACCGTTCCTGATACCAGGAGTAAGCCCTGCTCTCCAAATCCGCCCTTTCCCTGGTCTACTTCTGTCTCAGTTATTCCCCACTCTTCATGGTAGGAGAACACCCACTGCTGTGTTAGCAGCCCGCGAGGCACAGGAGTGGGATGGAAGACTGCTATAAGAAAGGAAAGAGGATTGTGGAGGAGATGGGATGGGCTGGTGGTGACTCCAAGGAAATGGTGGTAGGGTCTGGGAGGGGTTTGTCTCATCTTCCTTTCTCATCACCTCTGGAGAAGCTGTCTGCACGGGGTGGATCACTGGAGGCTTTCTGAATCAATATGGCATTTAGCATCTTCTTTTTTAGGTCTTTCCAGTCAGCAGATGAAATTCTGAAGTTCTCCATTCAATGGTTATCCATTTCTTCCCAAAGTTTTATCTCGTTCCATTTTTCACATGACCACAGGTGCCAATGAAAGGCACGGGATGCTAAATTATATATATTTGCTATGACAGAGCTTGTGCCAGCACTGAGCACTGACAATGCACATTACAGTTCAGCTCATGTATTTCTGATGGCACATTTTACAGTGCTATATATAAAGTTGTTATGGCATCTATTATTCACTGCCAATACAGTTCAAGTTAAAATAGGTTTTATATAACAGTTCAAAGCAATATTTTAAGAAATAACACTTGTGTCAAGGCTCCTGTGTCCTACCAGATTTTGACATTTCCAAGTAATAAAGATCTTTATCCAAAATGTAAGGTTTTGGCGAGACATCTCCCTTGCAGACTTCTCTATTTTTAATCTGCAAGCAATAGCAAAAGAAGCACATTTAAATAAAATGAACAGCCAGCTGAACTTTTGACATGGCTGTTATCTTTCTAGGTGGAAACTGTGAACGCTGAAAAGTGCCTCAAGGGATGTTCATGACAGAGAACAATGTCCCATTAACCTGAACCTCTGAAGAGATTCTGGAGATGTGGAAAACACACAAGTGGGAAAGAGTCATTGGAACATTAAGAAGATGTCTATTATGGGCACAATTTTATATCTGTTTTTCAGGACACAAGACAGGAGAAGAATTTATTTCCTCATTTCTTTAGCAATAAAAAGGTTTTATATCTGTTCTTGCAAAAAGGGAAAATTCAATGTCTCTTAAAAAAAAGGGCCCATTACTGGTACCAGCACCATGAGCTTCTCCAAAGTTGTGTACTAATCAGTGTGGCCCAGAAGATACGATGTTCTGTGCTGCTTAAGATCTACATGTTTCTGGTCCTAGGTATGCAGAAACGTAAAAATCCCAGCAAGATCAATCTACTTGCATAAGATAAGTTTTGCACAGCTCTATTCTTCATTCTGGTCCCCAAAGAGCAAAGGAGAACAAATGCTGTACGTCAATTTGGCAATAAATTTAGTTTATTAGTTGTGTTTGACAGTTAGGAATAATGTTTCCTTTTAACGTTCTTGGTTACTTTGTGGTTTTGAAAACATACTGGAAAAAAGTTGTAAGGGTGACTATGAGCTCAGTGAGTCCCTTCTCTGTATACCCACAACTTCTAATGAAATCAGGGAAGTTTTAATGTGGAAGATGAGTCCTTTCACAAGAAATATGTTCAAGTGGGTCAACAAACAGAAAAACAAAACCCAGTGAAAATGATGATTTAAAAGCACCATCTGCTTATTCAAATGCAGCTGGGGAGAAGTATGATGCAGTCCAAAAATCCATTTCATTTTCATTATATTTCTTTCAAAAGAGATGTTAAATAAAATACTATTGGTCCTAAATGTTTTTCTCCTGAGGAGAAATGTTAAAGCTACATTTGAAATAATGCTTGTGGAATGCAGTCCTCCTTACAGGCTGAACATGGATCTCGGATAGCAAAGCAAAATGGATGCAGGAGACAGGGAACAAACAGGTAAAAAGAAAGTGCACACATTCTTGGGAAGCAGAAGGCTGAACAACATTAACTGCTTAAGTTGAATAAGTAACTGCAGAAGTTAAATAAGTTATTCCGAGGTAAATTTATATTAGGCAGAACGGTTTACAGGATCTACCAAATCAATAGATACGCAACCTGCATGATACGTGAGTGTTGTATTTATTTCGAAGTTATGTAGGGCTGGGACTGGATTCACTTAACTTGCCTGAATTACCCCACCATGGCCATGTGCTCCAGTGTGGCGTGATGCAGAGATATGTGGCACAGAAATAGGATTTAACCAGCAAAATAAAGATCTCTCTAAGGAGACGTGACTAAATCTCTTTATTTTCCAAAGTTGGCGTGCTTGAGGCTGGCTTGGGGTTTATCATTCTCCACTGCCAAAGGGGAAAACACTAAACGTGTTCTTTTTCCGGGGAGGACAGGGGACAACATAAAGAAGGAAAGAAAAAGGCAGTGACTATATTTCAAACAAAAGGATCGCAACAATATCCTTTGTGTCCACAACACCATTTCAGAAATGCCTTTGCTACCATCCTTCTTGAACATCAAACTGCAGGAACATCCCAAAATACACATTTTCTTGTAACAAAGTTTCCTAGAGTTTGTCCTGGTGGACGCAAAGACATTCCTCAAGCGTGAAAGGACAATTCACACCCAAGGATACCCAGTGTGAGAATATTCTTTAAGAATTTTGTCCCTCATAATGCACGCAAGTCCACAAAGCTCTATCATCTCTATTCAGCAAACCGTAACAGAAATTAGACATACAGTAACCTCAACCAACTCCCGTAAAAATATCAAAATTTCTTACTTACAGTGTTGAATCATATGTAGCTATCACTGTTTGCAAACAGAGGTCAAAGCCTCAAAGCACCAGTCTACAGCGGGAACATTTGTCCCCTTTTTGCACTGTTAACTTAATCACAATTCCTGCTATACTACAACAAAAATCTATTCTGATAAAATTAGCTGAATCCAATTAAAGGACAAAGTATAGTCCTTAATTAAATGTTCTGATTATTCTGAAGCCCTCTTTTTTTGCTTCATCTTGAGTTTAGGCCTGTAAAGCATACAAATTAGAAAGATTTAAAATGTTTTGGTTTTACTCATTTATTGCTTAAATTTGAGTAACAAGAGTTTCCCAAAAGCATAAAAAGAGAAGTAGAAAAAGAAAAATGTGGGATGTTTAACTTATTCAGACCTCTTTTTGTTCCTTTTTTTCATATTTTATTTATAGCACTTCTAAAAAAAAGGGAATAAAAATAGTATGTCTTTTAACTACATTAAGAACATTCAAATACTTTGATAAAGCAAAAATATTGAATTATTTGAAAAAGTTAACAAGTTATTTCCTTTCATCTACCTATTATTCTCTCTAGTGGTAAAGCTGAATATTTTCTGTCTGTGACAAATTCCAGCTTTAAGTTTGCATGCACCAAGAAAGTTGTTTTGCTGCAGAACCAAGCTCAATTAAACTATCTCGCTACCAACTCTGTTATGGAAGACTCACTGAAAAAAATAAACCCCAAACATTAGCCCATGAGAATTAATTGATTCTTGTTCTTTCATTACAGGTCATATGGATTTCTAATTCTTCCTTCTGCCACTGATTTCCATTTTTAGAAACACTTGATAATCTCTCCCACTTCTAGTGATACTGTACTGGCAGGAATGTAAATCAGCATTTTCTTCATCATGTTGAGCAACGCACAACACAAGGGATCTGCACTTCCAGCTCACAAGCCCACGAATGGAGAAAGTTACTGACCTCAATCTGCTGAATGGCCTCTTCCCGCTGACGGATGGCCTCCAGGTCCTCTTCTGTGATTTCTGAGAGCAAGGCTTGATCCTGGCTCTGGTTCTGCCACATGCCATCTCCTCCGTTAAAGATCTTCTCATCATCAGGTAGGTCAGAGAAGGGGGCCCTGGGGCTCTGCTGAGATGGGAGAATGGAAAGAAATCAAAGGGAGTGTAAATGTTGTCCAGTTTTAAACAGCCTTCTTATGGGAAAAGAAAATATTAATACAATAGATCACGTAAACAGTGGTGAAAAGGTGAAGAGTAAGCTACATGAAAGGAAACATATCGAGTCTTGAAAGAAGTGTTAGGACCTGAAGCCAGATCTCCGGAGCTACATTTGAGCCGCAGCAACCAAATTCAATTTTCCAACAGTTCTGGCAGAACAAAACATTTACATGCATCTGAAAAAATTACACATTTCCCTTGTTGATTTTCCTGCAAATTCTTCTGGAATTAGATACTTTCTCAGGCAGACATAAAGCCTATGCATTTGTCTTGAAGACTTTATGATCCAACTTGCAACATTCAACATACCAAAGGATCCTACCTTGTCTGCTTTAGAGATAAACTAAATACAGCTAAAAAAAGGGAAAATTATTGTAGTAATGTGACTTCAGAGTCATCAGTTTGTGCTACTCACAGTTACACTGTATTCATTCTATAGAGTGTATCTGATCTTGCTGACACATCAGATACCATTTTCTAGGTAGCTAAATATTCATACTGCCTTTGGGAGCTGTGCTTGTATTCAGATCCAGATTTTAAGAGCCTGTTCATGATCCAGCTGCATCTACACTGCAGGCAGGGGCAGAGGCTTAACAGGGTCTTCTCCTTCCAGCCTATAGCTTCTGTGCCCATAGAGATGTTCGGTTCAGCCTAGACTGGGCTCCGAGAATGAACTGACACAAGGTTGGTTTGGAGAATCAGGAGGCTACGCTGAAGTTCTAAACTAACAGGCACTGCTGAAGACTCCAATCCTACAACCGCATGAGTATTTCACTTCAAACAATGCACGTGGTCCTTTAAACTGGCCTCGAGCTGAGCTTTGACTCCTAATCAAAACTTACAATAAAAAAGCAATCCAAGTGCTTCTGAAAGAAGAAATGGCAGTCGCTACAGCACATTCTTGACCTAAGTGTCCCCAAAGTCTCTGAAAGCTACAGGAGAAAACAAGCACAAGAATTCAGGGGGACGTTCAGTTCTCTGAATCTGGGCTTATCTGAAGCACAAACCCTGAGGCTTTTCAATGATTTCTGCCTGAGAAATAAAGGCCTTTGCTGTCTTGCTGTGGCTGTTTTTAAAGATCTGTAATGCCCTGAATTCCCACAGGGTGACTAAGAAGCAAGGCCATTGGCAGTGGCTGGAAGGGCACAGAAGGACTGGAGAACTGGAAGGACTAGGAGGACTGAACTGGAAGTTGCAGTGGAAACAATGCCAAATCACAACAGCCAGAATGAGAAGCCTAACCAAGTATGCATGAGGGAGGCAGGGGAATGAGAAAAAAAAAGTCACTTATAATGTGTTTTACTTCTTGTTTTTTTGCTTAGAGATCTGCCTTGGAGGAACTGTGAAGGAGGTGTAGAGAAAATGGGTAATATTTAACTCTTGCAATCACATTTAGACACTCTAGCTGGTTAGATTTTGAAGAATATCAAGCATCTGGAAATGCTTATTTAACGCTTTAACACTTCTTTAATTCTTTAAAAAGTGTATAATTTCTGCATTTAGAAACTAAAGAATTTTTGCAGTTGCATAAACCTAGACTTTGCCTTACAAAATTAATTCATTATTATTATCACCATCATCTAGCTGCAGACAAGGAAAATTATACAATGTGATGAAGGGAGTGGGGTGATGGAAGAAGCAGAGGCATACAGAAAAATCGGCAGCAAAAAATGAAGTATCTTTAAAAAATATAAACAGAATTATTAAAAACTTTGACATTAATGTCATACTTTGTTTCACCTTCTGCTTCCCTGGGATCTGTTATCTACAGAGAAAGGGTGTGTTACAGGAAGAAAATAATCATTTAAAATTAGGTTAAAAATTCATTTACACTTTAAAAGACACATTTTAATAGGATTAAGATACTCTGGGGGTGTTTTATTCACTAATTATTACGTGCCTTGGACACTAACTTACCTGGTAGAGTGTTTCAGTGCCAAAAGCATGTATTAATGGACTCAAGAAAAAAACCCTTGGAGTATTCTAATGCCTCATTTATAGTGACAGAGGTGTCCTCTCATCTTCACCAGTGGCCTAACTGTGACATGCAGAGGCAGTTATACTGCACAACGCTAAGTAGGCTGGAAGAGCCCAAGCGTCTGCCCTCTGAAGACACAGGAAAACAGCGATCTAATGAAATTCTTGTACTACGGTCACAGCAAGGACACTGTGCCACGGACCTGGCACATGAATGGCCACTTAAAGCCATGCTTTCCTACGCAGATACGCATTTCAATTGGAAGATAATAAATTCACAAGTTTTCAAATGTTTTCTCTTCTGATGTGGAAGCACAGGATTAACAGGAGAGCTGGCAATACAGCAACCAACTTTCCAAATTATATTAGTCCATGTAATACCACAGCTGTATCACAAATATGCTTGATCTTGGCCTGCGTCAACTCTATTAGTAATCCCCACTTGTTGGTCCTGGTATCTGTAAGTAACTTGCCCCCCCAAATAATCCAGATAGATAGTGCAATGCAGGTGATGCTGCTCAGTCATCTCTTACAAAAGCCGGCTATTCCTGTGTTTAAATAGATAATGGTCTAGACACAGATGTTTTTCTCTAAACAAAGTAGTGGCTTAAGTTAATTTCAGAGCTGCTGAAGGCAATTACATGAGTTTTTATCCTTAACATCTTTTGAGAAAATCAAACCACGGCTGCTGAATGAGTGAGTAAATCAGGAAACAACAGGAGGCGGGGGGGTGAAATTGCCTTCCAGACATAAAAATGGCTCCATAGTAACCTTAAATATAGTCACCATGACCTGCTATCAGGGTATGTATGGTGGCTGGCTGTGCTAACAAATTAAAAGTGATTTTGTGTTTGTTGATGATACAGAGCCCCTCATTTCTGTGATAAAGCGAACAAATCCTAGATTCAAAAGTGTGAAGAAATCTAATGACTTTTAATACTTCTGACTGAAAACTGCTTATAGCTTGGTTTATCAGTTGTCTCTGTTCCCTTTGAGTTGTGTTCATTGCCATGTCTGACAAAATATTTTATTTATAGCAAGAAAAGATACGATGGAGGGCACTCTCTGAGCCTCCACAGATAAAGTTCCTTTTGACAATGCACTGGAAGGGGCCATAACTCCCTATACAGGCATTTCCACACTAAATTTGATTTAGTGCCAAATTTTATGCCCTGTGAATCTCTGTGTAATTTTCTGTTGGATTCCCTTTCATAAATTGTTAATTGGATGTGTTTGAAGTTGTTCTTTTGTTGAAATTTGCCTATGGCAGATTTTTGTCAAGATGTATCTATAAACCAAAGTCTGCCTGTGAAAAAAAAGATAGGAGAGAAAAAGTTGACTATATCTGATATGCTCAGTAGTTGTTTTAAAATTAAATTCTTAGGACTGAGGGTCATACTATGCTGTTATTCATCACATCTGAAAAATTATGCCCAGGCACAACATTTTTTCTGTTGGATAAGATCTTTTCACTAGGATAAAATCGTTGCTGCTTACAACTACACTTTTTTATCAGATTTATTCTACCAATGGGGAGATGCTATACACAGCTGCCGGTAGAGAAAAGGAGAAAAAAAAATAAAATAAAAAAAGGTTTTATCTGGATGGTGGCAACTTCTGCCAGTATCTGTACTTTACCAGCAGTAAAATCTTTGCATCAGAAGTTGCATGTCTGAGACCCCTCCAGAGATGACCCCCTCGCAGCCCTGTGCCTGCCTCACTCCCCATTTGTATATTAGAAGGGACAGAAAAGGAGCATTAACACACACAAATTCTTCTCCCTGTACACAGCAATATCACAAGTCTTACAACCCATGTCACAAAAAATCACCAGGCAAGGGACTGAAATGACCTCTCTTCTAGTTCCCATAAGGTCTTTATTCCACCCAGAAGCAGAAACATAATAGAACATCAACAAGCCTTCACGGTTTATCTTCAGAGATTTAGGGAATCTCCTGTAGCAGCAAGATGTGTGCTGGTGCCGTGTCAGTCCTGTAGCTCCCTTTTACATCTCTAACTTTAACGATGCCATTTCTGATTGCTCATTACAAGGTTGTTCCCTTATCAGAAATTAAAGACACAAACTGTTGACTGGAGATGGATGAGAAATGGCTCTTACTACCAGTGAAATGTTTAGTGATTTCAAAGGAAAATTTCTTTTCCACACCTCATCAAAACCTGAAGATATAGAGAAAAATTATACGACAGAGAGAAAGAGGGAGACACACACATACACTTCCTCCAGCTCAGGTTAGTTACAAGTCAGATAATTAAGGTGCCCAATGTCACCTGCAATAAGATGAGCCTCTCACAGTCTCTCCAAAAAGAACTGTAAAAGTTGATGTAAATAATTAAGATTTAGTGGAGCTGGATTTACAGACTCTCTCCACCAGATGAATGACATACTACTGGGACAGGAGGAGGAAGGGCTGAGGAAGACATTCACGCACTTCTACCTTTAACTTTGGTGTGAAGGCAGTTGAAAAGGAGACTTACGTGAGCTCAGTGCCTGAAATTAGACAATGTGAACCCCTTTCTACACCATCTCCATCCACTCCAACTTCAGCCAGGAGTCGTGTCCTGGAGAGGAGGGTTTCATTTCTGACCGTGTGTGAAAACATGAGAAGAGGATACAAACGGAGTATCTTAGGATGGATGCCACGGAGCCATTGGTACCGTCAAAGTGGGGAAGGTGGATCTCCTAACTGGACTGAAAACCTAATTCTGGAGACTAAGAAGGAACACAAGTTCCTTCTTTTCTGACTACTTCTGCACTCGCATGCACATTTCAAGCCGTTAGAGCTGTCCTCGTCATCACTTGGCTGTAAGACACTTGAGACCGTCTTTGATATGCACAGCACGGTTCACAAATTCATTGTTACCTCCCAATTTATATGAGCACAGGTAAAAGAAGTCTCACTCACATAAGCTAATTTTGTACTGCATACTGCAGCTTGTTCCAAGGAAATCTTCTGCAACCATGAAAATAGAGTATTTTAGAGGTCTTACATGACTCAGGTAGTAAAGCAAGGAAGGCTGCTCCCTCTTCTCCAATCTCCAGAAGCCTTCTCCACCTCTAGCAGGGATACGGCCAGCTCAAGCAGTAATCAACACACCTCCCACAAACTATCACATCTCCTTGGGTAACATTTTGGCTCTGGCTTTCAAACAAAATGCAAATGCAGAGATGTTTATCTCTTGCTTTATAGTATGTATAGACATATAAACAGCCAGCCTACACTTTATGAGGATATCCTATTCTCACTAGCATCCAAGCTTAGAGATTCACGTTTTATTGCATGTAGAATAATGAGGCCGGAGTGCCTGCATTAAAGATCAATAAAATACTTTACATGGAGGGCCACTGTGCAGAATACTGCTGTAGTTATGCTGCCTGCCTGTGCCTGACACATTTTTAATAGCATGTTGGCACTGCAAGCTGTCCAGGACAAAAATGGCATGGAGCAGCCAGTTTGGCCTGCCTATCGACAACGTACAGCTAGGTTAAGAAGACAGATAAATCGGATTAGATGATCTTTCTCAAACCATGCTTCCAAAACAACTAACCTTGCAGACTCAATGAGATTTAGAGCTGTATCTCGCCAAGCAAAAGCCCAAAGCAATTACAGGTAGAAAGGCCTCAGGCAGGCAAAGAACAAGCAGCCTGGGACTTCTAAATCTTTTAGAGGAGTGAAATAGTGATATTACAACTTTGCATTATCTTTCACAGAGAAGATCAGAGCAGTGATTGGTAATCTGAGCTCTGTTATCTTACGGCAATCACAAATTAACCATTGCTTGCTCTTCCTTTTCACTCAAACATGGGTGCCTTTAAAACTACCGTAACAAGGACAACTTTTAAGTAGAATATTTTCAATCTTTCCTGCATGCACCACTAACATGGGCAAATACAGAAATCCATTCAGCATTTTCTTCAAGTTATGTAAATTTGATTACCCTGCACCAATGTAGCATGAGAAAAAACAGTATGGGGAAATTAGCATAAAGGGAAGGGTTGAAGTGCATTTTTATTTAAATTAACTAGAATCTCTCATGTGTTTCTGTCTTCATTCTTGATCAAGTTGTTTACTTTTGAATGATGTAAACCTGAAATCGAGCAAGAAAATCACCATTTCTACCAGCTTCCTGCTACGGAATCTGCAAGAAATTAGTAATTTTAGGGAAAATGTAATAGCAGAAACTATTTCGCTACTTCGCTTTTCAGCATTTATAAATTTAATCGTTCAAGTCTCTGCAGTCATGAAGACTAAGAAAATCCATTTAGTTTCCTGGAACTAGAAGGGACTTAGTAACAGAGTACCTAGTTCACACCTCCTACTGATTTTTCGTCTTTATTTTTCCTTTAAGACTTTATTACTTCACCAAATTCATTCTGAGCAATCCTGACCTCATCACCTAAGGCTGCTCTAGTTCAGAGTCGATCTTACTGAACTCAGGGTGAGAGAATTAAATGACATGTCTGTGGTAGATGAAAAAAAAAAGAAAATAAGCCAGGGGCCTGAGGTTTAGCTCTCTGACAACCAATGTGCTTTTAAGAAGCACAGCATATTTTCACCCCAAGGTGAAGACCAAATTTAGGAGGAATGCCCTTCCTACCAGGCTTAGATGGTGGGGTTGAAACTGATATTTTGCTCATGGAGATCATCAGCTTCTAGGGCAAACTTCAGTTGATTGTGAGGGCTACATTTTGTCATGTATTTTTACCCTGCACAATTTTTACAGATGCCCCATAAGGGAAGGAAGGGGCAGTTTGTCCTATTCCTATTTCCAGCTCTTCTCCTTTTTTTCCTCTTCATTTGGCAACTTTATCTACCATGCAAATATATGGTCCTGTGGTGATGTGAGCGAAATGAAACAGCAACAGTGAAAAGAGGTATAAATTTCCCCTCTCTGTAATCTAAAATCCTTTCCTTTTCAAACCCATTTCATTGAATGACTTAAATCTGATTGCACATGCCTACACCCATCCTTCTCAAAGCCAACTGCCTGTGCTATCACCAGCTTTAGGTGGCATCTCTATACATGCAAAGCAAGTGGATAAACATTCCTTTAAGATTGTCATGAAGGAGAGAGCATTCACTGGTATTTTTACAGCAACGCATCGCATTCCTAAAGCTGTTCCTGCCCTTTCCTAGCTGTCTGAATTATATTCTCATAATTCTCTGTCTCTGCACAACTCTGCTGCTGGCACAATGTTTTGGCTGGCACTGCTGTCTGAGAGCTGTATTGTACGTCGTCACTAGATCCTGATGCTAAGCAGAAAATTCCCCTGCTCACAGCTCCCTCGCTGAACATCTGAAGCACCCAGCATTTGTGTAAATGGACCACGCTTGCGAGAGCTCACAGACACATCAAGACTGTCTAGAAAGGACCGCGTTGTCTCTGCCTCCTGACGTACGTGCCGCACAGCTGGTGAGCACGTTCCTGCTGGAAAGGCAAAACAAGAAGGAGAATGAGTCACTCGTTAACACCCATCTAGTGCAAGAAAAAAAAGTGAGAAGTCTTTCTCCTGGGTTCATGTGGAGGCAAGAGCCAAAGTCAGCTTGATTTCCTGCAGCAGAGACAACCCCTAGTCGGGGCACAGTGCCACGCTGTAATGTGGAGCAGCGGAAAAGTAGGAAGATGCTGGAAATAAAAAGTATGTCTTTTTTCTTTCAAGAAATTGACTGCTTTTGTATTTTGTATTTTGCTTTTGGAGTGCTCAGCCACTTTTTTTCAGAAACATGGTTGACTTCCACAAAACCTCTTTGGCATCAATCTTTTAATCTCTTTTGGTTGCTGGCCTTTGGCAGGGTTTCAGCAGACTGCTCAGTGACCAAGCAAATGTTCACAGCCTGGGACTGAAGAACACTCTCATTTAGTGACTGCTCGACAAAATATCTGCCCATTTTACAGCCCCTGCACTGTCTACGTCCACAAAACCTCAGCTACTGCCCAAAAGCTTGATCCCAAATCAGGACAAAAATCAGAGGCAGCTTTTCGCCACTTATCCGGAGGAGCTTTGCTAAGCCTTGTCAGGGTAGGTGGTCAGTTAATGAGGATGGGGATGGGGAGACAAGACAAGGTTCCTGCCTCTTTGTGGGAGTGGGGTCCACCTTTGTGGGAGAGGAGGAGAAAAGTGGGGCTTGAGCTTTGAGCGGCAGGATGGGACAGCACCCATTCAACCCACCAGCACTTCTGGCACCATCCACAGAAAAGCCCCATCTCAAATAATACCAACATTGTACTGAGAAATCAGCAAGAAGCTGCAGCACAGAAATGACTAGCTGTGCACTGGGACAACAGCAGTGCCTCTGCAGGAAAACATAACCTATTTTCACTTACAGGCTTTTCTCAGCAGCCTTCTATTATCCATCAGATTTCAACATGAGGCATCAAGACATAAATGGTCTGTCTTCTATCTCAAAGGATCCTCAGACCTGTGGTCCACTTCACAGCAAATTTTTTTCAGCACTAACTCAGAACAAAACACAGGGGTTGTCATGGTCAGGTAACCTGAAAACATAAAGTCAAAGTGATTTACTCAAAATGATTAAGCAAGAGAGTCAGAGCCAGGCAGAGTCCATCTGAGTAATTAACTGGTGACTCCCATGTGGTGTCTCCACCTGAGCAAACAACCTCTCAATAGAAAGAAAACCAAGTCCGTGGAGTCTAGGTCAGGATTCGTCCCATCTGAAGAAGGCACTCCAAGCAAAGTGTGAAGTCAGCAGCGCACACTGCATGGCATGGTGTCAGCAGTGAAACCAAACGGATCAAAACCAGAAGTTGGGAAGTTCAACATGCAAGTGCCTTTGACAGACCCTTCACATGTGCCCAGCAGTGATGGGAGAAGAGGGAACAAAAGTTCACACTTCCTTGATGCCATGTAAACCTCTTTTTTTTTTTTTTAATTTACCTGTAAATTTGCTACAGTAAAGCCTATTGATCCAAGCCTGATTGCAGGCAGCTGCTTGTTAAGTATTACACTGATACTATACACAAACCCTTAATTGTTTTTCTTCAGGACATTTTTGGTTTTAATTAAAATACAAACAAATGTAATAAAAATGTTAAAAAGATACAAAATGACAGACATCTGCAGTGAAACAAGAGACACCAACTGAATCGAAATGAAAATATTGAAAATCCAATTTGGAACTATCTAGCAGCACTGCTATACAAGAAGCTGTCAGGGATCAGTGACATGATCTGTGGTCAACCTCTGGCGAACCCATTCACCATGGCCAGACAGCACGTAAAGGGCTCACCCTAGCTTCTCTTTTCAACATATTCGATGAAAACTTTCTATCTCTAGGGAGATCTAGTTAGACTGAGCTTTTTGATTAAAACTGACCAGAACTGAAGCTGTCATAAGCACCTCAAATAAAATGAGATTTAGGAAAGCAAAACTACCGTGAAGATGATGGAGGAAGTAATCGTTAACACAGACTGGGTAATTATGTTGGGTTACTTCCCAAAACAGGTAGAATTGAAGATTTGCCTGCCTTTTTTCTATGGTCCCTTTTTAGATTATTTAACGAAGGATAAATCCAGGCACTTAGTTTTTGTGAAAGCTCCTTATCCCACATCAGTTATACATGCAGGTGACCTGAAAAACAGGAGGACGGATGTTTCTCCACTGGTTTTGCTAGAGATGGACTTGGGAGCAATCACAAAGCCCATCCTGCTAGGAAAGCCATGAAGACAATCCCAACATAGCCTGAGTGGGTTGTGTTTTCAGCCAGCTCAGCTGGATCTGGAAGAGCACATCTTATTATAGAGGTTCTGCTGTTCCTCTTGGGTCAAAAAAATAACCAATGCCAGGAAAGAACAGTCTTTTGGGGCTTTTCCTTAAACTTAGATAACAAAATAGGTCTTTAGCAAGACCAACCAGCTTTTTTCAATGTTACTTGCTGTTTCTGTGTGCTGCAATCAAGAATTGCTTAGGGAGCAAGTTCTTTGGTCTCTCTTAGTGACATATCTTCTTGAGCTAATAAGGCGTGTGCTGCAAGTGTATAAACTAACAAACAGAAATTCTTTTTATTACCTCCCCATGCTTCGTACCAAACTTGGTTGTGTTTTTTTTTTTTTTACTTTGCCTCCAAACATGATGTGTTCCGGCTCACGGGACACAATCATCCAACTGGCAATGCTGGGAGAAAAGGAAGATACTTGGAAATTAGCATTTGATTCTAGTAGTATATTCTTAAGTGTATAATTATGGCAGAGTACTGCGCAGCAGAGCCTAGTTAGACAGGGACTTCTGCAATCAAAAGGTCTGTAGCATTTGTTCATAAAGTGATACATTCAGTGAAATAAAGATCATATTTTCAACTAAATTGGTGAAATGGCTGCTGTCCCTCTAAGAGTGCTCCCTCTAAAGTCCAGAAACGTCAATGGAGACTTTCCCAGTGACCATTCCTCCTACCTGTCCTAGACATCCATGCAGGAGGGGATGAGTCTGGTTCTTTCTCCTGACCAGCGATCGTGCCTGTCTAACATAGTCTAATCTCCCAATCTGTAAATAACCTTAAAAAAAAAAATGTTTAATTGAAGGGAATTAATGTTTGCCCTGGTTTCTGTGTGCTGTGACAGCAAGGAGTGACAAGGATCAGAGGACACTGTTTTACTGGAAGTATTTAACAACTAGTAAACTTTATCTGGAGGATATGACCTTCAATCTCAAGAAAAAGGAAGAGTGACAACTTGAATTTCAAGTCAAGTGAAGTCAGGATATTTACTGGTTTAAAGAAAACCACAAGAACAGCAGCAAAAAGATTATATTCTTCCTCAAGGGTAATGATACAGGTATACGGATCTAGACAATGTCTCAAGAAAGAGAAACTAAAGATATTAGGTAAATTTAGTCACAGATGCATATTTGTGACCAAAATGCCTGCGAAGTGAAATAATAAAAAGGGGAAGTGTAAACACTGTTAAAGGGAACAAAATCTTGTTTCTGAATTAGTTTGTCCAGGGAGAATGAAATAGGAAGAATTCGGCAGTTTGCTAATTTATCCTGTATGAGTTCTTTATGGGGCAAGACGAAGTGAATTTAACCTTCCAAACAGTGACAAGAAATAGGAAGTGCCAGCAAAGGAAAGCAATGCAGACCAGCTTTATTATCCTCATGTGCTCCATGCCGTCTCTGTGATATACGTTTACAGAGATGCTAACCTTTCTTTAGCTCAAGCGTTCAGTCCCATACCGCACGGTTAGCATACAGGCTTGATGAAGGCTTTCATGAGGATTGAAAAGCTACCTAAAATGTTTGCAAAATAAAACATTCAGGGAAAGGATTAAGATTAAAAAATGCTGAAAGGTTTTCAGCTCAGCGCTTCCAGAACGGGACATGTAACAAAATTGTCCAAAAATCTGTGCATTTTTCCAGTTAACATCAGGACAATGTCTTAACTGTGTCAGAGGCAGGAGAGGCCACAGATAAATATGCAGATAATTTCCACCACACATTTTTATTGGACTATTATTATTATTTATTTTACTTATGTTTTAACTGTGCTATTGACTTTCCAAACTGATGGGGCATTAACCATCCACACAACTGTTTTTTATTAGCTTTAGCACTTAACCTACATGTTTCTTTCCTAACATCAGGCCATTCTGACTTCTATCATTTAACATGGTGAATAATTCACCTGGTCTTCATTTGTATTTTCACCTTGAAAGTATTTATAGACTGTAATCATGTCTCTATTGATACTTTCTTCTAGACTACTTAATTTAGCTCCCTCATTTTCTCATCTGATGTTTATAGACTATATACCTCATGTTATTTTACTTGCCCTGTTCGTATTCTTTTTTATTCTCTCTGTATATACCAATACCCTTCCCAAGCCATAAACTCCAGGACTTCATTGCTTGTGCCATAAAAATACATTTCTGTTGGAGACTTTCACCCAAACACAGGGGGAATTTTGTCACATGTTAAAGTCTGCTCTGAAAACTGATGTATGGGGCTTTGGTTGGTTGGTTGATTGGTTGCCTCCTGGTAATTTTCCAAACTATTCGACCTAGTCTCAGAGGACTCAAATATGGACTTTTTCTATTCCTACAGTAATAAAGGAAAAATGAACTGATTCTGAAATGCTAGTACATACTCACTGAATTAAAATCATATTTCACCCCCCAAAATAGACCTCTGGCTCCAAACCCACGCTGGAATAGGATCCTCTCAGTGGAAAGATGACAGCTTTCTGCTATTCCTTTGAAGACTAGATTACACCTCAAGCTTCATAATGCCTTATGAAATAACTACTTATTACACAAAATGTTCTCTTTTTTTTTTACTTACTCCTTTTGGAAATCAGGATCTACAGCCTCAGCAATGAGCTGCTCCAGGTCATACAGCACACTTGCAGGCAGCGGCGCACACTATTTTCTAGTATGTAACATATTGTTTCTCGGTGCTCCTTTGTGTGTGTGTGGAGACGAGCTTTTCATCACATAACCTAAGACTTTGCACTGCACAAGACGCTCCTCACTAACACCTATGGGTGCACGCATGTGTGCAGGCATACCCCCATTGGCACTGTCCCCTCTCTCTGTCCAAGGAGCCACGAATGTTTAGGGGAGAAAGGGAGCACAGTGAACCACAGGAAGGGTGTTTGCAGGGAATTTATTTCATTCTGCTCCCTGTCTACTCAAAACAGTGAAGAGGAGTTCTCCAGTGGGTAGTTCAACTCAATAAAGTTATGTCCTTGCTTCATTTTTTTTGCCTTTTCTCCACTGACTTTTTAAGCAGCTATAAACTGCTAATAGAGCCAAGGAGCTATATGCTGTTAACAGAGTTTCTAAAGTTAGATGCCAGTTTGCCTCATCAGATATCAAGAGTCCCATTCAGAGAAAGAGGGATAAATTAGGCAGATGCTGGTTCATGACTAGAGGTATAGACATGTAAGTGGGATCCCTCTTAACACTAATTTGAGAGGTTTACACAGTAGATATCTTCATTTGAATTCATGAGCCAAATTGAACTGCCAAAAATCCACCTCACCAAGCTTTACGTACCCATACTGGAAGCACTGACCTCCAAGCTCCTTATTAAGACTCCCATTATATTCAGCGGAGACATGGTCAATAAAATCAATGGAGATAAGAGCTGTATCCTCCAGATTAAAAAGATTGACAGCTACTTAACATGAGATTGTGTCGTAGACTATAAAGGGAGCCTTGAATGTCAGGCTCAGAAGTAGAGACCTACACTTCACATGCTCAGGTGTGGCCAAGGGATGCTATCGAAAAAAAGAACAAAGAAAAGAAAACAATACAAAAAACCCACCAAAAACCCCATGGGCTTTTTTTTTTTTTTTCCTAGAGAACAATTCATCCTACTCAGCTCTGATGAGTACACTAAGATGTGTCTATTTCTCTCAACTGATTGTAGAGTCTTGTTGCCTTCAGAGGTAGAAATCTGTACTGTGGAATAATTAACAGACATTCCTTTGGCATGCATGATTTGAGATCCCACTAGATTTATCCAGTACTGGATGAGGACAGTGAGGCAAGACAGATCTGGGGTGGTGCCATAGAACCAGCCTGGATTCCCTCTTCATGGAGAAATCCTGTTTTCCCATACATGGCACATTTAAGAGTAGAAAACATGTTCGCAAATATCTGGTCAGCACAACCAAGAAGTGACAAAACCACCACTGTTTTACCGAAGTGTGGTTTGTTTATTCATGTTTCACGCAGAATGACCTTCTATCTCACCACACAGAAGGCTGAACCATATGAAATGCCAAATTACTTTTGACAAGTTTCCTCCAGCTGGTGAGATCTGGAGGCAACCAGCACCTCCCTCATAGACCAGGTCCTTAATAGACTTAATAATACCATGAGGATATGAAGTGATCTAAGCTATATATTCACACTGCATAAGATCACACTGCATCAAAACTTTGATAGGTCCCGCCGCTATTTGCTGATCCTTAAGGAGCAATGACCCGAACATTAGCACGTCTAGTAAATTGTTCTAATGTGTGCTGAAAGGGGACTAATGGATACAGTAATTGATTGTTTGATGGATAGCTGGGGAGCCCTTTGATTATGAGTTTTTGCTATGGTCCAAGACATTTTCATTCTCCAGTTAACCCAGAGCTGATTGCTCGCATGAATTATCTCCTTCTCTGCCTGCAAATATCATTCTCTTAATAAATATTTCATTAGAAACAAACCAGTGGTGGGGAGAGAGGAGAAAGCGGATGCTCAGTGCTGTGTCTTTTGAAGACATTACGGAACAGACACAGAGATTATCCATGAAATGTGCTGAGGTCAGACAAGAGGTCTTTGCTTCTCCAGGATTTAGTGCTCAGAACAAAGCAAGAGGCAAGAAGAAGCCTGAAGGTCAATTTAAATCAATCAAAGGAGGCCCAATATGGACCAAGAGGGATGTACTGCAGTGGGGAAGCTGCTGTGTTAAAGTTGGCTTCCTCACAAATTCCACCTTCCTCTCTCCCAAGCTCCAGGCTGAGCTTTCATGTTACA